>NC_053457.1:32437442-32766609 GCF_015227805.2 Hirundo rustica | reverse complement strand
TAAAACCTTTTTAAAAGGGTATTAGAGGAAGTGACTGAATAAAAGAGAGGGAAATGAGAAGCAGCAATTAAACAAGGTATCCAAATACACAAACCAACCTGGGTAATGGAGGAAATGCAACTCGGGGGTATTTGCCATAAGCCATGCAGCAGAACTTTGGAAGAATCCAGAATTACTAAATTTTAATAGATTAAAACCAAAAGAAATACAGGGATTTTCACTGAGGAATTCATAAATAAAACCAGAAAAAAAAAACCTGTCCAGCTGTAAAGGAGGTAGCAATGAAAAGCTAAGTTCTGTGCTAGGAGAGCGTGTGCTGCTGCGAGCAATATATGAGGAGAATAACGTTGAGAACCCAAATTTTTTATATGTATTTTCGTGGCTGAAAGTGAAGAACTTGCTGACAAGCTGCAGAGGAGTGTGTGCAGATTAATCTCGGTGTCAAAATTTTCAGGTGTGTGATTGAGGAGCCACTGACATACACTGTGGTGGCGAGCACGAAGCTGGGGGTTGCAGCTCTTTGATCTACAGGTCCAGGAGGTTTGGATTGCTCTGATTCTGGAAAAGACACTCCACCAGTTCCCAAGGGGCTGTGAAGTGTGTGAACCTGAACAGACCATTGTACAGCACATCAGAACAAAACAACGATCAAGGAAGCCATATGATCCAAAGTACCAGGACTGTCCTGTTGGAGCAGAACGAGAAATTCATCGGTGCGTGCGTTTGAGAACAGCTGAAGTGACCACGGGGACTCCACTGCTCTGGGGAGGGCTGGGGGACAGGGGCACAATGCAGGCTGCCCATGGACAGCAGGAGAGGAGGGCAGGAGAGCTGGGCCAGTTTGGCTCAAGGTAGACTTTCACATTGGTAATTCTCCCCTGAACGGAACAGCACCGCCAAAAGAACAGGGGTGGGAGGCAGAAACTCCACAGCATCCTTGGAGCAGCCCGTGGAATCAGGGGCTTGTCCTTCTGTCCACAGGGCAGGATCTGGAGTTACAGGTCTGGCCACTGACCGAGCGCTCCTCAAGCTGCTCACAGCACGACACACAAACCACACCAGCACACGGTGCAGGCCAGCTCAGGGCTCGGAAATCCTCATCCCTGCTTACCCTGCATTCAGCTCCCCTGACAGAAAAGCTTTACATCCTCAGCTAGACAAGGTGTAAAAGGATTTCACTGCAAGGTAAGGACAAAAAAAAAAAAAAAAAAAAATCCCAGTTTAGAAAGGGAACTGGAACCAGGACCATGTGCTCATGAAGAACCCCTGTAGTTATCTGGGGTTGTGTGGTGAATTTGGGTCACTCATACGTGGCAGAGCAGCATTCATCCTTCACCTGGAAATCTGGGCATGCACCAAGCAGAGGAAATCTAATGGCCAAAAAAGGTGAAGACATAATAAACCTCAGTGGAATCTAGGACGGGAAAACTGCAAAATTAATACAGTACTTCATTATTTCTTTACTTTCGGTGTCGTCACCAAGTTTCTGTAGGAGTTGTGCACGTTTCAACACCATCTAAGCAGCATTTGGAAGAAAAAGCAGCAAGTTCCTCAGGGTCTCCATAGCTCTGAACTACATAAAAATAGGTGCTATGGGGCTTCTTTCCAAATTCTAATTAAAACAATTTCATCTACCGCAAAATTTCTTAACCACCACACCATCAAAAGTGCTTTTCAAGACAACCTGAATTGCACTGTGTATGCAAAAACTGGCATTAACCTTTAGTGTTTCAGTGAAATTCTTAGATAAACTTTATCCATTACAGGTTACATGGCTAAAGTTATCAAATATAATAAAATTTCTACTGGAGAATATACTCTGAACTTACAGTCTTAGGAACTTACATAAGTTTAAGTATGGCCACATCAATCAACATGCAAGAAATTCCCAGGTTTACATACTGAGAAATATATAACAGTGCTTTTAAACAACTTGAGCATAGATTCTTCTTTTTAATTAGAACTGCCAAGTGGATTCTCAGTAGATTTAGTGACTGAGGAGTAACCTTTAAAAAGGTGTTTTTTCATTTGCAGCAAAGTTTGAGTGATCAAAAAATAAATGATAAAAATGATATAATTTGTAACACAGCAAGACGGAGTTTTGACAAGATTAAATTCTAAATTGTGTCCGAGTTCTCAGATCTCACACAATTTTGTTTAGTGTATGCTCACAGGAATAAAATCCCTATCTTTTAGGTCACTTCTCTGAATAAATATCCTTATGTATACTAAAAGGAATCTATTAACTATTAGGAAAAAAAAAAAAAAAAAAAAAAGGCAAAAACAAAAACCCCAAAAAGCTTTTACAGGAAACAAATCATTTCACTCAATGAAAATTTAGCTTCTCTTCCAGTTTGTTCCGTAGAGTTTAGGCTTTATTATGTGGGCACAGCAATAACTAAAATATTAGTAAAATAACGAATGTATTTTTGCTTATGACTTGCTGTGGATATCTGTGCAAACAAACAACAAAAAAAAAACCCTCTCACAATCTGGCCTGGGCACTAGTGAGATTTCACAGGAAAGGGCCTTTCAGGGAAATGTGTCAAGAGTATCTAAAAGGTGATGAAGAAGACCAGGTTCTACTGTAAAAGAATCTCAGAGGGAGGAGATATCCATCCAGCTCACATGTGCTTTCAGAAGTGCCCTTAGCTGAAAAATTTCTCTGCAATAATTAAGATGCTGGTATACGTTTCCTATTACACAACCTCTTACACAACCACATGCGGTACATTTATAGACAGATTTACAGTCAGAAAGAAAAATGGGGTTGGTTTGGTTTGTTTTCTTTTTTTTTTCCCATCTTGATAATAAAATTAGCCGGTTTTTGTTTCATTTTTTTCGTGTTTTTATACAAACTGTAGTCCAGCCCACTTCGGCTCTGTCCGGGCAGCAGGATGAGCGTCCATCCTCTCCCAGTGCCGTGGGAGAATCCTTCCCAGCACGTATCCCCCACACCTGGCTCGTTCCGCACCCAACCGCTACAGCACGACGCTCACTCGGGCTCACGCGCTCCGCGCTGCTCCTTTGCACTTTATTGCCCCTCACTCATCGTCGTCATCCTCGTCCTCCTCGCCGTCGGACAGGGACGTGCAGGGCCGGATCTGGCGGTAGCGGTCGAGCCACTTCTCCACCATCTGGGTGACCAGCGGGTGGTTGCGCCGCCGCGAGCTCTTCTGCATGGCCACCAGGACCCCTCCCTCGGTCACGCAGCAGTCCAGCCACTCCCGCAGCAGCTTCTCCTGCTGCTCCTCGTTGCCTATCTTTGGGGGACAGAAAACACGGGCAGTGAGGATTCCCGAAGGCGCGGCGCCGTTCCTGCTCCCAGCGCAGCGCGCTGGATTCTCCTCATCTCGTCTAGCCTCTGTTCTAGGTACCCGCTCCAAGGCATCACACCTGGAGGCTCCAAAAGGAAAATTTTTGCCCACTGCGTTTTCAACCAAAGGTTGAAGGCTCTGGAAGTACTCTCCAGCTCTTCTCCCCAATTTTACACATGTGTATTTGTCTGGAAGTACTCTCCAGCTCTTCTCCCCAATTTTACACATGTGTATTTGTCTGGAAGTACTCTCCAGCTCTTCTCCCCAATTTTACACCTGTGTATTTGTCTGGAAGTACTCTCCAGCTCTTCTCCCCAATTTTACACGTGTGTATTTGTCTGGAAGTACTCTCCAGCTCTTCTCCCCAGTTTTTCACCTGTGTATTTGTCTGGAAGTACTCTCCAGCTCTTCTCCCCAATTTTACACGTGTGTATTTGTCTGGAAGTACTCTCCAGCTCTTCTCCCCAATTTTTCACATGTGTATTTGTCTGGAAGTATTCTCCAGCTCTTCTCCCCAATTTTTCACATGTCTCTTTTGCAGTATGGCCTTCAGTTATTTTTAAGCAACTATTTATCTACTGTAGGCACCACACATAAGGAGGAAAGTCCTAAAATCGGGATTTCTGGATTTACAAACACATTTTTAGGTGCCAAAGTTCTTGACATGAAGTATTTTCTCTTCTAAAATATAACAAATATCATGGCTTGCTAAAGAAATATCCCTTTCTAGACTTGAAGCTTGTATTTTTCTCCTTTTATTTACAGAATGCCTGCTTTCTGCAATTATTTCAGTTTTCTAGCCCTCCCTTCAGTGAAGCAGTCCCATGTCTTTATCATAGTTATTAAAGCAAAAACGAGTTGAGTTTCATTAGAATAGAAGGTGGAAAATGTTGCAACTGTGGGCCAATATTTGTGTTGCATCTTTAAAGGGGAAAAAAAAAAGCCAAAAGGCAGATTTCAGTCTTGCCTTAGTGACAGAACCCTTATTTTTGTGTCCTTTTCTAGGTATGCTGATATTCAGTGTTCTCAGGCACAGGGTGGGATTGTTGGGGTGTCCTGTGCAGAGCCAGGAGTTGGACTGGAGGATCCTTGTGGGTCCCTTCCAGCTCAGGACATTCTGTGATTCTATTTTATGATTCTGTTTCTGTGATTTACATGTGACAGTGAAGTTACCTTCCATTTACACAGCTGTAAATAAGCATCAATTTTGTAGGAAAACACCTTTCAGAATCGCTTGGAATGATGGGGAAGGGAGCAGTATTAATTAACCAGAACTGCACACTCCCTGTAATTCTCTGGACACCAAAAACTCAGGGGGCTACAAAGATTGCTGAGCCTCAGCGAGCAGCTGTGACAAAGTCACCACCCGGTGTTTCTTTCTTACCTCTTGAGCAGAAAGGAAGTGAATGTGCAATAATTTCCTCTCGCTGTCCACCAAGGGTAGAAAAGTAACAGTAACATCATCGTCAGTGTTCAAATTAGCACCAGCGCCTCGATTGCCATAGCCATCGTTCTCCATGGCAACCAGGGCGGAGAAATGGCCCCTCGTGTAGCCCAGAGCTATGGGGCTCTTCCAACAAAAACTCTGTTCCCATAACAAAGGCAAATACACACCTGTGGGGAGTGAAAGCACAGCGTAAGGCTCACAACTGCTCTTCAGTGAGGAGGGATTTCGGCCAAAACCTTGTGGTTTGGGCCAAACAAAAGCACATCACGTTCGAAGCATACGTGGTTTGGTCTACACTGACAAAGGCCACGCATTTCAGTAGAGCTAATTGTTATTAATTAACAGAAGTATCTTTGCAACTCTACAAGTTTAGACGCAAAAGATTACAATCACAACCAATTACCACAGCCCTAAAATTTACCGTCTATAGTGCAGCGATGAACAACAACAACAAAAAGGTTAGAAAAGCAAAAAGCAGCCTTTTATGTTTGGTAACTCTTCTTAAATTGAAGAAAAAAAAAAAAAAACGGATTCTGCATCACAGAAATAAAGGCTACAGTCAGATGTCTATTTTTACCAGAGCAAAAATTCCACCATCTGCTCACAAAACTTATTATTAAAAGAACTCGCTGCACAAAATGTTACTCAGCACTGATGTAACCCATCCCAGAGAACGGGACTGCTCATACACAGTACTCACAGATTAAATTAACACACATCAATTATTCAGAGCAATTTAAAAAAGGAAAAAAAAGCACCAAAAAGCTGATACTACTTTGCTCAGCTACAACCAACACCTGATGTCACAGAATTCTGAGAAGAGCTGCACTTTTTCTCCCCACCATTATTAGCAATAAAGACAGCAATTCGCTGGAGGTCTCAAAATAAAACTGGAACACCTTTCTCGCAGGAACATAAATAATTCTTGGTGTGCAGTGCTGCAAGACAACTTAAGCAAAAGCACAGCTCACCTTGTGACAGGTTAAAAATAGCCCCACATAAACTCAAGTGCACATGTAGCATAGCAACCCCTCCTAGTGCAGCTGCTGCCGCAAACACAGCGCTGCTCTGACAGAGGGAAGGGCAACGCTAAAACGGGAATCTGAGGCAGGGCTTTGGAGGTTCTGCTGAGGTTTTGAGCTCATCTTTTTGTACTGCAGTAAAAATTAGTGGAGGCTACCAGTAAATGGTTTTCTCCTTTTCCTCCCTGCCTTGTTTTTAAATCAGCTGTCAAGAGCTATCTAAAAGTCTGGTCATTTGTTTAAGAGTCACACAAGTTTTTTACAGCACCTCGATTTAAAGACGGATCCTTTCAATACCTTCTAAGGCCTCCCTTCCTTCTGTCCCCACTATTAAGTCTCACTCTAAAGCAATGTCAAACACAAAAGGTGAAAAACATGGGATAAGGGTTCACCAGAAAGTTTCGAGCCTTTGCACTAAGGGAAAGAACCAAACATCCAGTCAAAATTCAAATTTAACTGAAGATGGCATCCAGTCAAATGTAAGGAAGACAGTCCCTCAATTCCTGGGAATTAGTTCTTCATGCACGCAGAGCACAGCTCTGTGACCTTTCAGGACTGAAACTCCTCTGTTTGCCTCCATCTCTACACTGAAATTCAGCAACTGTTTGAAAATCTTCCTTCACTATTGTTTTATCCTGGTGAAAATTCCACACTAATCATTTCCCCAAGACAGAAGGCTGTGCTACATTTTCCATTCCTCCTCATCAACTGTGATGAGCTCCACAAGAAAAAAATTTCAAGCATTGCCAAGGAGAGTGTCTAGTGCTCTTAGAGTTATAAAAGTCACTCTGATATAAAGCCAGAAGGTCGTGTAACAACAGTTGACATGAACACAGGCTACAGAAAATAAAGAATATGGGCTAACACCTATCCTGGAGCCACCCACACAGCACTTTGTTTCTCCAGCCTGACCTGATGATCACTTCAGTCAGTCATCTTTTTTCCTGTACAGTTTTAAAAGCTGCATATTTGTGCTACTAAATACATGTGGCCAGACCAGGAGGGTCTGACCAGGATCATGGTTAGGGCTTGAGCAATCAGAGCTTCCACCACTGAAGCTTTAGTATGTAAAGAATTAACAGTCAGCTGGAATCTGGGAAACAAGGCTGGCAATTATGGGATTCACAGCAGCTACAGCAAGGATGCCAAGCTGGAACAAGGAATCCTTGGGAAAAAAATTCCTGTCAGGGAGAGCATTTTAGGAGTGGCTAAGAGGGTGCTACAAACTGAACCATGATGTTGAACAAGCATTAAATTCAATTCCCCATTTCTATTATAACCCACTATTATAGTGGTTTGGGTTGGAAGGAACCTTAAAGCCCATCCAGTTCCACCCCCGTCCAATCTTCCACTATCCCAGGTTGTTCCAAGCCCTGTCCAACCTGGCCTTGGACTCTTCCAGGGAGTTTTCTGGTGGATGTGATGTTAAACAGAGGCAGGGACACCCCAGCACTCCTCAAAGCTCCAGGCACTGAGCACAGCCCACACACAGGCCCAGAGCAGGAGACTCCTCCTGGCAGCCCACCCCACCCCACTCCCAGTCTGCTCAGCTGGGCTTCAGCTGTGCCAAGGGCATTTGATCAGCACACATTAACCACAAAAATGTGGCTGGGCAGGGAGAGGAGCAATTCCAGGTACTGTGACACAGGACTCCAAATTCACCTGTTCCCAGAGCTGTTTCCATGTATGGATGGAAGTGGCTCGTGGCAGGCAAATCTCAAGTCGTAACTATTTGGCTGTGTAAATTCCTGGAAACCCCTGTGCAGCAAAAAGGTTTCCTTCTGGTTCACAGAGCAAGAAAATTTCAGCACATTTAGGCCATGTAACACTCGTCTGCCTCGATGCCCAAACTAGGAAATCAAACCATTTGCAAACCACTAAGCCTTGGAGTTAAAAGCAACACAAAGCTGGAGTGTCAGATTTAAGTGACACAAGTAACTGTTCCTTCCCAGCCTTTCATCACTGAAAGAAAATTTAACACCCAGCTACAATGACTACTAAATTTTTAGACTCTTCAAAAAAGTAACTGATTTCCCTACATGAAGTTTTGTTACTGCCCTAAACTTAGAAGCCAAGACTCTAAAGAGTAATAAATTAACTGCACAGCTTAGGGTTTTCTATAGATCACAGGCTTGCCTCCTTCCAAAGTCACCATACTTTTTTCTCTCAAATCACAGATTTTTGGGAAGTCCTGAGCTAAGCTATAAATAAAGAGTGGGTCATCATTAACCAGAAGTACTTGAGGCCATGAATATGAACTGTGGGCAAAACAAATGTCCCAACCCCCTGGAACACACACAGTTCCTTCCCCGTGGGTTCTGTTTATAGCTCAGTTTATGCAGATGCTCCCAATCCCCTCTCATGTTTTATTGTTTGAATAATAAAGTGTAACAGAGGGAAAAGTTGCCCAAACACAGATTTGGCTTGCAAAGCAGAAAATGCATCTTTAGAAATCTACAGATGTTAAGTCTAAGCAAAACTGGACTGAGTCATCTTCATGTTTATCTTAAGGACAGTAAGGCTGTCCTGAAAACAAGGAGGAGAAAAAGTCAGAAAGAACCTGATCAAGCTATGCAAAATTACAGTACTAATGAGAAATAAGTCACTAATCACACCACACTTGCTGTAAAGCGTGAATCACTGAAAACCAGATAAATTTTCAAGACTCCCTTTAAAGTATCATGGAATTCACTTTTACAGGCATCATGCCCACTACAAAATGAAGAAATGCAAGTCTGGGGAGTATTATTTTGTTCTTTTTAATAGCAAATGAAAATTTACCTACAAGACTGTTCCATCCTTTTCCAGATGGTCACTTCATGTCACTACTGATTTACAGCCCAAACTTGTTTAAAAGTGAATTTAAAAAAATGAAAGGCTTACCTTGGAAGCGGGTATATCCTAGTGTTTCTCCCCGAAAACTCTTGTAATATTTTACTCCATAAACTATAATTGGTCTTCTAAGAATATGTGCAAGTACAAAAATGTGTGTCTGCTCCAAACTCGCTCCAGGCTGAACCAAACACAAAGAAAGACATCACTTGAAACAGAACTTACCATCCTCTCTGCTTTGAAATTTGAAAAAAATAGTCTTCAAATTGAGAGAGAAAATGCTTTTAAACAAGGATAAAGCTTTAACAGGAAGAACAAAAGACTGGAAGATTATTGGAAATAAGGAAAAACATTTCAGCTTGTCAGCTGTCAGTAATAATTCTCTGTCCTATTGCCCAGATTCAATGTAATGGATTTCAGTCCCCACTTAGAAGTGAAACTCCACATAATGTTAGGTCTAAAAATAATTCCTTCATCTGAGGGCACTTTAAGGCAAATACCTTCTGATGATAGGAAAAGGGCACATCCAAAACAGATCTCAAAAAAAAAAATAGCACCAAAATCATGTTTATACTTTAAAAGAGGAGCTAAAAATATTCCCCTAGCTGGAAGCTTATAGGAATGTAAATCTCATTTTGGAGGCGAGTTATAAAATCTCAGCTTTTTGCTGGAGTTTGAGCAGTGTTAGCTGACAGATTTGGAGGTGTGTTTTGGGAGGTAAAAGTGCTGCAGGAGCTGGATATTAAACATAGGATTGTCTGTTAGTTTGCTCTACAGACCTCACTCTAATGCCACAATTCTTTTTTTGTGTTGCATCGCTTAATAGGAAGCTCAGAAATGACAATTTCAACTGAACCTTTTTATATCAGCAGAAGAGTTTTACCCTGTAAGATTTTAAGATCATTGGCTTAAGAGGATGTTTTTCCTTCACACAGGAATATTCTTATTCCCAAAAAACTCTTCTAGACCTGAAACTTCTTTCCAGAAATTAAAATACCTTCTCCAAAAGCCCTCTGACAAAGGGCTTTTCTTACCTGGCTTGCAAGAGAGAGAATGAATGCCCAATCTTCCTGCCACTGTTCCTCTCGCAAGGAGAAATGTAAACCGAAGCTTTGGGAATACCACGATTCCCACTCTTTCCAGCGTGTGTAGAACCTAAAATGTTAAGGGGGAGAGAGAGAGAAAATGGCAAAGGCAAAAAAAATATTTACTCAACCACCATAATCCTGACAGCAGTATTTAACCCTTGTAATCCTTCATCACAAGAAAGGGGAAGAAAGAGAGCAAGCAGCAGGAGAAGTGGATTCTTTTTTTTTCTTCAGGAGACTCCATTTATTAAGCTTCATTTAAGAACCACTTGGAAAGAAAAAAAAAGCAATGCCTACAGCAAACACAATCCAAGTTCCTACCAGGTTCCTGCCTAGTTTGATACTTCTTGCAGTAGGGCTTTTTTAAAGTTTTACTTCGGCTTATTTAACTGTTGATATACAGGGAACATAAGACATTCCATTAGTTGTTCATTCTTCTCACACACTCACAAAAATGTAGGTATTTTCTATTTTTAACCACATCAGGAGTTAATTAACTTCAAAGTACTTGCATATCAATTTCCAACAGCCCATGGTTAAGAGGCAGAATCTATTTTATACCAGATTTTGGAGCAAGGCGTTGTAATTCCACGTTACATGGAGCTGTAAAGCAGTGTGGATAAGAATCAAATATGCAAAGTGGGATTTAGTTTAGTCATAATATTTCATTTAACCATTTACCAAGAAAAACAACACATTAAAAGGAAGATGTTTGCTTTTTAAAATTTTAAAGTCTGTCCAATCACCACATTATGGAAAAGCTACAACTTCATATTAGGAACTGGGATTTAGGGAACAGTGCTAAGCCAACTTTTAAACAATGGCCTTTACTGTGAGGACAAAGAAGCCATTCTGAAGTTTCAGCTTATTAAAAAAGTTACTGAAATGAACTCATTTAATTAAAACCTGAGAATATTAGCAGGCAGCGAGTGTGTGTGGATAAGATCTTTCCTATGCTTTCAATGAAACTGGAATCACTCTAAAATTGACAGCAGCCACCAGCCAGGCTGGGTTTCCTGAGTCCAGCTAAAACCTTTGCATGGCTTAAAATTCCTACTATTATGATATCTGGATAGGTTTGAGCTACTTGACAGAAATATCTACAGGGAATCTTCTGGATGTATAGTTCAGATTTTATCCAAACACACCATCACTTCTACCTTTGCAGCTGCTAAGTATTTTGCCTGTTTTCTCTCATAAATCTCTAACAGCACTTTGTGCTAAATTAATTAATTCCCAGGCCTCCTGAAAGAAATTTAATCAGAGTCTGGGTGAAGAAAAACAAAGCAAAACAACAACAAAAACTCCCACAGCACCAGAGTGAGAAAGACCAGAAAATTCAAGGGAAAAAAGAAGAAAAAGGAAAACACCAAACTACTCCCTAAAAGCTGGACTGTGAACGTGTTCTCCTAAAGAAGTTTCTTCGCTGAGTTAGTCAGCCATGGACAAAATTTTGATCTCATTTAAAGCAAACTTTTCAGGTTAACACAAGAGAACTGAATGCATCCATTAAAGAATGAAATTCTGAAAGTCAACTTAGGGCATGTGCCCATTCTCCAGCAAAAGCTAATGGTGGAACACAAAGAGGGACACATCAGAACACACTTTTGTATAAAGTAAAGTGGAGTTATTGAAAGGTGAGTGGAAAAGACTCCACAGGCCAGAGCCTCTGGGAACTTCACTAGGGAGCTTTTTCCGAGTATCAGACATAAGACTGTCCCTGGTAAATAGATTTTTCTTTGTTCAGCATCTAAACAAACATAACAAAACAAGGTCAAATGAGTTACATGAGTGTCTTCTGTCTGACTATAAAAATACCCATTTTTAAGTGTCTTTGTGGAGGCTTTGAAGGATAATTCCACTGGATAAAAGTTTAAGCAGAGATTGCATTTATGAGCCTGTTCCAGTGACGACATCCCTTCCTATCAGCCACATCCTAGCCCACAAAATTAAATGTATCTGCTCAAATGGAATCTATACAGCACCTACAGGATGTACAGAATGATCAAGTTACAAAAAATCTGGCTAAAAGACCCGTTCTAAAGACTTGTTCCTAACAAGGAACATGACTTGTTCCTTGAAGACTTGGTCCCTTGAAGGAAGACATCAATCAGTTAAAAATTATGCTCCTGATAAAGATAAAGATTACGCAAATTCAGAGTAAAACAAAATTTCTGTCTAGACATAAACTAAGAAGCTTAACAAGATTGAACAGCCTCTAAATGAGAGTTATGTTAAGATACAGCAGTAAGTCAACCACAATTAACACTGACATTTTGAGAGATTTGGTCCAAAGCTCAGTCGTTTGCAGCACGGTTTTGGGTACCATGTTTGGTTTTGTTACCATAAAGAACAAAACCTGATCTATCCTAAATTTCTGTTCTGGCCTTGTGGGAGCTGCCTGTGATGCCAGCGACATCCCTGCATGGTTGAGATGCACACTCCATGCTGAACAACTCCAAATCCTTTCAGACACTGCTTCCTGGGAGAATTGCTACTCAAATACCACTTTCTGGAGTCCAGCTCTGGATGCTAATTTGGGGAGTTCTTCCAGCAGCACAAAACTTACTTGCAGGTACCCCTAAATTAATCTTTGTTGTTGACCTCCTGTACAGCAAAAGGAGAGGGACAGGCTCTTTCTGCAGGATGTGCTGACAGTGTTTCTCCTGTCCTTGACTACAAGAACATCAAAGAAATTATCATCTGTGACTTGGATTATCAGTCTTTATCAGTTTATCCCTTAGTCCAGGACACCCTGGAGAGCTGCTGGACACCACTGGGGGTCCAGCTAAGATTATCACTCTAGCAGAAGGAAATCCAACTAAAGAAGGTTGTCAGTGCAAACAAACAAAGGTTGTTTTACAGAAAGATAAATCAATTTTATGGCCAAATGACAGAAACAGTTAAATGTCAACACCCTCTGCTTCACTGCCATTATTTCAGCAGACAGAACGGGGATAAAAAGAGCAATCCTGAGTAAAGCCAGACCTAAGCAGATGGAATGAAAATACTGCAAAGTTTATAAGGAATAAAAGGCCCACCCTTCTACTAACAATCTTCTGCACAGCTCCCAGCAAGCAGCAAGCCCATGGCACGTGCAGGATTTACACCGCAAGGACACGATTTCCAGCTGCAGTAACTGTGCTGAGTGTAAAGCATTTCAGCGTTTGAAACGCCATTTGCTGAGCATCACACGCCATCCCCGAGCTCACGGCGTCCAAGTTTCCAGTGCTGGGGTTTAAAATGAGAGGAAGATCCCAGCTGGGACCGGGGCCACTCGACAGCTTTGAGAGGCACAACAACCCAGAGGGAACCAGGGAGGGGTGGCTGTGGGGCTTTGCTGCCCCGACTCACCAGTGGGAGCAGTCGTGTAAACTGTCGTGCAGAGCCTTGCGCAGCACCGAGTCCTTGTCGTAGATGCCCCAGGTGGCCTGGAGCACGGAGTCGAGCAGGCAGTCCCCGGCCGTGCGGTTCCAAAGTGCGTACAGCCTGCTGTCCAGGCGTGTCCCCAGCTCCAGGGACCAGTTAATGATGGGAGACTCCTCTTCCAGCTCTGCAACGGCACAGCCGCCTCTTAAACACGCCGCTTGTTTATCCCAGGCATTCAGACAGCAAGACAATAATTCACCCCTCTGCATGGATAAAACCCTGCTTTCCTTCACACTACAATCAACAGCTCAGCTACACTGGCTGAGGAAATTTCTTCTACTGTCAGTAAAATAAACCAAAACCTAACGGCAGCATCACATCGTTTGTTTGAGGATTGTCACTGAAATGAAAAGATTTTTTTTTCAGTTTTCCTGAAAAAATCTTGTGACTCAAAAGTGACTTTTAAGTATTTTTTTAAAAGCTCTACAAACTTGGTTTCTATGATTTCTACAGACTCCATTCTCCCTCTGCCTCATAAATAAGACTGGAAATGTTAGAATAATTTTACATGGGCATGCAGTGATGGGACAAGTGGTGGGGATGGCATCCCACTGCCACAGAGCAGGGTTAGATGGGATGCTGGGAAGAAATTGTTCCCTGTGAGAGTGGTGGGCCCTGGCACAGACTGCCCACAGAAGCTGTGGCTGTCCCATTTTGAAAGCTGCTGGTTTGGAGCAACCTGGTCTAGAAGGTTTTCAAGGTCCCTTCCAGCCCAATCCATGCTGTGACTTTATGAGTTCCAGGGTGAAGATCAAGTTGAAACTATCAAATCTCTATTTAACACATGGACAGAGCCACGTATATACAGACATATGCAGTTTATTTTCAGCAAGAGACACGTTCTCTAATGAAAAGCCAGGAGTGATCCCAGCTGTTCTCAGTGCATTTACCTTTCTGAACATCTCTGTCAAGTACTTCATCAAATAATTTTTCCTGGACTGTGGGCGGTAAATCTTCAATATCTGGAAAAGCAGAAAGCAAATACAAGAGTCACTTAATGTTACTGTAGAAGAGCTGTCACCAGCTGTGGCTCAGGAGAACTCACAGAACAGCTTTTGCCCTGTCAGCCCTAACACCTCCTCTGGAAAGCTCATGTCACGCGTGACCCAACGCTTTGCAGAGCTGCTGAGGCAGGTTTGCATCTCAGCCTCACTGCCACACCTTTGCAGAAAGGATCCTCACAGCCTGCACAGGGTTAAGACTGGATTTCTCCGAAGGAGAAAGTGGAGAACCACTTTGAGGTGAGAAATTATAAAAAGGAGTATTTTTACTTTCAACTCCATTGTATTTTAGCACAGCTTCAATCTTAAGCAAGGTTTTCCACCCATCTGGAATGGCTTCCCCTCTGCAGTCTATCCCAACGCACAGGTACAGTTTGCCAAGTGATGTGTTCTTCTCTGGAACATCCCCTCCCTTTGTTATCTCATTCAGGCTTCAATGAAATGGTTCTGAGAACCCCAATGGTTTGCAGCAGGTTAAAAAACAAGAAATGGGAAAACTATTGAGCTACGCCATGGAAAATGCCACTACTGACAGCTGCTCCAAGAGCATTACAGAGAGAATTTGCAACTACCTCATAAAAAAGGGGATAAAAAGGTGGAAAACCATATCATGGGCAGAACTCTTTTGTGACTGCTGTATCATTTAAAACAACAAACACTGTCACACATTCTAAAACTCAGCTTGTGCCACACAGTAAATATTTGCTCCTGGCCTGCATTCCAACAGAGGATAAGCAGTAAAGGGTTGCCAGGCAGAGCAGCAACCAGAGAAACTTTGCTGGTTTCAGCACAAGAATGAAACTTAAACACGTGAAAGTTAAGGCAGTAAATAAAATAGGAACAGGAACATCCAGCACCCCTTCAGGCACTCTAGGGGATAAGGACTGGGGCCTAAGTGGTATTTCAAGGACACAAAGATCTCTCGTAATTGCAGTGTGGTAGCTGCCAGTCCTGCTCAGATGTCCAATACCCCAGGGCTTCTAAGTCCACATTTAGGCACATGAGTTGCTACTGAAGCACATTAATGCCTGGGGCAGGCAGGGTGATGGGGGGTGGTCTTTTTTTTTTTTTTTTGTATGATTGATTAGGATTTTTTAAGATAAAATTGCTTGCAGTGATCAGCAATCAATTTAAAAAGCTTTGCACTCTAACATCCAAGCACTGGCTTTTCAGGAGGATCCAATCTGTTTATTTGAAAGGTCGAGTGGAAACTGGTTCCTAAACATTGTTCAGGTAATATCTGACCAGGATCGTGTGACTTATACTTCTATCCTTGGAAATGCTCCCTGGAGCCAAACTGCAAAAGATGGTGCAGTTGGCAAAGTGTGAGGAAAGTGGAAAGTCTTGATGCACAAAAGCTTTTGAGCAGTTTTATTTCTTCATTACTTAATGGCCATTACATGTGTCAAAAAGCTGTGCAGTGTTTTAAGATGTCTCTCTTGAAAATACTAAAATTCTTAAGCTCTGGAGAGAACATTTCTCCCATGTGTAATGAAATCCTTCTGTTGCCCCTTTGCCCTCTCTCCCCTAAAAGCAATTAAATTTTAGTCTCCCAGACATGCCATACACCCACCCCACGTGCCTCTCTTGATCCACAGGGTACAACTGAACGCAGCACCCCAATCAGGTACACAAGTGGTAAATATTATCCAGACTTTTTGAAGAGGAGATGAGGTAACACTCAACCAAAGGTGTTCCAAATAGGATTCTTGAAATGTTTTATAAAAAAGACAAACAGATCTGCTGATTGGCAGAGTTTGCAGCTGCACATTTTTTTACTAGTTGTAGCATTTCTATTAAGAGGATACAGCTTTTGAAGATTAAAAGGCTTCTAAAAGCTCCTTGTTAAAACTTCCTCTTGATCTCAGAGCACCTCAAAAGTATTCAAAAAGTGCTATTGCTACAACTAGGTAAAAAGAACAGCTCTGGGCCTCAACAGAAGGGACTGAAAGCTAAAACAGCCATGTGAAAAGTCACATCATGGACCAGAAATGTCTGGGCTCCAATCTTCACTTTAAATACAGCTTTTCCTCAGAACACACCACTTCTCTACCATTTCTTCATGTCTAAGTAGGACAACAGATGCTCAGTTCACAGGAGTAATGTATGGATTGAAGTGGGCAAATACTGAGCAATCAAATTCAGCTACTAAATCTGACCAAATAAAACAGGTCTTAATAAATAAAACTCTTAATAAATTAATTAATAAGGCTCTTAATGACTAAAACCTACACACGCATCACCAGCAGAAAGTCTAAACACCTCGTTTTCAACTAGTGACCAAGCAGTAACATCTTCCAGCAGGAAGAGGGGTTTTGTAGGTACCTGCAGGTAACGTAAACGTCACAAGGTCAGTCAGAAAATAGCAAGCAAAGTCTCCCTTCCGCTGATGAAGGGACGCAGCGATTTCACGGCGGATTTGTTCCGTGACCTCTGGACACACCATGGCAGGAATGCACTTGGCTGCATGTTGGGATACCTGGAACACAACAAAGTTACTGCACTCAGGATTATCCCAGTAAATGTCAAGATTTGGGAGGGATGACCACCAGCAGAGAGGATTTGGTTAGCAAAGAATGCCAGAGAATTATAAACACTGGCTCCCGGAAAGAGCCAAAGTTTAGTGACTCTTAATGAAATGCCTTGTTTGTGATGGAACTGGTAACATAAATCTGGTTAAAAAACATCTTTAAATTGAAGAAGTGAATTAACAGGTGACCACTCCCAGCTGAAAAAGAGGAAAAAAATAGGTAAGAGCTCATAAAAGCAATCTCAAATCTCACGCACGAGTCAAGTCTAGATTTAACAAAACTTTATTGCCATAGCACAAAACAGTTTCCTACAATCTTCCCCAAAACTATTAAGCTAAGATAGTTAAATTTCTCCAGTTCTAGTCATCACTGGCAGCAGAAACCCATTCAAGGATGACAGACAAGTGGCACAGGGATGACACCAGATGCATATAAAGAAAACACCTTTAAGACCCACATTTTCACTCATTCATATCCTAGAAAAGGAAATTATCACAGGGGCTCAAACACTACTAAGCATTTCCAGAAATGGCAAGATGAGTCAGTATTCCTAGGCACTGAAACAAAACCAAACACAAAAATCCCTAAGATAGTATTTCAGTAAATTAACTTGTTTTTAAACATGTAACTCCAACCTCACAGAGTTATGTAAGCAGCACAAAGCTACTGATATTCGTAGAATATAAATATATACTCAAGGAATTAACTACATTTGTCTTGCTTCATCTGCTCTTTTTAATTATTCAACACTGAGCCTTCCATCATCTTTATGTGCTTTGCAGGCAAACAGCAGCTTTCAGAATCGCACTAAGCATGAGGGAAGGAGGCAGAATAAAAATCTGGCCCATCATCAGGTGAGGACCCAAAAAAGGTAACAGAATTATTTAGAGGGCAAAGATGGAGAACAGCAGAGGTCACTAGAAGTGAGGTGACACAAGGAAAACGAACGTGGAAGAGCAAAACAGAGGAACAAGTCAGTCTATAAAATGGGCAAGGAATAGTAAAAAAAAAAATGCAGCAGTACTGCAAAGCAAGAAGTTTGCCTCTCTCTGGAAAAGAAGCTCTCACAAAAGCCAGCCCAGGTAGACTTAGTCATTAACAAACTCAGAACAAACTCGGCTGTCATTGATGGCAGTGCTTCGCTTTGCTTTGAGAGCATTTCCTCTCCCCCACCCAGAGCACAGGAAGCCTCACAATAGCTCACTTCCACTGCCAGTAAGGTCACAGCGTGTGCCAAGACCGTTCATTAATGACAAAACTGAACATCCTCAGGACCATCACAACAGAGTTCCTTTAGGCAAACTCACTTCTTGAGGAGAAATCCAAGGCACAAGGCAGCGATTCACGCATATTCTAACACGGCCACAAATCAAAGCTGCGCACCGCCGGCTGCACACAGCGGTGCAGCTCCATAAAGCGCTGCTCCATCCCTGTGAGGGCCAGGGGAGCTCACCTCAGTGAGGAGGATGGCCAGCATGTCCTGCCTCTGGAAGCGGATGGCCAGGTGCACGAGCGTGTAGCCCACGTCGAAGGCGGACGGGCGGTTCAGCAGCCGCACCTCGTCCGCCGTCAGCTGCCGGGCGATGTCCCCTCCTGATGACTTGTAGGCTTCCACAGCAGCTAAATCGCCTTCCACAACTCCTGAGGGCAGAGAAACAACACACAGAGTTCATTTCAGACAGCCAGGGAGCCATTCTGGAACAAGCCACCTCAATTATCAGCTCACCTGTAGCTGTTCTGATATGGGCCAAACAGATGATGATCAAGTGCATAGCAAGAAACTGGCCAATTTTAAAATATTTTAAGTAGAAAACTATGGAATATTTACACCTACCTCATCTCTCAGACCATTTCTATTACCCATGCTAGCTGGAAAATGTTAAGAGATCAAAAGCCAGCTCAGAAGTGGACCCATGGTAAAACACCAAGCAGTAACATACACGTGACCATTTCATTTGACCAGATAGAAAGTCATTTCCTCACAGTACAGAGATTACTTTGATTATCCTCTCTTCCCTTTTATCTCAAAAAAAAAATTACTAGATCATAGAAATAGGATCCATTAAAAGGTTTTTGGACTAAAAGTTGGTTTTTTTCCAAACACTACAAATGGGACAAAAGCATAAAATTTTCTCTTCAGCTCACTATCTGCTACTAATGGAGCCTGAGAGTTTCACTCAGGATATTCTATAAAAACCGAATTAAGGAGAAATTAAATACACTGTGTGTACCTTCTAAAGCAAGATGGGAGGAACAATGAATGACCCTAATGTCTTCTAGAGTCCCTGGTAATCTTTGATTTCTGTGCCATGCTTCATATCAAGACCAGCCATGCTGAATGTATTCCACAGCTGCAGTTATCAGAATACACTATCAGTAAGATGTGGAGCTGCTAACAGGATCTGTTCCAATATAAGACTTCCTAAATTTAGAAATTCCTTCAAATATATTCTATTTTAGAGATGTGGCTCATGAGAGAACAGTGCAGTGCTGAATTGAGGAAACAGAATAGCGTCCCTAAAGCCATCTTTAGTGGAGAAGTAAATAGAATCTCACTCCTGAGAAGCAGCCCTTGTTGCAGCAGCTCAAGCAGAAAAGAGCACAGATGACAAATGAGAAAACCCTGTCCCTATTTTCTGCAGCTAAACCTCATTCCCAGCCCCAGAGAGTCAGCAGCTGAGTGCGGGCTATGAAGCTGGAGATTGAGACCCAACGCCATCTTTCACTTCATCTGCTCACCAAGACTCAAAAGCTGATGAACAGGAAAGGTCATCAGACCCAATCAGGACAATCACTCCCACTCAGGACTTGAAATAAAAGAAAAAAAAAGGAAAAAACCACAACATTTCCCACCCCCTCAAACAAACCTCTCATCCCAAACAAGCAAAAATCCCCTACCAAAATTAAAAACTCCAACACAAGAAACTGAGGTGGCTGCTAGCAGAGAAGCACACTAACCACTGGCTCCTGGTTAATCCAGGATTTAGAAAAGCATTCCTAGCTCAGCCAAAAAGTATCATTTTGAATGCTGAGATTATAAAGCTTTCACAAGAAATGCAGGGGGGGAAATGGATTACCAGTGCAAGACATTTCTCTACAAAGTTATCAGCTGTGCTCTAAAAGCTTCCACAGGTCACAGTTTGATTATTCAACACTGGTCTGAAGCAGAGAAGTTCCAAAACTGCAAATTTTAGCCAAACAGTGTTTATCCACTCACTCCAAAGTCCTACCAGGCCAGGGCAGAAGGAAAACCATTCAGGACAATATTGTTTAGTTTTCTGCTGCATGTGTCTGTCTCCTGTAAGGAAGACATTTCTGTTCCTCTCCTGCCCTACTGCCTCATTCAGTGCCTGCCCTGTATTCTCCCCACATGAGTTTTGTCTGTCCAGTTTCTTGCTCTGTAGGAGTCAGAAGTGCCAAGTGTAGAACTTTTTTTCCATGCAAGCATATTTTTGCCACTGATAAGGCAATTCTTGACGGCTGTTGCTATGATCATTCCAACCAAATACTCCAAAATTACTTTATTTAGTGTGTGTGTAGATTTGTATGTGTACACAGATAACAAATCAAATTTCTCATGACCTGCCCTCTTGAAACAAGTTACACCACAGCTTTGGCAAACCCAAGAATCCAGGCAAAAAATAAACTTGATAGAAGAGCAAGTTCTCTGCTATCTTATGATATCCTGATTTTTATATTATTACATTGACTTAAGAGAAGCATCTTGTTAAAGACAAAAAGCCACACCACCCTTTTTTGTATTTTAACCACTCATACTGACATGGCAGAGACTCCTGTTACCATATCTGCACCTTCCTCCAAGAGAAGACCGCCCAAGACTGGTAGGTGGCCACTCTGAGAATCCAAATATCCACAACTGATTTCAAAATTCAAACAAATATCCCTGAAACGATCTTTTGTTGACAGGTGAGCAGACCCAAATCACATTCCAGCCAGCCAGCCTGTCAAGCAGTACATTTTACTACAGCCTACTACTGAGAAATTCATCATTTAAATTGTTCTTCCAGTCCCCCACCCTGACCTGCCTATTATCATCCCACTCTTCATCAAACCTCAGCAACCACTGAGGTCTAAGGCTGATGCTGTGGTGGTCATATGAGGTTTGGCAATGCCTCTTTCAAGCACTGACTACTACAAGCTGCAGTAAGGATCCAAATCAGTGACATGTGCTCTATGCAGCACTGCCAGTTCTGGAAGTTTATTCCCACGTCTTGCAATACTTGACATTCCTAAAAGCCCCATGTCCTAGAATTACTAAAATTGTTACATAAGCTGTCAGTTAAAAAGTACATTTCTACACTTCGCTGATGAAGTTTAAGCTAAAGATTAATTAATACATGCAGACTAAATATGTTTTCTAGGCCTTATTAAAAATATATATATATATATAAATGTATTTTTAGTGGTATTTTAGGTACAGAGTTGGTGGGCTACCTGACACAAACCAGCACAACTACAGCTCGTGGAGAGATGGCAATGTGACTGTGTGCATGGATAACATCTGGTCATCCTCTACTCTTTAATCAAAACAGGTTAAAATTACTCTTTATAGCAGGGGGAAGCATCAGGAATTTTTTGTCTCATCCAACTCACTACTTCAGGGCTGATATTCCATGGGCATCACAAGCCTCTTTGGCCCCTCTGAGCCACAGCAAGAAAAGTTAACATTTCTCTTTACCTGTTCTATCAAATATCTACTCCACTGCAGCCACTTCAGAAGAACAGGGAAAATTCCTGACAGCCCATCACCACCCTGCTTACAGTGCCAGTTCATACAATCCAAGGCAGCAGGGAACACAAAATATAGGGGTAACAGGTAGACTGGCCAATATATGAAGCAGAAAACACAAATCTTGCCCCAAAACTATGAGGGGAATTTGCCTACATGCACCATGCCTACAATTCTGAAATTCAGTATCACCATACTAAAATGAGACATGAATATGTTCGGTATTGACAATAGGAGGCACATTCCTACAGAGGCTTTGATTTCTGTGGGATGAGCAAGAGCCTCCAATTTATTAAGCCTGTTTAAACAGAGCTTAAAACCCCCACTGTTTCTGAGAAATATTACAGAAATATTGACTGACGCTACAATTCCCTGCATTTCACAATGCAGAAGTGCCTCATTACTTCCACAAGCAGACTCTGAACCGTGTCCTGATCCAGCACTGTGCTGGCTGGATTATTCCCCACTGACACCCACTGCATTCCCCAGACTGGTAAAATGTCAAAAGGAAGAGTGGCATTTGCCTTAAGATTGTTCCCAGAACAGCCTCCAGGAACCCCAACCCTTGTGAGGGCACAGACCCGATCAGCTTCAAGAGTAACAAACTTCAGACACATCCCAGGGACTCAGTGCCTGCTCCTGATCCACACAACCCAGCTTTGCTTTCAAGTGGACTCCAGAAATGTCCCTCTGCTGTTGCCCACCAATTTTGTCCCTCTGCTGTTGCCCCCTAAAAAATTCTGCTTCTAATGTAAAACTTCTGATCATAGTCCTGAGGGAGAGGATAGAATGCCAAGTGCTGCGCCCAAGTCCTGAGAAAATGCAACCGCAAGTGAGAATTCTGCATTTACAGGTTCAACTGTGCTCCCATTTTGCAATTTTGGCATTTCCTCTTATTGGAAGACTTTCACAGCACCAGGAGCCAAGGTTTTTTTCTTCTAGTAAAGCCCTGCCACTTACAAACAGCACAGATCAGATATTTGCAATCTTTGTGTATATTAGATGATAGAAATCAAGCAGGGTATTTTAAAAGACTGAATTAAAAAAAAGTATTAATCACCCAATTACAACTCTTTGTACCATCTTGAGCCTAATACAACTTTTACAGCTTCCTTCTTTACTAGATGACAATATTACCCTCATGTTAAATAAGCCAAAATTAGCTGCTAAAACCAAACTATTCCAGCTTAAGGTGCTATTAAGTTTATTCTTTAGAATATGTAAATATTTATAGGGTTTGGTGCAGTTATATAAACTTGGAAAAGACGCAAGATAGGCTCACAAGCATTTCTAGAAAACCAAGTCTCATTTTCCCTAACTGCACAGTTCCAGTAGCTTCAGAACAGCCAGACAGAAAAGTTCCCAAGGAAAATACTACAGCACAGCCTTTACTTACTTCAGTATCTTTCTGGTAGTTGTGCAGCGCTGGCTGGCACAAGCTGCAAATGAACTAGGCAAATTCTTTCAAGCAGACTGATGCAGCAGTGACCATCCAAAAAACAACCTGGGGATTAGGGATTTCTGGGATTCAAGGAGGCAGCAATGCCTCCAGTAACTGTGTTCTCTCATCTGAGCAGACTGCAAAAGGAAACACTTCATCTTAAGGCGGTCATTGTGTCTCCTGTGTGGGACAATGCCTTGAACTGCTTGGCAAGAGAAGGCAAATTTCTCAAGCAACCAAGTTGCACATTTTGGAAGTCAGAAGTTGAGAGAGATTCTGCTGTAACAGATCAGAGACAGAGCGCTGTGCTGCTTCTCTTCTGCCACAGATACAACTGCAAGTGGTCTGTCATATATATACTCTCATTTACTCATCTAAGGACTAATCCTAAAATTGGTTTAAGCGCCAGCAAGTGAGAGGCTGATCAACTGACCCACTAAAACCTAATTCTGACACCTGTTAAGAATCTCTGCTCCTTTAACACAGACTGCTGAGGACCTGTGGCGTTCCCTGGAGCTGAGTCAGCCCTCAGGCTCTTCCAGCTCTTCACCAGGGGTACACTGGGTGGCCATAAATGAAATTTTATTGATAAGTGACTCACAGTTTCAGCCAGGGAAGAATTTCTCCTGAAAGGAGGACTGCTTTGCAAGCAAACATGACACATCAATTGATAAAAAAGAGGGGATGTCTGAAAAACCTTTACAGCTCTAACACACCCTTCTGTTCCTTCTCTTTTTTGATTCCCAGGGCCTCCTTTGTCAGTATTAGCACACAATCAACAGTAGGTCACTCCCCAGGTAACAACACTGAGACAGAAACTTCTGTATATTAAGGGTTTTTTGATTCTTCAAGTTCAGCAACTTGAATCAGCTAAAAAAAGCTAAATACTTCCAACAAGACATGTACCTTCAACCTGAAGCCCTCCAATGCACGAGAGAATGGCTATTGGTTATTCTTTGTTCCATGCAAACAGCTCTTCTTCCTACATACAATCCATGTAGTATGTTTTGAATGTATCATTACATGACACAGCAGCACAGAGGTTAAGAACAATTACTTAAAGATGTCCTTATTCCTCTCCAATCTGTCAGAGGCACCCACACCCCTCGTTGCTTGCAGGGTTGCACCCTAAAGGGAGGCTGGACAGTGGAAAATCATTGAAGTTAATTATTGAAGTTAACCATCAGTGCTTCTAAGGGAAATTGAAAAAACTGGTTTTAACTTGATCATTTAATCAATTATTTTTAGCATAAAATATCACAGTGTTTAAGAAAAGTAGTCAAGAGACCAAAAAGTAAAAGGGTGTTTCAGGAGTTATGATTTTCTGCCAAGGAGTAAGGCAGGCAGAGTTTTCCTCAGCCTCAAAGATATCCACACACAAATGGAAAGCACTTATGGCAGGACAGATGCACAAGGCACAGATGACAATACACAGAGCTCTCTCAGCCAGGTGAGAGTTGTGACCTTACATCACTGCCACCTGGCACAGCAGCCCAGTCATGCTTCCCACTATCCCAGGGAACAGGGAAGGAGGCCAGGCTGTCCAGCTCACACCAGGAACTCTTCCCCTCCCAGCCACCCCCACAGGCACCGTCTGCCATCCCCAGGCAGGGCCAGCGTGGCAGGGCATCACCTGGCACTGAGTAATCCAAGCTGCACTTCCCTAAACTCTTCCAGCCTACACTGCCACCAGCAAGGAAAGCTGCATGACCTCTCCTGGCCTCCAGCACCTTGTTCCCACCCATACACTTCCCACTCCCACAGAACAGCATAAACAGAACCATCAAGGTTCAGCTGCACACCCTGGATGTGATGAGGAAGCCAGTCTGAACTTACTACACCAGCAAAAAGAAACAAAATCCCCATACTCCCCACAAAAACATTCCCTAATCCAGCTTCATTTTCAAACACCCAGGAGGACAGAAAGGGGCACCTGGGACGATTCTGGGTGGCAGTGCCAGCTGAAAGCACCTTGTTCATGTCAGTTCCTTCAGGCTGCCTTTAGAAATACCCAGAGAAGAGGCAGAGGCTGTGCAGGACACAGAGCAGGAGGTGCCTCCGTGTCTCCCAGAGCTGAAGGGCAGCAGGGGACACAGCCCAGCCAACTCCATACCAAAGTCTGGACAGGGAGACTCTCCTTACCCACAGGGCTTCTGAATGCCTGGGTAACATATCTGGCACTAATTCAAAAAACTACTGGCATAAGAAAAACCTGTAGGAGAGAGAAAGCAGTTGACAAAGGAAAAACTAAGCAGACACGTGTAGGAATACTAGGAATGAACTTACAGTCCTTTTAAGGATGTACTGCAAAACAAGATTCATCACAGATTGCTCTAAATATTTTGGATTTGTTTAAGAAACACACTCTCAGCGGTTTCTTTCACAGAGCTAAGAAGAATGTGTGCCTACTTGATTTGGGAGGCACCATCCCCACAGGGAGCTCTGGCCTATGACAGCAACAAAAAGAACCAAAAGAAGAACACGCTCTTGCAGCAGGCGATAAACAGGTGGAGGAGAAAGGGAAAGGAGAAGAAATGCAGTTTACTTTTAACCTAGCAGTTCAAGCTCAGGAGTTGCACTCAACTCAGGAATCCCCAGCAGTGCCCTGCAGCAAGCACACTCTGCCAGCACCACTGTCAAATCCAGCCCTGAAGTGCCAGGAGACGTGAAGCTCCAGGGTAACACCCAAGCAAACTCTGGATGCCAGGCAGGTTTTATGGGCACAGCCACGCTCATCCATTTGTACTCCTCAAATCCACAGCCAGCTGGAACCAGCTTCACCAGGCCCCACAGCAACTCCTGATTGCTGTACATCTCATTCCCTAAGTCCCACACGCCACCAGGACTGCCTGACAGTCTCTGACATAGGTGCCGTAAGTTATAGGTAACAAAGGTAATAAAGTTTAATTTAAGTATAAATCAGTTCCCTCCCCTAAGAAATGAGTCACCTTGGACTTAACATTAATCTTGTTCTAGGCCACTGTGGTAGAAAACATCGGTGTCATTGCAGAAACCATTTGTAATTCCTCTTTGTAATTTAAACTGGCATTCAGAGGAAGCCAGGTTATCAAGACACACTCACTCCAGTTTCTGCTAGGATTTTAATAAATTTTAACCACATGAATCAGTTTAAAATCTCATCCTTTTGTAAGATAATCACTCAACAGATACATTCACTCTGAAAAAAGCAAGTCAATAAAAAAAAGCAACATTCAAGTACGTTTGCTGGCAGAGTTTGAATGGGGTAATACCACTAATCCTTCTGATTTGGAAGGAATACCCTCCATCAAGGAAACTCTTCATGCTGAAAGGCAAGAGTTGCACTCATTACATCTTGTCCAGCCTGGATTTGCAAGGAATAGAAGCCTTGATGACAGGTTTACTTACTGAGGTGGGAAAAACATAAATGGATGCCTCCAACAGAACAACCAACAAAAAATACACAAACACACACAAAAATACAAACACATACACCTCCTTACATCTACTTTATACACATCTCTCTTCATGTTTCAGCTAAAAAAATGTGGAGAAGAGTAGTCTGATACATGTTTTTTAATGAAACTTGACAATAAGTTTAAAAACTAGTAAAAAGAATTTTGTACTGGAGTTGAGATGTGAAGAGGGAGTTCCACCAAACAGCTGTCCTAAAGCATCAGACATTTTCCTTGGTACCTTCTGACAGACACTATCTTCTAAGAGAAAAGCAAATAACCACCCTGCCAGGAATTCCTCCTACTCCTTTAATCTTTATTTTTAACTTCAGGGTTAACTTTAAAAGTTAACTTTTTAACATCTCTCCTACAGAAGATGGATTCAAAGCAAATGGACCCTCCACAACTGATTGAGCTTAAACTTGAAGGTTTCAGTCTGAAGTTCCCAAATCCTAACAAGGCACCATCTGTCAGATGGAGCAGGGTAACACACAAACTCTTGGTCCATCAATGTTCACAAATTTTCTTGGCATTTAACATGAACTTGTCCTCTTTTATAATTTTGCTTGGCTAAGGACTGACAAGTGTTCAGCTCAGCTAAAACTTTCCAAGAGCTCCAGCTGGCAAACAAATAACTCACTAAGTCACAGTGACCCACTTGATTTCAATGGTAAAAACAGATGCTTGGGGCAAAATAATTCAATTGACAGTTAAACTGGTTTAAGTATGTCACACTAAAATCACCAGCAGAAATTTAGCTAATTGCTTTAATGATTACTGGCTAAACTGGAGTATTTTTCCAGCACAGATACACTACGCAACAACCAAAGACAAGGACAAGCACAAGAGAATCCATGCAACCTCTGCCAGTCTTCTTAAGGTTATTCCAATTAAAAGGAATATTTGGGGAGAAGAAATGTTATCTGTATTATGCAAAATGAAATTCTGAGATGAAGGACAGCTAATTAACAGCTTTGTTTGCTGGTTCCTGTCTCCCCAGCATCCCTCTCTCCCAGAAGTATAGTAGGTGTGTTAAAGTTAGAGAAAGAAATCCACGAAAACTTCCAGCAGGCAGCAGTAACAGTCAGCACACAACTCCACCTGCATTCTGCTTTTCTCACCAAGATCCCTTCAGATCATATGATTATTGCATTACAAAACTTCTATGAACATGGGTTTGGGTTTTATGTACAACCATATAGTCACAAGCAACATTAAATGCTTGCAAACCCATGTTTTTAAATATAAATACAACCCTTCCCACACAGGTTAAATTAGAAAGTGTGAAATATTTTAACATTAGAATAGTCCAAAAAATCACTTTTGAAAAACAAAAGGGAAAAAATAGCCTTATATTTAATACAATTGTTATCAGAATGCAAGATAAATACCCTTATAAGGCATAGGAACAACTGCCAACAACTGACTCTTGGTACTCAACTCAAAAAATACCACACAGAATTTCAGCTGCTTCATTTCAGAAGGAAAAAAGATTGAAAGGAACTGGAGGTATCAGGAAATACTGAGACATCTCTTTCCAAAAGGAAGTGTGCATGTCTAACTATTCACACAACACAAAAATAAACTGGAATATTTATTAGCTCAGAGAAACCAAACACAGCATACCCACAAAAAAACATTTACACCTGATCAAGTATGTTAAACAAAGCAGCTCCACTAATTAGCTTTTTGATTACAACAACCATGAAGTGACTTTGTGAAACATTAAGGAAACAGCATGAGACATACTAGTAGAGCCAGAGGTTCAAATGAAGTGTTTTACTCTAAAAATAGTTGCGTATTTCAAGTGTTGAACCTGCTTGTATGCTGGGGCACACGGTATCTGCTTCTGGGAAGCTACAGCACAGAAGTTAACTCACAAGGTCAATAACTGAAGGAAACCCTGCTCTCACATGGCTCTGTTCTTTAGCACTGCGAGAATTATCCAGCATTTCCTTAAGAAAGCACTAAAATACAAAACAAAATTGGTATTTGAATGTTCTTTGAAACAGCTGACTACAAAAATACTTTCAGAAAGCCTGTAAACATTTACAACACAGTATGTGTATTAATACAACATTATTACTTTCAAGGTCAGTATTACACATGCAGTTTCTTGGAGCTACATATTTTGGTGTTATTTTTAACATCTGACAGAGCATCTTGTACTGCTGCAAGCTCTACACTGTTTACAAATACTCCCAAGCTGCAGCTGCTGACTCTACAAAGCGTGTCTTGCCATAGCAAAAAGAAAAGTAATTTTAATTACCCAGTAATGGTATTTTTTTACAGTACTATATGCACTCCTGTTCTATAGATTGATTTTGTAATTTTTCCACCTTTTGACAATTACATGGAACAACAGGATTTGGTTACAGTAATATCCATTTCCACCAAAGGTCAAAAAAGTCCAAGTGCACTTGAGAGACACGTTCAGATTATGGATGAACTTCACAGCCTCTCTTAGCAGGTGCTATTTCAGGAACCTCTACATTTGGCTTACTTTTTTAAATGGAAATGCAGAGATAAAAAAAGCTGGTTTGAAATCAAATGCCAAGTTTCCGTTTTAATTCTTCATTCTCCCAAAATACTTAACCACCAGCACAAGAGCAGAAGGTAGCAGTAAACAACTTACCCACACAAGCATTCAGGAACAGCCAGTCAGTCTTTTTCATTCTATTTTTTATTTGCTTTAGTTTTTTGAAGTCAACTTCAAGCTCCTCCTTGCTGCCAACAGCTCCAGCCAATTCGATTCTTTGGAAGTCCATTTTCACATCGGATTCACGTTTGGTTGTTGGTGGAGATCTTCTTTGGCTATTACCACTACTACAGCTGCCTCTCCACCGAGCCCTGTCTTGCTCGTTTATGATGGAAGAAGCCTCTTCTGTGTCCGCCAGTTCTATTGCTTCGATGTTGTTGGGTCTGGGGTGGTCACACACAACGCATTTCCTGGCCTTGGCCCAGTTTTCATATGTACAAACAGAACAAGTCCAGTGCTGAGCCCTCGTGTTTAGTTTATTTCTGTCATTGTACTCCTCGCACGGATCCACGGAAAAAGGGACCGGTCTGGACCCGGAGCCCGAAGACTGAGGAGACTCCGTGGGGCTCCTGGTCCTGCGCTGAGACAAGCACTGGGTACACCTTATAGCCCTTGGCCAGTTCAAGTACGTGCACATGTGGCACGACCATTTATTTGCACTTTCCATACTGTAGGATGATTTCACCCTCGGTCTTGCGCTGGAATCCGGGCATATCAAAGGACTGCTCCCTCCTTCGGTGCTCGTAGGATCCCAGTCCCTCCCGATATCACTGGAGCCACTTTTGAAAGGATCTTCTGTGATAATTGTTCCACTGGGTCTCTGGGCACGACACATGGTGCACTTGATTGCAGAAGGCCAATTCTCATATGTACAATACTCACAGGCCCATTTAATTCCACGCTCTGTCATCGTGCACTCCTTGAAATGGACTGCGGCGGGCAGAAAGCTGAGGGGTCAGAACACACCATCAGTACCCGGCAAAGGAGCTGTTCAAAACAACAAATCAAGGAGATTTAACCCAGTGGATAGAAACATCAGGCTGGGCAAATGGACAGGCTTTTTTATTTGATATTATTACAACATCTAAGGGGAGTAAAATAACTATGAAAAGGCTAAGTCTTGACCTACCGGCATTTAACATGCAGAATTCGGGAATTACTAGTGCAAAAAATGAGAAAAAAACCTCAGTCCTGCATTTCTGAAACTCTTCAAATTTGCACAGACTTCCAAACAAATTCAGAATACGCATTAAACACTGAGAATACTGGAGAAGAGACCAGTACAGCTACAGAAACAAGTTATAAATATTAAATTATTAAAATACAACTCAATATAAATACAGCAGTATAAGAAAAGGAACACAAAGTCTAAGTCCTGTAATAGACCTTACAGGATTTGGAAGGAAGGAGTGTATCAGGCGGGCAGTTACACAGTGAGTAAGCAGTTCTTTCAGAGAAGGAGGGTGTTGGAATTTACACAAAATACATATTATCTGAAGATTTTAGAAATGTGCTTAACCAAGACAAGGTCTTGACTGGACATCATCCACATCAGCAGTGTTACAAAGTGAAAACGCCACTTGAAAGCAAGCACAAGCTGTGTGTGTTGGCAGGCTAAGACAGTATTTTCATGTGAGAAATTCAGATTTCGACCCAATTCCAACTCACTTTTTCTCTAATGAAGAGGGGATTCTGTCTTCATGCTGGCTCAGACCTTTTCTTCAGATTGCCAAATATGAAGGATGAGACTAAGCAGATAACTATTCCTGTAAACAAAATGAAAACAGCCTCATTATAGGTTTCCTACCGGACCTGAGTAACCAGAAAGTTAATTATTAAATGCCACACCTATTCTAATCCCAATTTACTTGGTTAAACCCAGTCATGACCTGTTGAGGCCACGGGAGACTGGTTAAAATAAACCAATATTTATTAAAAAAAAAAACGGTAGCCACACAAGTGGTCAACATGCTGAAGTAAAAGAAGTAAATCCAAGCAAAAAGTTCACACCAAAATATCCACAAACACTCTTATACTGCAATCTGAAACTTTGGATGGGGAAGGCAGAAAAAGCTTTGTGTAGAGGGCATAGTAGAAGAAAAGGGTGAGGCAGGTAGATAAAGGACAAACTGACAAACGGACACAGCATTTTCTCCCTCACTCCAGATTAGTGACCCAGCGTGTAAAACTCAGCAGAGTGCTGGTTTTAGGAATGCAAAACTGATTAAGTACAAACTTGTCACACCACTTGACTGACACTTCTTATTTTTGACATTGCAACTCTCTCAGCTAACAAAGCCACCCAGAGCCTAGGAAACGAAAACTCACAAGCTGCCCAACATGATTCAATTCAAAATTAGACACATCAAACCAAAAAGCAGTTAATACCTGTTCCCCAATTAGCCAATGTTTTACGAGTTAGTACATTCTTCACTGAAACACCTTCACAAACATCTTGCTCTATCAAGGCATAACTCAAACTTCTACTTAAGTTTTTCAGCCTTATTCCCACTCTCTCCTCCTGAGCACTCCAGCACAGAACATGGTTGTTTTCCAAGAGCTCAAGTGATCTATTCACCAGATCAGGTGGCTGCATGAATGAGGGGCTATCGCATGGCCAGGACAGAGGAGAGGGCAGCACTATCCTCTTCCATAGCAATCCATATTTATGCTGCTGGAAAGCAATCAGGAACACAGAAAGTTGTCTCATAAAGCTCAGGTTCCATAGTACTGGTTTGAACAGCCTGCAGAGCACTTCACTCCCACCTCTACGTTATAAAACTGTGTCAGACTGAGGAATGTGCTGAAAAGGCAATCAGATTTCCTGCTGTTTCCCCTCCACCATTCCTGACACATGTCCATGCCCATTATAATGGGAAAAAAAGGAGCAGGATCATGCCAGGCATCCCATATCTGTGACAAAGTAAAACTCAAAGTGAAAAATGCATACATATACACAGGAGAATATAAAGTTAATTTGATTTTACTAAAGATGACTCTGCAAAGAATACTTTTTGGGAATTTTAAGGAAAAAACGGTTTCTCTACTTTGCCAAAACACCTCCTCTATAAGTAGACCAGACACTAGGTTTATCTATTCCGTTTGGTTAAAGCTTTTCCCCCAATTCCCAAAGTAAGGTTTTTAATTACTTTCTTAATAAGCTTCTCCTCTCTAGAAACAGTAGACTTTTTTTAGGAATTAATGTTTTGTAGCTAGAAACACAGGAGAGTTCAGCAGGGTTTTCAGAACAGAGAAGGCAGGAGCACACTGCCTATGCACCTGCCCACTGCCACCAACAGACTGTGCCACCAAGGATCGCCAAAAGTGGCTGTCCCAATACTCCAGTGCTTGCAAATAATCCCTACTGGAGCAAAAGATAGTATGGTTGGAATAGGTGATGCTTCCCATCAAATCCATAAACTGTGTGGTGAGTAACTGTAACTGTACATGGTTTTCTCCCTGCCCTAGTTTGTAAGGCCTTGAACAAAGCAGCTCCCACCGCAGACAAATCCCAACCCACGTTCGGGATGGGGCATGAAAACAAGGCATCATCTGTTTTAGTGGTATTAAGAGTGGGAAAGGAGACTGCAGCTCAAGTTGGAAAGCAGCTGGCTGCAGAAAACAATCTAAACAAGTACTGAGATACTACTTGGGAAACTAAATAGCTCAGGACATCCCACGTTACAGGAAGGCTTTCATACGTACCACAAGATCAGCTTTTTTAGCTGCAATTATCTTCTCTGCCCCTTAAAAAGCAGATGCTCTCAGACATCATTCTTAGAGAGGCTGAGTATCTGCAGCTTTGAAAGCCTCTGAGATATGAGCTCACCACCTCCCAACACAAGGCCTCGGGTTATTATGAAGTAAAGAATATAAAAAGGCTCAACCGAGCAACGCAATTTCTCTTCCTTGACAGCTCTGCCAACACAAAGTACAGTGTGGAAATTCAGTGTTGTGTGGGTTTTTTAATGTTTTACTGGTTTTTTACTTGATCTGACCTCCAGTTCTACCCACCACAGTAGCTACCCATGGATGGGTCTGGTGAGAGCAGAGCTAGAGGTCGGACACCAGACCCATCCAACTTTGTTTATATCAGGAACTGCAGTGACAGGACATGGGGAAATGGCTTCACATAGAAAGGGAGTAGGTTTACACAAGGCATTAGGAAGAAATTGTTCCCTGGGAGGGTGGGCACGCCCTGGCACAGACTGCCCAGAGAAGCTATGCCTATCCCTGGATCCCCGGAAGTGGCCAAGAGACTTGGAGCAACTGGGATAGCGGAAGGTGTCCCCGGCCATGGCAGGGGATTGGAACAAAATGAGCTTAAAGATCCCTCCAACTCACACCATTCTGTGATTCTATGATTTACTGGTGATACAGCATCACCATCCAGCCAAAGCAGTTTGAAGCTTATTACATTTTTTCCCAATTGCTTCTTTGACTCTGTTTTCAAGTCAACTTGTTATTTTATATTCCTCACAGAGGAGAAGCTGAATCACGGAGCGCCTCCTCTGACGGAGAAATAGCAACACAGTGACTGTGAAGTGCAGGGGCATGCCTTTATGTTCAAAAAGCATGAGCAGACAAGAAATTAAAACCCACAAAACTTCAAACAAATTCCAGTTGATGAGTGTAGACAGTGTGTTGAGTATCTTCTGGACACATACAGTAACTCAGTAACACTACAGAGAAAAATATAGTAAGTTCTGATAAATAAGGAACAAAAAAAAAAAAAAAAAAAAACCCTTATCAGATCATCCTTTTACTACCTAAAGTCAGTTGTAAAAGGTGACCTAGAATAGCTGTTTTTTGCTTTGCTTCAATTTTTAAGAACATTCTTCTTTTTAGGTGCACAGGAAAACAAAACGACTCACAGAAATTGGGAAGAAACAATGAAGTTCTCAAATACCACTCTTATGACAGGATACATTACACTCCCCTCAATTTAATTATTCGCTGTGTCCAGAAGTTGTTTTTCCTTTGGCTCAAGCGCGGAACAAAATGGAGTTCCACCTCATTAAACGATCAAGCTCTCCCTGTAAACAGGCCAGATGCTGATTTAGACCAGCCTACACTACGCATTTTTTGCTGGGATGGTGCTGGCATCTGTGCTGGCTGAAACCTTACGTAATAACACCGATCAAATCAGTGTTCCCACCTCAAATTCATTTTGTTCACGTCTACAGATTTTCAAATAAAACTGCTTCTGAGTTTACAGGGGAAGAGGGAGCTCGAGGTGCCAGCTTTGGTCTTCATCAAGACTTGCAAGGCAAATCAAGAACCACCCTCCTTCCCCCCATGCAGCTGCCTCTCACAGGCTGCTCCAGAAAGAAAGGCAGGCTGGTTTCTTTATTTTAAAAACACTAAAGCAACTTTTCAGATGAACATAATAAACAGAAGCACCTTTTTCTGAAAGAAAGGGATCTCTATAACCAAATGCAGAATCTATTAATTCAGCACTTCACGAGTATAAAAGCAAAATCTTTCACAAATCCTAGCCTCATTTTCCCAGGTGGACATTTACTGACTTTCTCCTCTTACCTTACCAAACTTACTCTACCTTCAGCTATTTGCTCTTCTTTCTCAATAATTCAGTGTAAGCCCCCACAGATCAGTATATTAAAAGCAGAAAGCTTAAACTTGGGCTTCTGTTTGATGGGAACTAACAATAAGCTCCATTGTCATCTCTGCAAATTAATTTTAATAAAATTAAGAACCCTGACCTCATCAATGGAACAAACAGATCAGATCAGCACTGAACCCGGAAGCTTTGCATTAGTATCTATGTATTATAATAAAGAATGGAAATATTATTGTGAAGCCACAAACATAGAAGCATTTTCTGCATTAGCCCGAACACACTGAAGCAAGGAATTCAACAAGCAAGCAGTTTGTTCTGCTTGTTAAGACAGTTCTTTAAAAAGAGAAAAAGGAGAAAACACTCTATCTAATCTCTGCAAAAGAGCATTGAAATAACTTTCCACGAGCTGCTCTTTGCGGTGGGGGATTTACTTAGGAAATGTTGATTTCCTTAAAGAACACCAGCTGGCTGTTTGCAGTGCCGACAGCAGGAACTGGACGCAGAGTGCAGCAGGCACAGAATGCAGGATCCTTCTCACCAAACAGACACAAGCAGGATTGCGAGGCTTTTGTCAAAGGGCATCATCCTCCCGTCCTCATGGCAGCGAGAGTGAGAGCGCTGCTCCAGAACACACAGGGATCAGCTCTGGCTCTCCTGAGGAGTGGAGCTGTTCCTCTGCTCCCTGCAACACCGGCAGCACGGACAAGGCTGCTGTCTCAGGAGAAGCATCATCCAGTTAACGCTGCCACAAATTCCATTGAAGACCCAATCGCTCCCATGCACATCACAACACAATCTATCAACTACAGCATTAATGGTGCATGAGAGAAAAACCCTGAAAATATTTTAGTTGGAACTGAGTAATTATTTACAATCTAGCATGTTAAGCGACTTCTAACGTTTTCTTCAGTTTTGATAGTCCAGATCACCAAAAACACTCCTTACTGCAGATTTTTAGATATGACCTGCCTCACTACCTAAAACTTTTCATCTTATAAGTGGGGAATGAGTTAAAATCCAGGAGACCTCAGCTCTCACAAAGAAACACAGTTCTCTTAACAAAAAAAAAAGCAAGAAAGTAAGAATTAACTTCTGAACACATCCAAAAGTCTGTTCATTGGGTGAATTCAGATGGATTTCATTTACATAAAATTAATAAAAAAAAGTTTTCATACTGCTTTATGCATTCATCTCTCATTTCAAAGTGTCTTAAATCTACTTTATTAGGTATTTATGGTATTCAGAAAAATTATGCTGATTTTGCTCCAGCTTTCTTTTCAATATTCTATTCACACTTCCAACCCAACTGCTGACTTTTCATAAGCAAAAGAATTTATATGCAGCTTTAATGCAAGAGGATGTCCAATTCTACTAATGCTCCATGCACTAAGAAGGAAAACATCTGGGAGGTGTCTGATCTTTGGAGATCTTTGAAATAGAAGATTGACAATGAACTTTATGATTGGGTCTACAACTTACAGTAAACGGACACTTTGGCAAAAGCTGGAAACTCATTACAGAGTTAACAGGTATTTGAGAATAGTAAACATTTTCTTTTTCTGGCGTATTTTTTTAAAAGAAATTTTTATTTTTATGTTTATCTCTTGCAGCATTTCTGTGCTCTTAGCCACTACAATTAACCTGCTTGTGTAACCTGCACGGTGCAAGTTTGCATTTTATTCATTACTCATCTCAAATGGGTCAAACTCCATCCAGCTCTATTAAATTTGTGACTAAAAGCTAGGAAAATCTTAACTGCTGAAAACAACCTAAAAAAACCCAGGAGCAGCAGGCTGCAGTTCAGCTCTATTTCTTTGTCAGGGTTGCTTTTTTGTTTTGTTTTAAGCTCAATTAAAAGCGAACGACTGTCCAGATGAGATGTTACTACACATTAGGATGGACTAAATACGACCAACTGCTTAGAAACCAACACCATTTGGGCAAACAAGGGTAAGCAGTTTAACAGTTACATAATGCACATCTCCCACACAATACTAATCAAAACCCAAGCAAAACGACTTAAAATAATGAGCTATGATAGAACATTTGCATAAATACAGCCAGCAGCGTTTAATGAATTTGACCATGAACAGCAACAGATGAATACTGACTTAAGATCTACAGTAACAAACACACACAATAAAACAACAGAACTGTTAAAACTTCATTTTAAAAGACATTAGCCTTGGACAAAGGACAGAAGTTGAACAAGAGGTTTCTTTATAAAAAGTGAGGTCAAACACAAAAACAGTTTATCTGTGTTTAGACTGTGCCTCAAACATCAGACCCATTTTTGTTTAGCTCTCAGCCATCCTCACACACAAGGAGGAAAACCAGATGTCACGCTCTGACTGAAAACATGCTGTGGAGTCAGACAGCAAAACTCTGAAACACTTAAACCTGTCCAACGGCAGGAACATTACACCAAGACTTGTACATTTTCTAGTAACTATCCCCTGGACCTCCTCAATACTGGCTGACCATAAATTAGAGCAGGGCTACACGCGCAGTCACCATTTGGAGGAGGAAAACCACCTGCCTCCAGAGGAAACATGGAAACACACACCCAGCACCCACTACTGCGCAGTTTGCTCCTAATTAATGACAAGGCACATTCAGATACAGCCAAGGACTGTCTTGGGTACAAGCATTTGCAACTGGAATACACTTAAGGCAAGTCCCAGTTCAAGTGAGCCAAACAAACCACACTCATTTTATCCAGTTCTTCCTAAGATGCTGGCAAGGCAGCAAAGTATCAAAAAGAGAGAAAGAAAAAACAGTAGCAAAAATGCACACAAAGTCCACTAGTGTGAATGCTGCTGCTTAAGACAGGGCAAAGAACCAGTGTCAAATATCACAGGGAAAACAAATCCAAATTCCTTCTAGAGACAGAGTGACACCAGTTCCTTTTCTTTTTTTAATCACTTTTTTAAAACCATATGATTAGTAATCTGTATTTTGGTCATAATCTGTATCTCTGAGTTACTCACTGAAGGGCACTCTGTACACCTGGAAAGGTTCAGAATAACAGCTTTAAAATAGTAATAACAGGTTCTGGGGTGGGAATAAGTTTCTACTAAAGGCAACACTGAACAACCTTGAAATAAACCTTTTAAAAGCCATGAGGTGACAACTCTTTTTATCCCTGACAAACTAAACAGTAATAGAGAGGTCAAGAATAAAAAGTAAATAATCCAGCAGCCCATCTGAGCCCTTCAGCAAGACAAAAATGATCTTCTCAGCAGGCACCCAGTAAGGGGAAACCCTCGCTGGTAAAACCTAAACCCACAGGTCCATCTGTCAGACGGCATCAGTGACAAGCAGAAGTACAGGACAAACACCCCTGACTTACCAGGGCAGTGAGAACCAATAAAACCCAAAAGTTTATCATCAACATTCCTTGAACCCAAGACCTGTAGATTGAGGCTGTTCCAGGGGGGTTCTGAAATAACAGCAAGGAATAAATATGCCAGCTGTCTCTACAGATCCCTGCTTAGACACTGGGAAGATGATTGGAGACTCAAGGAATACTTTCAAGCCCATTAGCCTGAGACAAGCACAAGTCAAGCTCTCACACTGCACTTATGGTCCCAACAACCACAAAAAACTGGATTCTCCCATAAACCAACAATCATAAAGCAAACTTCCTATTCTTTGCTAGAATTATACACATTTATGAGATTTATGACAGATGTTTTTCTTCCCAGATAATCAAATGACTGCACCAAGAACCACAGAGTTTTTAAATGAGTGGACCTATAAAAGCGTGTGTAAATTCAAAGTCACTAAGAGATTACTGATCAAAATAGTTCTAATACACTGGGAAAAAAACAAACAAACCGAACAAACAAAAAACCAACCAACCAACAAAAAAAAACCCCACCCCCTAGATTACTCGAGTTTATTTTCCCTTCCAGAGTCACATAAATCATGGTTCTGACAGTTTTCTTTATCTCCCTCAACTCCTGAATATCTAGAAGTTACCAAGAAAACCAACATACCTTACAGGAGTTTCTTAATGCCCACAAACTCCTCAGTAACCCCAACTTTCTTTGATTTATTAAAAACAGCTTCTCACGACCAGATGCTAAATCAAACTGAAGTCAAAGAACCACATGGAGAATTTTGAAACCTTAACATTTGATTACAGCAGTAATGGCAAGCGTAACCCAAATGAAACAGCACCATGTCTTGGCTTCTGGCACAGGAAGAAGGGAAGAGAAAGCTGCAGTCTCCTTACTCACAAGACACAAGTCCTACTTACACAGCCCTGCCAAAGCAGATACAAGAGCATCCTTCCAGCCCTCCATTCCCTGGACAGCAGGTTACATGTCTGCTTTTCACTTTGTACCTAGTTCTCACTACTTCAGGTATTCTCAGCTCAGTTCTGAACTTAAAGACAATCTTAAACCCTGTGTCTTCTCCAGCATTTTTCTTAGAAGTAGTAACTGTCCTTAATTTAAAATTTGCAAGCCATTCTCAAAAAAAAAAAAAAAAAAAAAAAAATCCAATTTAGTAGACCATAATAAAAATAAACAAACAAGCAAATAAACAAAAAACAAACCCAAACCACGCAGCAGTATCCTTGTCTTAAGAACAAGCAGAACAGATTACATCAGGACAAACTCAAATAACCAAAGGGAAAAATGCCAACTTAATTACATCTCCTGTACAGTAGGAAACACAAAAGGGCTGCAAATTCGGCTGCTTCCTAGGCAAGATGCTCTACACATACCAGTCACTACCAATCTTTCCACTGTATTACCACCCCATGCTCCTTGTAAAAAATCTACTATTCCTTCTGCTTTCTTGAGCCAGGGACTCCACATCAGCCCCCTCTTGAAGACAGTTCCCTCTTCAAACATCACTGCCCTCATTCCCTGCTCCATCCCCTCCACACCTCTCCTCTCTCTGGTCTTCACCGAAGTGAGTTCCTGCATAAATGGGACATCAGCACAGGAAAAAACATTGTTTTGAAAAATGCCAGGTGGACACAACTCTAGTTTGAGTACAGAGCACCTGCCTATGCCACAAAAGAAAGAACACAAAATCATAAGTATTATTATATATTAACACACATTCAGAATTGTTGTTGAAGTGTGACAGTTCTTTTAAAACATGTTAACTGGTAGACCCCAAAGAGATAATTATTAATCTTGCACATCAAGAAAGTTCCAAAAGAATTAACTGCATAGAGGAGCCGTGCTCCAGCCACCAATGATGCAAAAATGAGCCTAGTCACAATCCTTGCAAGCTCAAGCAATGACAGCTACATGAGAAATGCTATGAAAAGTACCAGGAAAGTGTCAGAATCCAAAATGCTTGAAATCTAAATTTGAAGACAGACGCTTTAAGGTGTAACAAATTCCATTCAACTGACATTACAAAGTTACAATTAACCATGTTACTAAACTGATTTTACCAAGCTAAGCCATCTGACAAGGGAAATGGCAAACTCTTCATCAGCTGTGTTGAAAAAAATTCTCTTTTCAACTTTGCCTTGTTTCCCTCCTCATACATAACACTATTTTTTTTAAAAAAATAAAAAAATTAAGAACTCTGTTACAGCTAAGACAGCCATTTTCAGCTGCCAAACTAAAGTTTAGTTCCATTTTAGTACCAGGAGACTGGGGATCATAATTCATGCAGATAAACTGAGGATTACTTGTTGACATCAATTTTGAACTGCCCAAAATAACCCAGTCTTCAAATTTTAGGGGGAGGAAAGGGCATGAGATTACTAAGAGAACTGGCAGTAGCAGTTTAAATGCTTTGCTGAGATTAGCAGAGAGCACATCACAACAAAGAATGTATTGATCTGAAGTTGTGCTAGAACTGATATGGCAAAGAGAAGCTGGAAAGAGAAACGTTAACACCCAAGTTAATACCACATGAAGGAGCCAGTAAATCTCACTTTAAGGTGCCTGAGAGAACATTTGATTATTTGATTGACTGTATTAAAAATAACCTCCCATTCAATCAGTAAAATATTTCCTACTTACACTTCTGACTTATTTACAGATCCTTCTTGCAAAGGGCACCAAAGATGGGTGGGAATTCCTGTCCCTGAGGAATTTACAGGTCAAACAACATACAATGAAAGGGCCACACACAGAGCTAAAAAAGTCCCCTTGACCCATTCTGAGCTGGAATTAGTCTCCAATTAAAGTCACGCTTCTGTGATGAACCCTGTTGATGCTTTTGTGCCACTCAGCACTCCAATTACATTAATATTTGTAATTATACTTCTGAGAAAATGCTAATAGACACAGCTCCACAAGAACAGATGATGGCCTCGCTGGTGTCACCCCCACCTGCCTGCCCTTGCTTATGCAGCAGAAGGAAAGTAAAGGCAGCAATTTCTTTTTCCTTCAAGAGAACCACACCACATAATTAGAGTTTCACAAATCTCCCGAAATGCAACACATCCAAAGTCTTTATTCTCTTTGAATGCTGTGACAGACTTAAACCAGAGGTGATCTTTCACATATGACATCCCAGACTTCGCACACTGACACCAACTCAGCCTGGCCTTTGGAAGGCCAAGCAAAAGAGTTCCACAACATAACCTGCTGCTCACCGGTCTCCCCCTCTCTGAGCGACCACTGAAAAAGGGGGAAGAAAGGAAATAAGCCTCACAAATCTCTTCTGTGGTCACCAAAGACCAACAAGCAGATAGAAAAACAAAACTAATTACAACAGATCCCTCCTGAACCACTGTTCAAAGGTTCTGCTCGCATCAGAGCGAGCTCTAAGAAGAGAAAGAGGGAGTTACTGCTCAGAAGACATCTCACCCTTCAATTTTTGCACCAACAAACTCATCAAAGCACTAAACTCACATGCCAGCTCCACCACTTGTGACACAGCAGGCAGCTGGTGAGCAGAGACTGTTCAAGCACAGCACAAAGCCCGTCAAACAGCGTTTGTTTACTACATCAACCCCCAAGAATTCCAGAAAAAGTTGTCATTATTGCCATCACTGAAAGTCACCGTGGCAGCAGAAAGTTCTCAGCAGCCGGGCTGTGCCAGCCGTGTAGGACACCTGGATCCATCTTCTCCCAGGGGAGCGGTGACTGCTGTGGGGACAGGCTGATTCTGTCACTCCCAAGGAAGGACTCACAGACACATCCAAAGGACTCACAGACAGATCCATGACCTCCGCAGACAAGTTTATCTTATCCTGCTAGGAAGCTGCTGCAGTCTGGGACCGTGAAGGCAGACAGGAAGGCGCTGGCAGCGTGGATTACCAAGGTCTGCCTCGCTCCTTAATCCAAATTTCCTAATTTTTGTTTAGACTTCGGTTCCCAAAGACCAGCTCGATTTTGAAATACTTCTCACACTGTACTTTACTTCTGATAAAGCACCGACAATACGCGATCACAGAATCACAGAATGAATCAAACAAGAGTGGTTTGGGCTGGAAGAGATCTTAAAGATCATGTTGTTCCAACCCTCTGCCATGGGCATGGACACCTTCCACTATCCCAGGTTGCTCCAAGCCCGGTCCGACCTGGCCTTGGACACTTCCAAGGATGGGACAGGCAATATCATGGAAGTTCTGCTACCCCAAATCCACAGACACAACCCATCGCTCCCATCACCTACTCCACCACCGCGTGCAGATCCACACATCCGAACACGAAGAAAATCAAACCAGGAGGGTGGGAAGAAGTGGGAGGGAGGCAGCACAGGCATGATCTCACCCAGGCACACCAAGGCACCACAGCCCGGGGTCCGGAGCGGCAGCCACGGGAGAAAAAAATCCGAGTTTCCTGCCTTTGTACCGAGGCTGTGCCAGCCTGGCTTCCCTTAGCAAACCGTTCCACGCGGGACACCGATCGCAGCGGGATCCGGGGCCGCGCCGGAGGCGCCTCCTCACGGCCCCCCCGACCCCGCAGCGGGTCCCCGGTTGGCTCTGGCTCAGCTCGTCCCCGCTCGCCCCCGTTCCCCCCGCGCCCCTCGCCCTGCAGCGCTGCCCGAGGAGGGCAGTGAGACCACAAGGGCTTTACCTCTCCGCCGGGATCCGTCCCTCAGTCCCTCAGGAACACCCTCGGAGCACTGGGAGCCGCCTGCGCCCCGCGCCGCCCCCCCCCCCTCCCGCGCTCCCCCCCCCCCCCCGCTCACGACATGGTCTCTCCCGAGGCGCCGCGGCTGCCGCGGCCGCGGGCGCTCCCACTCAGCGCGGCGGGGGGGGGGGGAGGCTCTGCCCGCGCTCCTCTAATGGCGGCGGCCGGAGCGGCCCAAAGCAAAATAAACCCCCGCACGGCCGAGCCGCACGTCAGCGCGGCCTGCCGCCTTACTCGCCGCCCATTGGCTGCGCCGGCTCCTGCCTTCAGCCAATCGGCGGGCGGCTCTTTGCGCAGAGCGGTGATGTCATCGCTGCCGCGGGGTGCCGCGCGCAGGGCGGGCGCCAGGGGGCGCCGCCCGTCCCGGCCCCTCAGGGCGGGTCCCGCGGGACCCTCGGTGGGGATTCCGGGCTGTCACTTCCCGGCCATTCCCGGCCATTCCCGCACGACCCCCCGGCCCCGCGGCACCCCGCGACCTTCCCCGAGCCAAACGTGTGCCTGTGTCTCCGGCGTTGTGGAGTGGAGACGAGAGCATCCTCCCCGTGGCTCCGCATGCACCGTGGTACGGGGTATATGGACATCGGAGTTTCCTGTGGGAATAATCCCTCGAAAAAAGCCTCCTTGTGATGGCACGTGGCCAGGCAGCGGCCGTGGAGAGCAGTGCTTTGTGGCAGCTGATCACAGGATCACTGAGGTTGGAAAAGCCCAGTCAGACCGTCGAGTCCAAGCTGTGCCTGACCCGCACCTTGTCCCCAGCCCAGAGCCCTGAGTGCCACCTCCGGGGCTGGGGAAGGGACCACCACCACTCTGGGCAGCCCTTTCCAATGTTTAATCACCCTTTCTGTGAAGAAATTCCTCCTAATGTCCAACCTGAACCTGCACTGGCTGCAATTTAAGATTCCGTCTTCTATTTTTTATCAGCGCTCAGAAAGTATTTTGCTATGGAACAACTGAAGGAATAAATGGGAATCCAGAATCCGCCAGGTGCCGCGGTCAGGTTGAACTGGTGGTGTAGGGTCATAGGTCGGACTTGATCTCAGAGGTCTTTTTCAATCTAAATTGATAATGTGAAATAAATTTTAAACATTTCCTCCACATGTTGATTGCAGCCGTTCCTGACTCGAGACAGCGAATGTGTGGGATGGGAGTTCAGGATGTCACCCTGTCCAAAAAAGACTCATCCAAACAGCAGGCACACAGAGCAAAGCCCGTTTCTCTTCTGAGAAGGAAAGGCCAGCAACAGCAGCTCTGCCAGCCCTTGGGTTCAGTCCTTGTGCTGGCTATGCAATATTTTTTTTGCTTTCCACTCAAAAATTGCGAGACTGCATCTTCCTTAAGCTGCCCGTGTAGGCTCACTGACAGAAAATGTGTATTTCTCCACATCCTTGCTTTTCCCTCATGGGTTTTACATCATTTAATACTTGATTTTCCCCCCACCCCCCCCCCCCTCATTGCAGTTACTACATTTTATTTCAGGCTTTCTCAGATGTTTTAGCACTTTCTTATTTCCATGGTTTCATTCCTCATCCCCAGACTGAGTTAGATAATGCCTCGGGCTTGGTGTTGCATTGGGAAACTCATCTGGATCCATCCCTTCTCCCTCAGTAAGCAAAAAAGAGAAGCACCTGAGCAGTGCCAGAGAAAATCCCTTTGTCCAGCAAGCAAACAACCAGGTCTGGAGTCAGGACAAGTAAAATGTAATTACTTATGGAGACTGAAATAGAAATTTGTCTTCATTTGCAATTAAATTAGTTCACTATAAACATCGAGAACTGTTGCAGGGGGAGGGTAATGTGATTTCTCTCTCCCAGACTAATTATTTACTAAATTATCTTTCTGACTCCACTGAACAGGTTGGTCCATTTCTCAAAACACAGCTGTAGAAAAAAGGGGGACAACTTTTTGTTGTTGTTTGTTTGTTTGTTTGTTTGTTGTTTTGAATAAGACTTGGATAAGTGATGTAAAATAAATATTCCTTATCTTAAGGAATTTTACTCTCTCTGCACTTAGGAATCATCCAGAAAATGCATCCCTTCCTCTTGGCATCTAGGCAAGATGATGGAAGAGCTTTTGGGGTGAATTCTAAATGCTGTCCCAACTGTGCAACAATGGAAATTTCCAGAAATAATTGCTATAGATTGGACTGCATAAAAAGATGTGAAAATACAAGGAATATCTTAGAACCATAGACTCGTAGAGGGGCTTGTGTTGGGAAAAAAATTATGACCAACTGAAAAAAATTAATTCCTAAGAATTCTATGGATCTAAGAGATTTTCATCTCTGCACAGTTGCTCTGCAGAACAGAAGCATTCTGACTAGTGAAAGAGGTCCGTGGATAGTATTTGAAGGAAAATATGTGGTCAAATTAAATTTGAAAATATGTACGGGAGCAAAAGCAAATCCTGGGCTGCATCTCCCAATTACCTGACATTTTTTGATGTTGGTGACTTTATTGCTAAGGCCATGTCTTTGGCTTTAGCTCAAAAAAGCTGCTGGTGTCTCCTTCCAGGTTTACCTTGTGGGAGTTTGCCATTTGTTCTGGACTTAAACAATAAAATGCAAGAGGAATGACCTTTCAGCAGTTTAGAACGTTGATATTTACACACTTAATTTATCCAAGAAGAGCTTTCAGCCTTCTAATCTGGAGACAAATCAAAATCTGCATGGCTTGATAGCCCAGTCCTCAATAGATTTGGTATTTGATCACCTTTTCTTTTTTTAAATGCCAGAAAGATAATTCTATTTTTGTTAGAGGTAGCAGAAGTTGTAAGCAAGTACTAATTTCCTATATCCCACCCAAAATTTTCATTTCCTTTCACCAGTTTAAGGAGAAATTTTAACTCCCTAGGAATGAATTTGGAGCAGTCATACTCATTTGACAGCTGAAGCTGTTATTTTGGGAACCTTCCTTTGCAGAGCTGGATTTGCTCAGGCCTAGCAGCTCGTGTGCTTTCACACGGAGTTGTACAACTGCCCCTTGTGCCTCACAATAAACCCACGGCAGAACCACGGGATAAAAATATCATTTACACATACTTTTTCTCCACTTTTCAAACATCATAAATCCCCACCTTCCTTAGCCATCCTAAATCCAATCTCCTTTCTTCCTGTTCCTCCAGAACAAGAACAGATAGTAAATCTCCTTGTCAGAGTTCACGGATTCAATAAAACCCAAGCAACATGGCCCAAATGATGTGATTTTGCAGGAATATCCAGCTCAGAACCCTGTGGTTCCCATCCTTGCCAGCCTGGAGCTGCCTCAGCAGCCTGGAACCCTTTGTGCCTGCGAGGTGTGAGCCCTGCAGGCAGCCAGCGAGGCAGATGGCTGGGAAGTTCCCTTCCTTTTCCACAGAGCATTTATAAATTTAGGATTTTTTCGGCGCTACCCTGAGTTGCAATTTGCCGCTGTCTCCTACTAAACACGAGCTCTTTGCCCTACAAGATGCAGTGATTTTTTTCTGTCCTGATGCTCGCTGTTAGTAAAAGGCCTTTCCCTCAACCCTCCCTGACGTTTCTGTTCTGATTCACCCTCTTTACTCCCGAACAAATGATACCCAAAGCTATAATTAGAAAGCAAGTGTCGAGACATTCCACAGGAGCGCATTTGTTGCGTGAAGTAGCTGCGGGGACTCAGCGACACAAAACTGTGCTTCAGGTAAGCAAAAAAAAAAGAAAAACAAAACAAAACAAAACAAAACCCTAATTATTTTCTGCTGGCATGGAGTGTTTCTGCGCTGCAGCAGAATTACCTCAGCTGGAGTGCAGAGATTACATCCAGTTAGTGACGTCTAAGTGCAGATCTTGCTCTCATGTAATTCTTTTTACCCTGGTAACTCCTCGCTCTCAGGCAGAGCGTTGGCTCCCATTAGGAGATTCATCCTCAGCTTATCCAGGAGCAGGGATGTACATGCTCACCAGATGGTTATTTCTCACTAGCTGAACTTTGGATATGCAGAGCTCCCTACTCAACCAGCTCCTCAGATCCTGCTCTTGCTGTTGCTTTATCCTGTGTTTTCAGGAGCAAGGAAGGCTTGCAACACTTAGATAAAGGGCAAGGAATAGAAACACACAAAAATCCAAAGGAAGCACAGGTTTTGGATTGAGGACAGGATGTTTTAAATGGTTCACTGATTCATTACCAGTTTTCCATCCTCTGAGTCACCCTGGGCCTTCACACCCAGTAAATGCCATCCTTGGGGTTCCTTTTCTCATTATTATTTGAATCATAAAAGTATTCAGCTATAGCTAGATCACTATCCTCCCTATCCAAGCAAGGATGAAGTCACAGGAGGCTAAATTGCAGAACCGTAGAATGCCTTGGGTTGGAAGAGACAAGAAAGAGCATCCATGGAGCCAGCAAGAGACCCCTCACAGCTCCCCAAGTAATCAGTGTGTGGGGGTGATGGTTTCAGGGACAGAACAGCCAGGAAAGATAAACAGAATAAACAGCCAGGGAATAAATGAATCTAGCTTGGGAAAAGTGGGCAGAAATGTCTCTAAATTCTGCACTCTGAAATGTATTTCAGTAGCAAGAAGAAAAAGGTTCTAAATAGGGAGCGCTTGCATTGAAGTCTTCCACATTCTCGTATTTTTCTTGCTTCCTCTGATTCCACATGGAGCAGAGGAAGGGGGTAAAGGAGCAAATCCATCAGGATTTCCAGCCGGAGGGTTTGAGCCCTGTGATCCAGGAACCTTAGCAACTTTCCTCAGCTGGGCAGATCTTGTGTAGATGAAGGAGCGTGTGGCCAGAAGAAAGCAGCACACGTGGAGGAAAACGGGAAGCTGGGAGGAGATGGGGTGGCGGTGTTCCAGCACTCCGTGCGGATCCGGAGCCTCCACGGGACTGCGGGAGCTGCCCGGCCCAGATGGCGAGCACAGCGTGGCTGCCGCTCCGAGCGTGCATCAGCAGGTCTGTCACAGCGCAGGAATGCAGGGGGGAGGACAGAGACGAGGAGGAGAGAGAGGGAACCGAGGAAAATGTGAGACAGGGGCCTAAAGGGGGAAAAAAAATGGAACGGGAAAACGCAAAGAGCTCTTTGGATGTGTTCTGTGAGAGTCATCAGGGACCACAGTGATGGGTCACAGCGCAACACTAAAAGGACACAGAAGCCTGAGTCCCTTCAGGGGCATGTAAGACATTTATGAGGACTCGAGAAAAAAACACGTTTTAAAAGTGGACTGAAATCCATGAAGTCACTGCTGTACAGAAATGTCAGGCATAAGGAGCCTGGATGGCCCTGCGCAATGGCCACCGTCTCTCTCGCCATCACCACTGACACGCTGAATCACCACCAACCCCCAGATCCCTCCAAAATGCTTCTGGCAGCAGAAAACGAGGTGTGGGATCAGCGAAACACTGACTCCTCCAACACTGCCAGCTGGGGCTGGAGGAGATGAAAATACCACATCATGCTGCCACTGGTTTTGATGCTGAGTTAGGCAACCCCCTCATTTGACTTGTGGCTTTTGTGAGCCCCCTGATGGTATCACCCCTCCCCAAACATTGTATAAAAGCCAGAGATGCTAAACCCAGTGGCTGTGGAGCTGAGAGGCAAAAACTCAGGCGTTTGTCGGCTTTAGGAGAGCCCAGCCCTTCTGTGCAGCAAGGCAGCTTTAATATGCCCCAAAGTTGAGCCAAAGCTGTTAGTGGTCAGCAAAAGTGAAAATGGGATTTATTATAAATAAGACTGTCCAGGGGCACACGAGGCAGCAGAGATGGGACATTCTGTGTCTGGTTTGCAGAACACAGTGCATCATACCCAGCATAATCAGCAGCAGCTAATCAGATTATTTGATGAGCCAGAGGGAACAAAATCTATCTTTGAGTTGACGTAATCCGCCAATAGACTGCTTAAGGATTCTGGATATTTTCATTCTGTGTCTCAGAAGCCTTTCTCTTACCTATTTATCGAGACTTATCCTTTTTATGAGCAAATCTAGGATTAAACACAGACAGCTCAAATTAAAACCAGAACACAAACCAGGTAAGAGTGAGATTCCAACAGAGCAGTGCCAATTACCACACTACTGGCTCAGCAGGATGGTGAGAGAATATCAGGGATACTTTAAAGCTATTAGTGGAGACCTTGGATGTTAACTGAGGAAGATAAGGAATACACAAGTCTGGAATTAACATAGGGAACAGACATTTTTCCTGGAACATTGTGAAATTTTGGATGAGATTTTTGTTTTAATTCAGGCCTAGCCTGATCTGTAAATTCTTACCAATTTAATAGGATTTAATATATTTTAGAAGTGTGGCCTGTAAAAAATCTGTACCTTCTCTTAGCCTTCTTCATCACAAACAAGCAGTTTCAACAACTGCATAAAAAATAGCTTTCCATCTTATTCCTAATTTAATCTTGCAGAAAGCTGTCTAGCAGCGTACCTCATAATGCTTTGCCTTATTCACAGATACAATGAGGGGAACAGAAAAATAAATCATTTTCAAAACAGATTACTTTTCTGGAAGGACAGTTCTTTGATTGCTTTTATTCCTAGCTTTAAAAGACAATAATTTAGTAATTATAGCTTGAGCAACTATTGTTTACTTGTATCAGGCCTCACAAAAGCCGCTGTGCCTGCCTTTCTTGTATGTTGTGTTAAAAAGATGGGTAGAAACAGAATAAAATAATTGCAACAGAACATTGCCTGGGATCACTGTCTCCCTCCCACTGCACAAAGAGATGCTGGAGCAAAGCTGAGACATTTACTGAGCAGCAGGAGGTCATTAGCTTGTTGTCAGTCCTCTCTCCACTGACAGCTTGACATGGCTGGCTGGTAGGTAAGCTGCATTATAAACAGGCTTTTTGTAACACGCATTTCTGCTTTCATATGAAAAGTATGTGTGATGTCTCCCAAATAATCCTCGCCGCCCCGAGAAATTACAGATTTTGAGGTTCGGGAACGTGTTGCTTCAGTTTTCCAACCACATGTCTCAGCTGCATCTGAGTTTCTCTTGCCTAAGCCCTTTGAAAAAAGTTTAAGCTTCAAAAGTTTCCACTTCTGTGACACAGCCAGCTCTGGAGCTGCCCATGTCCAGACACAGCTGCAAATTTACAGGGCTCTAACACCAAAGGACGATTTAGAGCATCTCTTGGGGCTGTGTACTGCTGAAATAGCTTAAATATTACAAGGACTTAGATCTTCCATAGAGGTCAGAGCGGGGAGCGAGGATCAGAGAATTCAGGAGGATATTTAAGTGAGGAGTTAACAATTGCTGCCCTAAGCCAGCCAGGTCCATGTGTAATCCTTCGTCTGTACATCTCATTACTGCCCAAGCACCGTGGCAGCAGAGAGGCTGAGCCACTGACTTAGCTTTGCCCAATGCAATTCAGCTTAATCGATAAAACCAATTTTACAAAATTGTGCAAAATGTTGAGCCTCTGCTGGAATAATTGGAAATTGGTGAAGCTGTTTGGTCTCAGGAAGGTCACATTCCTTCACTGGGTGTGGAACCTTTGAAATCCTTGGCCAGGAGGGATTCATGCCCTTTTCTTCCCGGACATGGCTTTCACACAGCCCAGTTTCCCCAAGACTTCCCATGGTTCCTCCCCTTGTCAAGTCAACTTTCACAGACAAGGAGCTGGGCAAACACCCAACGCCTGGGGAGAAAGTCCAGATTTGGTCTGTTGTCCACAAGCCACATTTCATTGGTACAGCAAAAACACTAGCAAAATCATGTTACCTTGGTTATATTAGGAATATTGATTACATGGCTGATCATAGAATCACAGAATGGTTTGGGTTGGAAGGGACTTTAAAGATCACTTGTTCCAACTCCCTGCCATGGGCAGGGACACCTTCCACTGCACCAAGGCCCGTCCAACCTGATGCAGATGAGAGTCCAGGCTACCCATGTCAGAAGCAAAGGCTGTTCAGATGCATGGGGCTGATCACTGGCATCAAATTAGGGAGCTCACTTCTCAAATGGAGCCCAAAACCTGTTTGGATTCAAGCTTTCCAATCATTCTGCCAATGAAACAGGAGTTCTGCCATTTCATTTTGTTGCTGTCTCTCTTCTCTTGCCATCCTGGCTTTGAGTTTCCACTCTCTTATTCCAAGTGCACATCTTGCCCGATTTGCTTAATCTTCAGGAGTTTTCCCAGTGCCCTCAGGCACTCAGGGAAGAGGCCAAGTGAGCTGGGCTTTCCTCAGAGCGCACGGCTCCAAAACTGAACTGCGTTCATTTCTTGGCCGTCTTCCTCTCACATCAGAGAATATTCCAAATAAGGCCGCACTGGTGTTGCTCAGAATCAAAATAGCTCCATCTTATTTAGGTTTGATAACCCCTGGAGAAAAATCCCTTGGTCTTTGGCTTCCCCTCAGAGCTGTTGACTGCCTCGGCATATGGTGCCGTTAGATCTTCTCCGTTAAACACTGTTACATCACACTTCTGTCAGCTGTCAGTATTGTAATGTTTTTCTTGGAATGTGTGCTTCCTGTCCTAGACCTTCTGCCTCTAGAGTCAAGTGATTAAGTTAGAAGCTGAGGTTTTATTTTCAAAGTAGATTTCTAATCCTCAGTGCAGCACAGAAAAGCAGAAAATATCGGCTAAGTATAAATAAAGGGTTCAGAAACTAAAAGCAAAGACCAAACAAGAACCACAAATATCAGTTCCTAAAACTCATTAGTTAAAAATATAATCCCAAGGTTTTGGAACAAAACGAACAAGCTGGTTTTTTCCCAAAGGTTTTATTGCCAGTTCCAGAGTGCAGAAGGCATTTCTGTTTGTGCCAATGCTGGGTCAATATCCCAGCTCAGTTCAGAGGGATGAGTAGATTGTCTCTCACCAACAGCTCACTCAGGCTGAGTCCTTACATCTAATACTGATCATGGGCTTCCTGAAACACTCCAGGAAAAATAAGGAATGTTAGCATCTGTGTTCTGGGTGACATTTTGGGTAGATATGCCCTGTTTGGCTGATTTTCCTCATCTAACAGAATACCTACATGATCCTTTTCTTTCCCTCCCCTCGGGCACTGCAGCTGGATTCATGGCTGCTGTAGCCCGTTCCAGAGGCGCCTGTGCCACAGCTCTGGCTACCAGATTTTTTTGTACTCATAGGTGTTGCCTGCAAATTTACAGTCAGATGGGTATCAGATAGTGTCACAGAATCACAGAGGAGCAGGCTAGAAGGGACCTCAAGGATCCTCTGGTCCAGCTTTTCTTGGCCAAAGCAAAGTCTAGACAAAATCTGGTCAGATCAGGGCCTTGTGCCATCGAGTCTGAATCCTCCAAAGATGGAGATCCCACTGGTGGCTTCCCTGAGCCCCGTTCCAGGGTCTGACTGACACTGTACACTCACTGATTGTTCTTTTCCTGATAAGCAGTCTAAGCTTGCACAAATTGTCTCCAAAACATGCACACTCTGCCCCTTTTCAAACCCAAATGGAGTTTGAGTTGGTTTTCCTTGAGAGATAATGTGACTAGAGAGCATGAAGTCCCAAATTCAGTGAGACTGTGTGAAATAAAAGAGATTATGGATTAGAAACACAAGCCATTAACCTAGAACACCAAGAACAGTTTTGCCTTCCTAATACTGGAAGGGTCTTGAAAAAAAAAATCATTTCATTTATATTTCTCATCCAAATTTATAGCTAGAGCCAAATAAAAGGCTCTATTTCTTTTCTGCTTCAAAGTTCTAAAATACTTAATTCTACAAAAGAGGTAATGAAAGTAATGAAAACGGTGTAAAGAAAACTTGCCAGAAAAAGAAAAATGTTATTTAAAACAAAAATTAGCGCAGAATTTGGAGCTTTTGTAATTTATCCAGAAACTCTGAAACAAAGCTCTGTAGGATCTCCTAAAGCCTCTGGTGTCCATGCCAGGGAGCGAGGCTGGTTCAGAGGTGGACTCTGAAGTGATTGGGATGCCTCCAGAAACGAAAGTGTCCCTGGAGACACACTCCATCAGCTCCAGGTCATCTCCTGGTCACCCTGGCAGACTGGCAGCGCTTTTGGTGTAGCTCAGAAACCTGCTGGAACTCCTGAGCTTGTGCAAACCAAGCTTGGTTTCAACGCACCGGCATTTACCACGTCGTCTCTATTTTTGGAAGCCGTCCAGCCAGCAACATTTCCCACCTAAAGGGAAGGGTTTCACTTCTCATCCGGCATCCCCCTCTCCAACAGCCCCTTGCCTGCGAGCTGCTCTGAGCTGTGCTGCCTTCTGAAGGCAAGGAGAAAGCAACACCTGCAGCTCAGCACACTTGAGCGCACCCCGGAGCGTTTCACTGTGTCTGAACTAGGCTAAACAAGTTACCTCGCGGGCACACCGACCCCTCTGGGGAGTACAGACACCCTAGTTCACACCACACTCGGGTTACGAAGACCTAATTTAGTCCTGATGTTTTCAGATGCGCATGCAAGCTGCTTTTTGCAAGGTCACCCCCAGCAGAGACAAGGAATTTTTCATTATTAGCGTGAAGACCTTGAGTTTTGAAAAATGCTCTTGGCTTTCATCGTCATCTGCATGCTGGTTTTTTTCCACCTTCCTTGCATTAAATGGTCAGTAGAAGAGGCTGTAATTTATGCAGCAGTCCTGACAGTTGTCTCAGGGGTTCTGTGCAATGAACCACCTTCGTTTTCAGAGCTCTTTTTAAATAAATGGCCTCAAAAACAATGTACAGTTTTTAAACTGAAAAGATAAGGGTATTTACATGGTCTGAAAGGAAACCTGTATTTGGTGACAAATTAAAACATTCAGCCACACAAATGATGGCTAAGAGAAGATGAAGAAAGAAAAGGCAAAACAATGTTAAAGGAAGATGCTTTGCTATTTAGACACCTTCTCCCCTTGTACAGAAAATATTTTAAAGGTGAGTCCTGACCCTTGTTTGTCCTCAAGTGCTAATACCAAGTGCTTAGACAGAAAAACGATGTTGATATGCCAGTCACTAATTGCCCTTCCTTGTGGTCCCCATTTCCTTGGGTGCCCTGTTTTTCTCCGTGGCCCTGACAACTCTTCCCACGACAGAGGAAATATTTAGCTCCCATTTTCCTGTGGAGTAGCAATTTCCCTATTTCCATAACTTAAGCCTTCCCCACCGAGCAGCTGCAGTGTCTGCTTGAACTGTGGAGTATTTATTTTGTGCAGGTTTTCCTAAGTCCTGATCAAATTAATTTGAGGGGAAAAGATACCTACAACATCCTAAAGAGCAGCTGTTCCTGACAAATCAACCCCAGGAAACATTTTGTCTGTTTATCCTATGAATTGGCAGAACATGGGCGGCTGTATCCTGAAATATTCCATCATCTCCCATTAAATAAATAGGGAACTGAACTGTTCCTAGCTACGGATCACAAATGGAAGTGGGAGGAAAGTAAACATCCAGTTTAGCTTTCACCTCAGTGCACTGCTGCTTCCAGCTCACCTGAAGGTTCTCAATAATATCCGTAGGAAAATAGGCAATAGTGAGGCTTTTCTTTGACTGGACATCAATTTCTCTGAAGTGCTCACATCCTTCTTGTCCAAACTTATACATTCTAGATGGATAAAGATGTCTGTGAAAAAGGGAGTTTTTTTCCAACCTCTGCCTGGCCGGGGGCCAAAAGAAGCTGTGTGATGTTCAATCTTACATTCATACAGCGTGACACGAAAAAGAAATGTACAGGGGAACTCTAAGGGGCTCAATCAGCCACTCCTCAGGCTGTTTTTCAATACTTTAACATGGAAACCTTTCCCTTCAGTTAAAAAAAAAATTAAAAATACACATATATGTATATATGTTTTATTTTGGCACGGTGACCTTGGGGGATTGTGAGTTTGGGGGTTCAGAGGCTTTTTTCCCCCCACAGGATTTCTAATGATTTCTAATGGCAGCAGGGATTCCTGACTCCTGCATCCATGATTTTAGCTGCAGGCAGGGCAGCAAGGACAGGCCCTGCTCTGTCAATGTGTAATGGACAGTAATGACAGACTCTAAGCTGTCATAAGAGGCTGTGACCAAGCCTTGCTCGGGAATGGAGAACTCAGCCACGTCTGGTGACAGCCAGGATGCCCTGAGGGAAGGGACCTGCCCACAACAAAGAACTTTTTGCCCACTCACAAGGAAAGCTGACCCCTCCACATGATGTTCCCAGCTTCTCCCCCCTCTCCTGCATCCTTTCTCTCTCCTGTTCCAGAACAGGTGGTCAAATCTGGATTAATTTTATTTTGTCCTAACCACGATGTTAATTCTGTGTTCTTGCTAGACCACAGCTTGCAGGCAGGAGGGGGAATTTTAATCCTGGTGAGATTTCCCACCCTTACACATTCCCACATGGAGATCGCAGCAGCCTTTGTACAAGCGTTGGAGCTGCTACGGGCTGTGGAATTTTGGGGAAGCAGTGGTGATGTACAAGCCCTGAAGTAGGAGATTTCCTGCCCTGGGAACCAGGCTGAGCCCCTTCCCTGAAAAGCAGGGCAAGCAGCATCCCCCATTTTTGTTCAGGAAGTCACACTAATTACAGAGATATTGTCTTCCTCATTTAAGCAGGCAGTAAATCCCAATGCTATTAAAATCCCAACATTTCCAGCTTCCCTCTGGAACTCTGAGTGGTTGTTCATGGAGCAGGCTCACACCACTGCTGCTGCTTCTGTGGTGACACTGGGCAAGTGACAAATGCTGCACGGTCACTCTAAATTCACATTTTGCTGCCCTCCTTTCCTAGGAGACAGGCCAGAGCAGCCTGGGACAGGATCCGTGCTCCTGCTTCCTCCTGTGACAAAGAAGGTGCCACAGGAGGGCACAAGGAAAGTGAGTCATCCCTGTGATCATTAATTAATTAGTGTCCTGCTGCTCCTCCAGGCAAACCAAACAGATTACACAGGGCAAAATTGACATAAACAAGTTGAAAACTCTGCTTATGAAGGGACTTGGGAAGGCATTCAGTCCCAAATCTGCCAGAGCTCCAGACAGTGATGCAGTGTGCTCACTTTCCAGGATGCTCTTGGGTGCTTGGATCCATTCTCCCCGATGAAGGTGGGGTTCACAGATTAAAGGATGCACAGAAATCACTCTCCCTGATGAGATAAATGTTTCTGTCTCCAGCCTGGCTGGGTGAAGCTTCAGTGGCTAAACCACAGCACCATTCCCAGCAGGTGCTCCATGGCAGTCATTGCCATCCCCAGGATGGATGGAGCCTACGTCCACATCCAGAGAACTGAGGGCATCAGGACAGCATCATCCCTGTGGTCAGGAGCCTCCAAGTTTGCAGAGACCACCTGGAACACAGCACACAGGAGCCTCTGCTCTGTCCCACCTCCCTGTGCTCGAGAACTGTCTTTTGAAACAGATCCACGGGTGCATTTTGCAAGAAAGCCACTAAGAAAACCCAAATCTCGTGTGGATTTCTGCACTTCCTTGTCTCTCAGCATTCCCTGACTTGGACACCAAAAGCAACCTGTCAGAATATGGCCTTCCCTGGTGTTCCCTCTGCACCGCATCCCTGAGCCACCCCACAGGAAAAAAAAAACCTCACCGGAAAAGACAATATTACTAAAAAAAAAAAAAAAATCTTCCATTCCCTTGAAAGACAAAGGAGAAATTTTCCAGTCCCTCTGCTCAGAGAAAAGCTGTCTGGGAGTGGGCTCAGCCAGAGGGTCCCTGCTGCATCCCTCCCGGTGTCTCCCAGCTTTCTGTGCCTCTCCCCAAAGCTGCTGGCGGGGGAGGCAGAGCAGAGCCAGCAAATGATGCTCCCCAGAGCGTGGGCTGCCTGCCAAGGAGCCCTGCCAGGTGCTTGCTGTTTAAATTGCTTAATATATTGCATTAAACAAAGATCGATATCAGGACCGCGGGCTCCAGCCCTGTCTCGGAGCGCTGAGCCTGTCCAGAGCACGCAGCATCCCCCGCAGCTGTGCCGAGGCACCCGCGGGGTTCGGGCTCCTGTCTGCCGAGGAAAATCCCGGCGCTCGTTCCCCACCTTAGCTCCTGCTCCCGAAGCCACCCTCTGCAAAGCCGGGCTGTGCTTTTTCCTGACCTCAGCAGCGAGAACAGGTGGGGGCAACCCTGCGGTCTCCACGTGCCTGGTGATGGAAAAGACCTCAAACCTCAAGAGAAGGGGCGCAGAGCCCCAAACTCACCCCGGCCAGTTCGCTTTGGGGCTGATGGATAAATCCACAGATTCTGCTGGTAGTCCCCACGGAGGTGAGGTCTGTCACGCTTCCAAAGCGCTGCGGGCTGGGCTCCAAGCTCTAATGGAGCTCTCATTGTTGTGGGGTTACAGTGATAAAATCTGCAGCTCCACAGAGCATTTCCTGGCAGGGATTCAGAGCACTCGACACACCTCGGTTCCCGAGCTGTGGCAGAGCACCCCTTGGCCATCCTCAGCACCCAGGGCACAGCCACCCAACTCCTGTGGCGTTTCCAGGTTGGCAGCAGCCACGTAGCACCGAGGATGGCCAAAAATCTGCTCGTTAATAACTCGTGCCGGGCTTCTGAGTGAAGGATGATGTGCTCTGCTTGGTGGGTAAAGTGTACGAGGTCTCACGGCTACGCTGGTTTGTTAATTTGCCTCGTTAATCTAATTTCTTAGGCTCTTTGGGGAAAGATTAAATGAATCATGTGTAGGCATGAAAAATCAGCGCGAGGGGAAGAAACGAGGAGGTCTGGCACCAAAAAAAAAAAAAAAAAATGGAAGTCAGAATCCATTAAAAAATATTGAATAAGTCTTTGTGCTGACCAGAAGATAAAATAACAAATATTTGTTACTAGGAGGAAAATTCCCCTCTCCTCTGTAGATAGGTGGGAAACCCTATGGAAACGCCGTGCAGGACTGAAAATGAGCAGGATTTAAAGAGCTGTGTGAACCTGGGAACCACGGATTGCCGAGGGGGTTCTGTGGAACACTCACATTCGTGCTCTCTGCCCTTTAGTTTTCTCAAGTATAGATATGGCTTTGCAAGAAAAAAAAAACCAACCAAATTCCAACATGTGAAAAGCAAAATGCTCAAACAAACCTTGTGGGTAGGTCACCACAACCCCTGCTAAGTCAGATGTGAGATAAACTTCCTTTGTTTACCCCATCAGTTATGTGTGTGGTCAAGGCCACACGATACTTTGATATTTTCTATGAGCCAAGCTGGGGGAAAATGGTATTTTCAGATTATCAGTAATAAATTTTTCCCAAAGTCACATATTTTAGCAGAAATTCTCTGAAATAAGATGGAAGCTGTTCTCTGATGAAGAGTTTAAAGACAGGTTCCAAGTCCAATTTACCTGATTTAGAGGTGATTGAGGCACTTGACAGAGGGTTGGGTTTCAGGATTTAACCCTTAACCACACTGAGGCTTTGGGAAGACCCAGAGCAGGGCAGGGTCTTAGGGATTCTCCCAACCAGGGGTTAATCTTTGCTTTGTTTAAACGGGATTTTCCCAAAACCTCATGCAGGACCTGAGAGAATAAGTTTTTCAGCTGTCTCCCTATTCTCTTCCACAAAACAGGCTCTCTTTGAGCAGTTGTTATGTTTAGCTGTTTTGCATGACTGAATTTCCATTCCCTAACGGCACATGATGTCCCAGCTTGGAACTGCCACCAGTTTGAGACTTTAAAAGGACTGCTCTCTCCTAGACTTCAGAGACTTCAAATTACAGCCTGTCAGATAACTCCCACCCCTGGTCCAAGTGGCAGATCCGTAGTTTTTCTCCCTTTGCTCCAATGTAAAACCCTGGAACAACCCTCTGAAAAGTACCAGGTCCTGGACTGTCCCCACAGAAAACAATTAACCCAAGATAAGGGTCAAGACCTGGTCCAACCTTCAGGATTTAATAATCCTTTCATCATTAGGAGACTTTCAAAGCTGTTAGCCATTTAGTTGATCTCATTTTCAGAAAGTTTCCAGCCAGGCTGAGTGTCTGCCTCATCTAAATGGAGCATCACCATCATTTCTCACTCAGATGTCTCAGAGGTCGCGGACCATCACAGCTTCTGCTGCAGAATATCAAATACCTGAAAACAGTTGAAGGGGACCTTTCTGAGACAGCTCCTCTCTCATCTGGGAAGGTGTGGATGGGATGAAGCGTTCCTCAGACCCCGCATTCCAAAGCAGATTACAGAGGATGAAACAGCTCAGGTGAGCAACACGGTCCTGCAGGGACGGAGTGGGGACAAGAAACACCCCACAAACCAGTGAAGGCTGCAGCTCCCCTGGCTGGCAGCTGCAGTGATTGCCAGCGCCAGCACAGGCCCTGTGGCTTCCAGGTCAGTGTCCAGCCCTGCCCCTGCTCCATGTGGTGTCCCTGTCACCTGCCAGCACATCCCCAAAGCCTTCCTGCCACCCTGGCGCCCTTCTGCTGCACTCTCCCTTAGCTGGCTCATTTTCTCCCCCCCAGGAATAAACCACTTTTTCTTCCTGGAACATTTTTAAGGCTTTTGCTTTGCAGAGGTCTGTGTTTTCCCTGCATGAAGACTGTTAAGGCAGGGATGTTTATTCCCAGGTGGAACCGATGGGATCCACCGTCCCCTGCCCCACGCTCGGTGTTTCCCTGCAGCTGCACCAAGCTGCAGCTTGAAACACGGGATGTTCTTGGCTCTCCCACCCTTCTGTGAGGGAGTTCAGTGGGGGTTTTTCTGGTTCTCTGCTGAAGGAGCACTGGGCTGAAGTTCTGGTCGGCCCAGTGAGGGGCAGGTATGGTGCAAGGACTGTTCAGGCTGCCTGTGGAATCTGGGGACAGAGGGGATTGATGAAGGGTCTCAGGGAGAAGCCTGGGAGCTAACACTTCTGAGATCCCCAAAAAGGAGGTGAGCACCAGATGCCAGATTCTAATCCCTGTCCCGTGGCAGCAACTCGATGATGAGTTTTAGGGTAATTTGTTTTTCTCTTCACTCTTAGGCACATAAAGTGATAAATGGCTCACAAAGAGAGATCCCAAAGTGGAGAATTTGAACAGACTCAGCCCTAAGTTTGCCTTCCCCAAATACACAGCGGTGGTCAGAAGGGTCATTTATTTCACTGCACATCCACCGTGCTCGGGCAGCCACACATCCATCCCTCTGCATCCACACCTCCCTCTCCTGTCCCTGCTCTCCCACTGCAACAATCAGACCTTTTCCAAAGACATTTACTAGCTCTTTCCCTGTTCAAAATGCTAAAATAATTGTCAGGAGCTATTTAAATCCCTCCACAACGGGTACAAACAAAACCTTTCTGGGTGAGCCCAGCCTGGCTGTTCATAAACAGGACACAAAGAGCTCAGTCACATTGCCCCAGGAAGCTCAGGGACTCCTGAACACGCCTGGAGCTTTGTGTGGCCAAGCCCCTGGATCATGAACCTGCACTTCAACGATCTGCCCTGGTCAGAGCCACAGCAGGTTTGGGTAGTGCTGGGTCACCCTGGCCAGGTTTCAGAGTTAATCGGTGAAAATGCTCCAGCACAAGGGGAATGTGCAGCGTGCAGCCTGCAGGAAAACACAGCAGTGCTGTTCTGTGCAGCTGGTCAGGATCTGGAGAGGGGAGCAGGCTTGGGATGTGGAGAGGGAACGGGAAAACACAGGTGTGGAAAACAAGCAAGGGGTCGGAGTGAGCCACGGAGGAATCCAGCTGTGACATCCAGTGGTTTACTCGAGAGCAAAACAGGCTGCAAAGACCTTTTCAGGTTGCATGGGGACTTGGAAGCACGGGGAGTTTCTTGCCACAAGTACTCTACAGTGCCCAAATGTCAGCAGACAGGCTTGAAGTGGCTGTAAGGTCATTCCTATAAATAAATCATGCCGGCCCTGAGGAGCCCTAGGGAGCTTCCCGGGAAATATGCATCCTGGCAAATTGGATCTGAAAGAGGAGACAGGTAATGACTGCTCCTTTCAATGCTGCAGGAACGGAGCGTTTAAACAGGACCAACAACAGCTCCTGCAGTTTTTCATCTCTCTGATGAATAATGCAGCACCTCCCAGGAGGGGATGGGCAGCGTGTTCCAACAAAGTGACACCGAGCACCAGCGGGGCCAGGGCTGCCTGTTCATCCACGGGATAAGAGCAGGGCTGGATTCACTCCACAGCAGTTGTGTTTGCACACTCAGGTGTGCTGGGGTGGGTGAACCCTGGCCCTTTAACCAGGGATCATCATCCAGTGCGCACCTGCAGCTTGACCCGGATCCTTCCACCAGGCTGAGGAAGGAAAAAGGGCACTAAACCCCTGCCACCCAGCCCTGGGGCACACCCCGCAGATGGACCATCTGTCTGCATGGCTGAAGGACCAGCAAAGAGGCAGCTGCTCCTTTTTTCCTTGTCTGGGAATTCATCTGCAAACCAAACCCGGGTACCCACGCAGGAGGCGATGTCCAACGCGTGACGAGTTCCACGGGACAAATCCCCCAGGGCTGCGTGGGCTGGGGCTGGCTGCATGGCACGCTGTGCCACAGCTGAGAGCAAAAACCAGCCCTGCAAAGGAGAATAGGACATGGAGGCAATCATCTGATTACATGTTTTAATATTCATGCGGCACATGAACGCTGTGAGCTCCTCTGCAGGCAGAACTCTGTGTGCCGGGGAGGGAAGGCGTCGGGGCTGCGGCAGGCGCTGGGGGCTGTGCAGGGCTTGCATGTCGTGTCATCGACCTCCACGGCCATCGCTCTAAGAACTACCCGCTGCTCTTCCAGGAAATAATTGGATTTCAGAAGAATAAACCATAATTATTTTTTGAAGCACTGTTACGCCATCCTTATCCTAAAGCTTCTGCTGACCTCCAACAGCACAGATCAGACAGATCCATGTCACCCTTTCACCTCAACCCACTTTAAAATGTTAATCCTCGTGCGTGGCACAGCGTTATTATCCCTTTTCCTGGGGCTGGGGAATGCTTGGCAGGGAGATGGGATGAGCTGCTGGTGCTGCAGTGAGGAAGAGGAGAGCGGGATGGGAGAAAGGGTGGGCTGGGCAGAGCAAGGGGCTGGGGCAGTGCTGAGCTGGCTGCTCAGCTCCCAGGGCTAATCCAGAGGGATGGCACCACTCCAGCGCATGGGGAGCTCAGCAAACTCATTGCAAGACACAGATAACACCCACGCTGTTTGGGGGAAAACAGTGTGTGTATTAAAATATTCCCATGGTAAAGTGATCCGTGCCGCTTTTGGAGTTAACGTTAAAAAATAGCTACATGGGAATGCAAAACAACCTCTGATTTTAATTGTTTTGCTTCAGAAAATAGAAGGGACGGAGAAGATTTCTAAGTGAGAGAGAACGTGTGCCTCAAGATTTTTCATGAAGGATGGGAACTGTTGATTAACCTGAAAATACGGCAGGAAGGGCTCACTGTGCACTGGAAGGGCTTTTCTCTCCAAAGGGTTTAAATAGAGAATTCATGCTCAATGCCAGTTTAGCTTGTGCGATGAGCTCAGCGGAAAATGGGCGGCAGACGCGTTCCCATCCTCCGGGGGCGGCGGATGGATGAGCCAACCCCCTCCCTGCCTCCCCACGCCCCAGCAAACACGGCATCCCGGGGATGTTGCCAGTGGCAACCACGAGCCTTTCACCTGTTTGAATGAAGCTGTCTCCCCTTTGCCCGAGCCCCTTCCTGGGCCCTGCTGCAGGTGGTGTTCACCAAAGGCTCTGTGCCTCGCGCTCTGCCCTTGCTTCCTCACCAGCTGGAGCTGCCTGCAGCCCACGTGCGCCTGGGCAGGGTGTCAGGGCTCTGCATTTCGTGGAATCACACAAGGTTTGAGCTGGAAGGGGTCTTCAAAACCAGCTCTTCTCATTCCACTCCCTTCTGCCATGGCAGGGACAGCTCCCACTGTCCCAGGCTGCTCCAGCCCCAGTGTCCAGCCTGGCCTTGGGCACTGCCAGGGGTCCAGGGGCAGCCACAGCTGCTCTGGGCACCCTGTGCCAGGGCCTCAACACCCTCCCTCCCAGGAAAGGATTCCATCCCAACATCCCATCTAACCCTCAGTGTGAAGCCGTTTCTCCTCACCCTGTCACTCCAGGCCCTTGTCCCAAGTCCCTCTCCAGCTCTCCTGGAGCCCTCTCAGGTGCCCAGCATGTCTTACTGAGAGGTGCTGTGCTTTGGGGCACCCCAGTGAAGCCAAGCCCCTGATGTCAGCATACAGGAACCTATGTGATCTACTCCAGCTGCACTGGGAGCCCATTAAAAATCAGGAGGGATTCTTCTTCTTCTCCAAGAAGAGACCGAGTGAAGCTGCCCAAGGACTCAGCAGCTCCTCCATCCTTCCCGTCATGGAATCAGAAAGTAGCAGGTCACACTCTGAGAACAAACATCCCTCTGTCTTTCATCAGACACAAGGCAGGTGACATGGGGACCTTACCTTGTCCCAGCAGCTGACCTCCAGTCTTCGTGTCGTCAAACAGATCCCATGCCCTGGGCTTCAGATACTCGTTGCTGTCACTGAGGGATCTCTGGAGATTTTATTAAAATGTAGAAAACAACATCGAACCTGCAGCTGGGATGTTTTAGCAAATAGAGGACGTCAACAGTTTAAAACATATTTTAACCCCCCCTCATTCTTTCTTACGGGTGGGTTTTGAGGAATGTGCTGTGCCCTGCTGCAGCCTCCCCCCGAGGGCAGCAGCCAAAGCCTTGCTGCAGGCAGCAGCTGATGGGAGTGGGGCAGGTCACACACCTTACAGCCGGCACATGGCACCTCCCTGGCACGGCAGCTGGCACCTGCTGCCACGGGCTGGCAGCAGCAGGGGGGAGACACGGTGTGTCACAGCGTCCCACGGTGTGTCACGGTGTCCTATGGTGTGTCACGGTGTGTCATGGTGTGTCACAGTGTCCCATGGTGTGTCAGTGTCCCACGGTGTGTCATTGTCCCATGGTGTCCCACGGTGTCCCACGGTGTGTCACGGTGTGTCATGGTGTGTCACAGTGTCCCACGGTGTGTCAGTGTCCCACGGTGTCCCACAGTGTCCCACAGTGTCTCACGGTGTGTCAGTGTGCCACGGTGTCCCACGGTGTGTCACGGTGTCCTATGGTGTGTCACGGTGTGTCACAGTGTCCCATAGTGTCCCACACTGTCCCACACTGTCCCACACTGTCCCACAGTGTCCCACAGTGTCCCACGGTGTCCCACAGTGTCCCACACTGCCCCACAGGCAGCTGTGCGCGCCCTGCAGCGCCAGCACCCAGGCAGCCCCCGCTGTCCCCTCCCGGGTGTCCCTGTGTCTCCTCCCGGGTGTCCCTGTGTCCCCTCCCGGGTGTCCCTGTGTCTCCTCCCGGGTGTCCCTGTGTCCCCTCCCGGGTGTCCCTGTGTCTCCTCCCGGGTGTCCCTGTGTCTCCTCCCGGGTGTCCCTGTGTCCCCTCCCGGGTGTCCCTGTGTCCCCTCCCGGGTGTCCCTGTGTCTCCTCCCGGGTGTCTCTGTGTCTCCTCCCGTGTGTCCCTGTGTCTCCTCCCGGGTGTCCCTGTGTCTCCTCCCGTGTGTCCCTGTGTCTCCTCCCGGGTGTCCCTGTGTCCCCTCCCGGGTGTCCCTGCGGTCCCGGCTCCCCTCCAAGTCCATCACCCGTGGGATCCTGTGCCTCTCCTCTCCCCCAGCGCAGCACACGCTGCCGGCACCAGCTCCTCCCAATCGCTGCTCGGTTTCCCTCGAGGTGTTATCCTTGCCTAAAACATCCTGGAGCACGGGCTCTGAAGGGATGATGAGAGCGCAGATCGCTCCCAGCGCCTGTAAAAAGTTGTGCTTGGCTTCAGTACTTCAGCGTTCTCTCACCTTCCCCTGGGAAAAAAAAAAAACAACAAACTAAACACCTTTCTTTTTGTTGTTATTCTGAATCCATTTTTGAGATGACAGCTCTGAAAGACTTGAGTCAGTGCCTTTTGTAACTGCAGCTGAAGGAGGAAAAAACCCAAAAAGAGTGGATTAAATATCTGCAGAGGAGTTTGCTGAAGCGAAAAGAGCCTCAGCGCAATAGCAGGTGTCAGTCTGCACGAGTATTTCTGGAAAAGGGAGAAGCAGGGGCTGTTCGAATCAGAGACGTTCTGATTATCGTTTCCCCCCACAATGACTGTGCAGTTACAGCTGAGAATTCTCCAAAGGCACTAAAAACCAGCATTGCCAAAAGCGGAATAAAGGAAATAAAGGAATGAAGGAAATGTCAGGCGGAGCAGTGGAGGGCCTGGCTGTGCTTGCTGCAGGTGCCCAGGAGGGAAAGCCCCAGGAGGGGAAGCCCTGGTCCCTCAGAAATGCTGTGGCTCCCCTTCTGATTTTGCATTTTGATTTTGCAAATCGAACCTAATCACGAAATGGAATAAATAAAATCAAACCAGTTGTGCTTAATGACAAAAAGACAGTGAAACAGAGAAAACGATACAGCGGCCGGGTAGAGGGGCCACGTGCTGTGGACTCGTGGTTGGCAGGGACTCGACACCGACCCAATTCCCCTGCTGAGAAGGGAGTTCTCAGGTGCGATTCCCCAGGGCCAGGATGAAAGAAGCTGCGGTGGGGTTTCTAGGACAGCTGCAGAAAGGGGCTCACTCAGCTTCCCCTGCCACGCTGGGTGGCACAAAGGTGGATTTCTGGGGTACAGGCCGTAACCCGGGCCGGCTGAAGCTGGAGATCAGAGCAATCCCACAGCTCTGCCTCCTCTGCCGTGGTCACTCCGGCTACAAAGGGCCTACTTTTTTTCCTGGAATATTTTTAAGGCTTTTGCTTTGCAGAGATCAGCATTTTCTGTGCATAAACCCCTGTTAAGGCAGGGATGTTTATTCCCAGGTGGAACCGATGGGATCCACCATCCCCTGCCCCATGCTCGGTGTTTCCCTGCAGCTGCACCAAGCTGCAGCTTGAAACACGGGATGTTCTTGGCTCTCCCACCCTTCTGTGAGGGAGTTCAGTGGGGTTTTTTTCTGGTTCCCTGCTGAAGGAGCACTGGGCTGAAGTTCTGACCGCTGCAGGCCTGGGGCTGGCACTGGAAGCTCCTGGGGTCTGGAAACCACTGTTCAAGGTAGGCAAGCCCATCGAAAGCCTGGGGGCTAATTCCACATCATCAACAAACATTTGGGTTTGAAATTACCCTTCCCACAACACTGAAGGCCAAGGCTGTTTTTTAAGCCCGGCAAAATCAATCTCCTTCCTAGGGAAGATCAGCACAGAAGAAATGCCCAGGATGAGTCCCAGCCCCTGTCCCCATCGATTGCGCAGATCCTCCACAGAAGCTGGACAAATGATCTCTCACCGCTCGATATTTTTTTAGTGCTTCACCTGCTTTGAATTGCAAGTGCTTTGATAAATGAACTGAGAGGTTCCCCAGCTTCTCCCTTCCGTGGGTGAGCAGCTCAGTGGGAAGTGCCAGAATTAACAGGGTGATTTTTCACAGCAGTGCTCGCTGACTCCCTGCTAAAGCCTCCATGCCTTTTCCTGCTCCTTTATCCCTGCAAACTCCCTGCTCTTCCAGCAGCAAGGCACGGATGCATTTTACATTTTTGGAGATGGGCTCAACAGGCAATGTTTGAGTTTGGGTATAGAAGCTTGATTTAAGGATTTTTGTGCAAAACCAACAGCTCACAAAGCAAACATTCCCTGGTAGCAACCTGTAGGAGAGCAGTTAAAAATGGGAATAGCAGCAGTGGGCTTTGTGCATCCGTAACAGGGAAAGGCACCGTGGTTGGTCTGGGTTAAGATCCCTTAAATGTGTCAAAGCCAACAATTCAGCTGGGTCTGGACAACTCACAACCACATAAAAAACAGCAGAGCAAGAGCAAACACCGCTCAGGCACCCCCTGAGGGACTGACCAGGAATAGGTGAGAAACCTGCTGGGAAAGTACCAGCCTTAATCCCACCAAAATGCCTGGATCAGGCATTTATAGGGATGACTGGCACATCCCTCATCCCACCCCAGCAGCACTTCCCCAGCAGGATGAGGAGCGTGAGGGCTGTGGAGCTCCGGGAGTGGCACTCCCAGCAGCTCAGCCCCTCGGTCCCTCTGCTCAGACTTTCTCCTCATTCTCTGTTCAGGGGTTTATTGGAGGGCACTTCCAAATTCAAGGCAGGATCTGGGATTGCAAGAGCCCGAGGTGTCCCTTGCTGAGGGGAGCAGGAGTGTTCTCCATCCCCTCTCTAGCCCTGCTTGCACAGAGGAGGCAGATCCCCTTGTGCAGCCGTGCCATGGCTGGTGCAGCTGCAGTTCCACCCTGTGTTCCCGTTAAAACAACCGCCCCTGCTTTCCCTGGGCTGCCTGCAGCACCCACCTGCCCTCAGGAGCAGGGACATGGCATTCCTCGTGTTTCCTGGCACTGCAGGAGCTCCAGCAGGGGTGCAGCCTGCGGCCGGGCGCTTCCCATGTCCGAGGAAAAGGAGGGACCTGCTGACACCAAGGTTCCATTTCTGCGGGGATCAAAACTCGCACTTGGCACGGCGGATGCACTCGTGGGAAGTTCAGCTTTCTGTTCTTCCAAGCGTCCAGGCCGTGGGAAATTTAACATCCCTGCATTAAGGGTTATTACTAACAAGTGACAGCTACTTTGATGTGCCTGAAAGCAAAGCATTCACCTTCCTGAATGCCAAAACCATGGATTATTGCAGACACTGAGATTTAAGGTCCCCTCCAAGCCAAGACATCCCATATTCTACCATTCAAACCTCTCCGTAGGTTTAAGATATAACCTTGCTTCAGTTTTAAGTTTAGCCTTCTGTGCTGCCTCTCAGCTGGGAACTCTGACTGCTCAGCCAGAGAATTTGGGTGATATTATCCCATTTAAAGGACTTTTTCTGTAAGGGCCGAGTATGAACATTTTATTTAATATGACTGCATTTATGGCTAAAATTGGCTATTCCTTATTAATATTACAGACCACCAATGATCCCTGCTCACAGCTACAGCAGCCTCTCGCTCTTGAAAATGTGTTAAAAATCACAAACTGGCACAAAATAAAATTGTTGGAACAATCCCCACGGTAGAAATGGGCCTTCTGAAAGGAAAACTTTTAGCAGTACTATTTTTCCTCCTTTGGAAAAAAAACCCCCACATTTGCCTAAAGCAAAATGTTGGTCAGGAAAATAAATCTGGCAAAAGTTTTTTTAAAAAAACATTGCTTATAATGGAAGGATTTCAAAACACCTGTGTGTTTGTTCTATTACTGACTTGTCTCTTGTGGATTTTTAGGTTTCCCTTCCTAACACCTTCTCCAATAAAGCCAGAGGAAATAAATACATGGCACACAAATCCACGTGAGGGGAACAAGCAACTCTTCTCTTTAATGCCAGCTGAGCACTGACCGCCCTGGCGCTGGCAGAGGCTGGAGAAGGGAACAACAGGATCTCAGGAGAGCTGGAAATAATTAATGCAAAACCCTGCAGTGACCTGGAGTGCTGCAGAGCAGCAGCTTTCCCAGCCTTGGTGGCCTCGAGCTCCTTCTGCAGAGCTCAGCAGGCACCTCTCCCTAATAAGCCTGGAAAAGGCAATAAGGTGTTTTGTTTTCTCGGGATGATGCCTAGGGAAAAGACAAGGATGTGCAAGTTACTGTCTTATTTAAAGGTCAGAAGGAGGAAAAAAACCTTCTTTCCTAGGTGGAGAAAGCTCCTAGATTTCCACTGGCACACTGCCTGCTGCTGGATTTACTCCTGACCCACCCACACCACGAGCTGATGCGATTGTGATGATCCCTTCTTTCCTGAAGGTAACTCTGGATCTGGCTGACCTGCTTTGACATCCATCTTCATCCACGGGCCTTGCCCTGGGAGGTTGAGCCTGAAATTCTCTCAGAATAAGGAGAACAATCTGCCAGGCTGGAGCTCTGGTAAAGTGAGGTCTCCTGAACTTCTGCTCTCCCTGCCTTTGAAGCCTCTCTGCTTCCACCAGTGGGAATAAAAACAGCCATTCCCTGAGGGAAATCCAGGTATTTTTGTTCACAGCAAAGGAAATCCTTTTTTTCTCCTTTTAGGAACGTCAGCCAAGATGCTGCTACACAATATAATGTTATTTATAGGTAAGAGTGAAGAGAAGAAAACCGAGAGTCAATAATTTGAACATTCTTGCTCTTGGTTCCATGAGGTGTGAGAGGTGTAGTGGTGAGAGCTCTGCAGGAGCCCCCCCAAGGGGACAAATGGGAATTGGAGCCACAGGATATTCCTGTCACTGTCCTGAGCACGGGCTGGGTCAGCTCCTAGAATCCCAGAATGGTTTGGGTTGGAAAGAACCTTAAATCCCACCCAGTCCCACCCCTGCCATGTGCAGGGACACCTCCCACTGTCCCAGGCTGCTCCAGGCATGCTGTGCCAGGGCCTGCCCACCCTCAGGGAACAATTCCTGCCCAATATCCCATCTAAATCTCTCCTCCTTCAGCTTAAAGCCATTCCCTGTGTCCTGTTCCTCCATCCCTTGTCCAATCCCTCCAGCTCTCCTGGAGTCCCTTCAGGCAATGGGAGGTGTTCAAGTACTTACCAGTTTACTAATGAAACTCTAATTAAATTCTGTTTTCTTCCCAAATCCATAAGCTACAGAAGAGAGCACTATAAAGGTACATGCAAATACCCCCACGAATCTAACAGGACAGAGATATGTGTGTGTGAAACCACAGATATTCGAGAGAAAAGAGAAAGCCAGAGGAACATTCACCTCAAAGGAGGCCAGAGCCCAACACCTTCTCAGCTGATCTACACACTGCTCAGAGGCAGAACCATGGGAAGAACCAAGCACAGCACTTCTGTTATCAAAAAAACCTTAAAATAAACCTTGCAGCACCAAAAAAAAGCAAAGTTTCAGAGTGATTCTAGTTACATTCAATGTACTCAGAAGCATCTTCCCACTTAACAGGGGTTTTATCAGTTTGCTTATCTTATATTATCTTGATGCTACACCAACAGTAACAGCTTCTCTTTACATGTTAAGTCAGGACATCAGAGGCAGTGAAATGATCCCAGAGATGTGAGACACGAACTCAAAACCTGCACAGTCATGAATATGCCAAGATTAACAATGCTCACAAGTCCTTCTGCAACCATCTTCCATCCCATAAGCAAAGACAGGACTTGGAGACTCCCAGAGTGTCAATCCAAGCTAATTTCAGAAATATTTGATGATGCTTTTGTAAGCATATGTGATAGTTCTAATTCATTGAGCCTTCCATATGCTGCATCCCTGTTCTTCTTACTATCAACAGTCAGAGGAGCAATAAGAGTAAATTTGGAAATAAAGGAAACAGGAGTTCCAGGTTTCTCACAATCCACCAGAAAATATTTTGTTGTACCAGGGAAACTCCAGGATTTGGAACTGAAGGACACAGAAGCCAATTTTCAGTAGCTTTTCCTCAATGCTGCCTCCCTGTTAGAGAGAGGACACAGCCACAGGCCCTGCTCCTGGGAATCACCAACAGGGACTGTCCAGGAGTGAGACTGGAAACCTGGTGTTTCACAGGTGTGAAACTCCACGAGTTAGGATTAAAGCTGCTCCCTGTGGACTTCTGAAGGATCACAACCCACCACTGTCGTTTTTAACAGGACTGTCATGAAAACTGCAAAGTCTAAGCAGGTGGTTTTTTTCCCAGAATATTACCTACATTAAAAAAAAAAAAAAAAAAAAATCATAAAACCACACCCTTTGTTCTTCTGAGTCAGCAGTTACAGTGAATGAAAATACCTGCAGGCAGGCACTGGCTGGAGGGCACGATGACACACCTGTCCCACCTACACGGTGCATGGAAAACCAAGCAGAACTCTGAATATTTTTTGTTAAATAACCCCAGAATTCAAGGATCTTGTATAAACATAAGCACACGTGTGAGGCGCGGAACATCTCTGTCACATCCCCTCAGTCCCCCAAGCGGAGCAGCCTGAACAAACCGCTTCTGCTTCCTCCACCAGCGTGGAACCTGACCAAGCACTAAAATCCACGGCAGGATTAAATAAGATTTTATTGTCACATTAAACTGCTTTGTCAGAGATGTACATTTTGCAGGTTTCTGTGCAGGATAAAAATGAAGAGACGGTGGCTGCCGAGCTGTCAGTTCTGATTCCAGCATGGACACGTTCACACCTGAGCCACAGGCGCTCGCAGGCGGTGACTCCTCAGAGGTCTCTGTTCCAGGGATTGCAACGCTCCAAGATAAAAATCCATCCAGTTAAGGCTAATGAGAACGATGTAAAACAGATAAAACCAGAGCACTAGATGTTTAAAGGTGGACACTCAGTAGAAGAGTGGCAATTTTAACGTCTCATTTTTTTCCCAAAGTTATTTTGCTTAATTTAAAACAGGTAAGGAAGGGGGTAATGAACAGACTTTTGCCTATGGATACGATCCAAAAGTCTAAAATTTCAGTGTGTAAACTTGAGATATTTAAAATTTTGAAACAGCTGCTTTGCTGTTCTGGGTGTAAACCAAAGAAGTGGCCATTGATACCTCGAAGTGATAAATGCTGCAGATAACCTCATCTTAAAATGTGTATTTTCTCATTTACACATCAGGGAAAAAGTCCAATAATACAAACTCCTTAGTGGCACAATTTCACATGTTTTGGGCAACGTTAGCATACAAGCAGTATTTAAATAAAAGTAAGTGCATCCAAACATGAAATCCTCTAAATATACCACACTTCATTTATCCCAAACGGCGGTTTTCTGACAAGAGCTGTAATTCAAATTAAAATAATCATTTACATGTTTCACCCAGAGGAAAAGAGGTAATAAACCCAGGGGACTCTCCAAACAATCTTCTCCTACCCCATCCCCTATTTATCATGTAAAATAACTCATCTAGAAGCATAAATCCAATACTCAGATGCAAATAAAATGCAAGTAGCAGTCTCTGATGTTTGTAATTTGCAGACTCCAAAGTCCAATCATGATGGAATTTACTACTTCTATCGGCCATTTACTCCTGTATGTGCACTTCATATTTATGCTAAAAGAACACATGAGACAATAAATGAGGCTAGTGTGGCGTAAAGTCATTGTAAACCCAGTGAAACCAGAATAATTCCATTTATGACATTCATCTGGATGATTTACCAGGCATCCCACCCCCCTCAACACCCTTTACACAAAAAAAAGGCAACCATCAGTTGAAGTGAGACACATTCTGTTTGTAAAAAGGTCGGACCAAGCCCCTCCTCTGATGAGGGCATGCCCACAGAAGGAGGCTGACCACATCTTTTTCCGATCAGGCTTCTCAGAATTATCAAAATTTCTTCGCTTGCAAAGGCCAATTTGGCTTACCGTAGAAAGCTATTCTGAAGGCGGATGATACATTTATTATTCCCTTTCAAAAATTAAAATTCAAGGCATGATAGTGCAAGAGGTAAGTTTTGATTTGAGAACATTATCTGTAGACTAACTGTGCTTAGTTACTACATCCCAATTTATTGTCTTAAAGAAAATATGGCAACAAAAAGCTACAAGATCTCTATAAATCTCATTTTGCCTAAATTTACCAGTACATCCATGAACCTCATCGGTATTAGTACAACTTGATTATCCTAATGATTCCATTATAAAACTTGCAAAATGTATCACAAGGTGAATAAACCATCTAGTGCAAGTCTTCTACATTTCGTGTGCACAGTAATCCTGTGTAGTTCATTTCCTCCGGGTTAAATCCCCAAAATCTCTCGGTAACGATGATGAGAAAAAACCAGCGTCCCGTGGATTTTTTTGTTTGTTTTGTTTCCCCCCCCCTATCAAATCTGAGAAGTTTGAGTGTTCCTGGAATCACCATCGGGATGTGCTGAAGGTCGGGACTCCCTCGTCTGTGAGTATTCACTGTCAGAGGACTCTGTGGGTTCAAGCAAATTCTCATAATCACTGTCTTCTGATTCGTCGACATTGTCAGCCAGCGCTCTTTGGGAGGACGGCATGGATGCTCCATTGCCAGAGTACTTCAATCCTGCGCTCGTGGGAACGTAACTGGAAGAACCCACCGCCTGAGGCCGAGGCATGAAGAGGCTGCTGCTCTCCAGGAGCCCGGGGCTGCCGGAACTGTCTTGGGCGCTCGTGTTGAAATCCGAGTACGGCGGGGGAGGATCGGACGCGTCGGAATCTTCGAGCGTGCAGCCTTCCACAGCAAAGCCAGTGTAGGACAGCCGGGGAACGAACGAGGGCTCCACGTTATCTGTCGGCATTTGCCTGCTTAAAATTGCCTGCTGCATTCCTACAAAGCAAAGAACAGGGGGTATTTAACGCTTTCTTGGACACGTGCTCCACTGAGCTGTGACCACCTCGCCTGTCCTCTTCTCCTTCTTTCTGCTTGTTATCAAATGCTCATCCCTGGCACTGCTTTCCAACTCCAGCACTGGATCCTGTGCTCTCGGTCTGCTCTACTCATCTTTCTGATTTTAGGCTTATAGAGCCATCAACACACTACCCCTGCCCGTCACATCGAATCCAGCTGAACACTGAATCCTACTCTCTGAGCTCGACAAAATTCGCTAAATCTAGCGGTGCGGCCACGAAGCTCATCAGGATCAGCGCAGCTCAATTATCCCATTTCAAACCCAAAATGAGTCAGAAAGCAAATAAACTATCCAAGTGCAAGCATGCTACACTTTCATGTGCGGTCATCCTGTACAGATAATTTCCTCCAGTTTAAGCTCCCAAAGATCACAGCTACAGGATGTTTCCACAGCCTGTCACTGCTTCCACCTTGAATTTTCTCTGTATTTTTAAGCTTCTCCTCACATCAAAAAGCCTCTGTGTTAGGGCTCAATCTGCCTGTTCCTCTCCTCCTGTGTTTTATTCAGTAAAACTCAACTCGCTTTTCATCCACAAAAATTGGTATTTGATATTGTACCTTAAAAATATGACTTTGTACTTTTTCTTTCAATGCCCCTTTTGCTAGGGGACAATCTCATAACGATTGCAAAGAAATCACCCTGTCTTCTTCCCTCAAATTATTATTTTAAAAACTGCACTCACATTAAAAATCTAAATGATGGAATTACAGCTGGAAGCGTAGCAGGGTATCAGAACAGGAATGTGAAAGTCATCTTAAATGAGCTGATTTGGAAAATAATTTGAGGAAGACGTGCACAGGAATAATGAACTGCAAAAGCTGTGAAATGAGGAACACTTGGATCTTTCTGCAGAAAAGAAATGTGATTTATCTAAACTATAGATATCAATATGCATAAGGTATGCTCAGCTGTGGAGATACAGGTATGGATCATTTCCATAGTTGTTAAAAATACAACTGGAATATGTGTACCTATAAAAACACCACAGTTTAAAAAATAGGGAGAACTGGAGAAATGCTACAAAACACAAGGACTTGGCAGAGATCTAATAATCATGACCTAAGAGGAAAGGCTGGAATACCTGGGATTAGTAGGGAAGACTGAAGAAAGCATTTTATTCTTAAATGTGCCTAAGAGGCTGCTGCAGAAAGGTAAACTTGAGTACTGTACACTAGACACAAGGAAAGACTTCCTGGCAGGAAGTTTTGTTAAGCACTGGGAGAGGCTGAAGTTTTTGACTGGTTCCTAAGGGGTTATTAAGCAACAAACCTGCCAGGGCTGACACTGGAATGTGTAAGGAGATGGACACAACGGGATCAGCTCTATTTACTGTAACACCATATTTCTGGAGAAACCCCAAATGGAGAGTGAGAGCTCCTTTAACCACTGAGATGTCTCTTGGGAATAAAAAGAGTATTTCCCTCAGACAGCACTCCATTTCTGGGCCACAACAGGAGAACTGCAGCTGGAGATTTCCTGGCATCTGGGAAGTGCACAGCCCTCACCAAAGCCTGGAACATCCTGCTATCACAGAACTATTTCAGTGATCTGGCAACTGAAGTCTCAATGGCTTTTTAAAAGGAGTGTTTAAGTCATAACCTGTTAACCCAAAGTTTGAAAGAACGCCGAGCTCTCGCACAATGCTCCCGCAGGAATTGGGATCAAACGCTCCCTTTTCCTCACTAAAACCGAGGAAATTCTCCCAGCATTGAGCAAGTGAGGGAACAGAAGGCCAGATTCACTAATTAACTACTCACATCTAAAAATACTGCAGAGCTCCAAGCTGCATGTTTTCTTGTTTCAGCCCTCTCACATGATTCTCTGCTCTGGCATGAATTCTCAGTCCAGCATTTGCATCTCCCTGGTAGTACCTAGAGCTGAACACTGACTGCTCTTCCTCCTCCTCCCCCAGCTTTTCCCATCTGTGCTGGGACCAGTTCCAGTCACACTAAATACCCACCTCTGCTTCCCCATAGTAGCAGTTCCCTGCCTACTTCATCTCCAGCCAAGCAGGAAACAGCAGTGACTCATTTACTTCCACCTTTTAAATGGTCCTGGCCTAATCCTGGCTCTGTCACCTTATCTTTGAGGTTCAGAGAAAGAAGAACTCGGGCTGACAGATCAAACTGTGCACTAAAATGCTCATGTGATAACAGTACCTTGCTGCCTGGAGAAAAATTAAAATACCAGTCACAGCAGCAGCAGGCCCATTGCAGAGTTTAGGGTGTTCACCCACCTAAAGCATCTTTTTGTCACACGCTGCTTTAGGTAACAGGATAAGAAATAACAAAAAACACCTCGTAGCTAAAATGACAAAATTTCATTATTTTTGCTTATCGTTTCAAAACATGGGTAAAAAGAGGCAGTGTTTGCTGAAATGTGTAATTTGCTTATGAATTATTTAGGTTTTTATCTTAATTCCCATTAAGCCTGTTCTCTGCCCCTACTCTCTACCTTCAGTCTTCCCTCGCACTCACAAATTCAATTAGATCAGCAATGCTTCTTTGGTCAGAACCAAGGGTTTCACAAAACTTATCTAATGCTAACCAAAGTCCCCTGAGGCCACAGTCAGTTTTTAGGAAGGAGGGAGAGTGTGGCAATCAGCCAAATCTGCTCACACAGCAAGGCTCACTGACTCAGGAAATTATGGAGCAGCAAAGTAAGATGAACAACACCTACAATGATTTACTTCAACACTGAAAAGTGGTATTTCAATGCTGAACATTTATCACTAAGTTAGCAAATGGGAGTAAAGGCTTTATAAAACCACGGATAGCTCCTGGCCTGTGAGCACAGTACCCTGTTTCTTTCCTTCAAGAAGAATCTCTCCAGTTTTTAGCTTCCCCCCCCCCCCTTCTTTTTTTCCTACAACTGATCTTTTCCTGTGTTATTTCCAGAACTGACTTGCTCATTCTTTCTTTACAGTGTTGTCTCTCCTATATTTTAAGCTTGCTAACACTGGATGATTCCAGCAGAAGTACCTGCAACACACACGTGTCATTCAACATACATCCATCATATTGCCCTTCCCAATGGGATGTTTTTTCCCATGAATTATCAGCAATTTAACAATTTTTTTAACTCCACAAAACCTTTTCTCCTCACAGCACCTGTTTCTGAAAAATAAAAAAAATTAAAAGGCAACTTACTTATTTCTTGTTCTTTTTCATTCTTCTTTTGTGCGATTTGTCTTTTCAACTTGTTAACATCAGCTTGGAAAGATTCAACAACACGTTCACTTTTTTCTACATCTATACATACTGCCTGGGAGAAAAACATAAGATATGCTAAGATTGGGCAAAAAACATAGGAAATAGTTTCAGGACAACATTAACAAAGCTATTTCCAGACAAAAAGCCATTGAAGCACAAAACTAAAAGCAGGATTTAACTGTAGCAGAAATACTCAGCCTCAAGATTGTTTTCTTTACTGGCTGTTGCTGCATTGTAGGAAAAGCATTTCCAAATAATTCATCCTGACAGAAGATTTGTAATAAGATCCAAAACTGGTTAGTGTCCCATCCCTGGAAGTGTTCAGGATGGATGAGGCTCGGAGCAAGCTGGGATGAGCTTTAAGGTCCCTTCCCACCCAAAGCATTCTGTGGTCTTATGAAATTAAGTATTTGTCATGATCACTTCCAGGCACGATGATTCCAACATCCCGTTCCAATGTCTGACAGCCCCCTCAGGATAAAAATTGCTCCTAATCTCCAATCTGAACCTCCTCTGGTGCAACTTGAGGTGGTTTCCTCTCCTCCTGTCGCTTGTTACCTGGGAGAAGGGAGCAACGATGTCTCCCCTCAGCCTCCTTTTCTCCAGGCTAAAGAAGCCCATTTCCATTTTTTTTCAGACAGTAATTGAAACAACAGCAGAGCACAGAGGATAGCCCTGCTCCTGACAGGAACAGCACTACAGAATAATGCCACTGGCTAATGGATACATCTCTGAAGAGAACCTTTCCTATTCCCTGAAGCTGCCGTGGAGGTGTCTGCCCTCCCCGCCTTCCAAAGGAGGTTGGAAGGTGCAAGTTCCCAGTGAGAAAGAGCAGCTCCCCCTGTGCAGGCAGGTGCAGGGCATGGCTGGAGGGATTACTCCTTGTTCCTGCTCCAGGAGCCAACAGAGCTGAGCCGGACCAGAAACACGAATCCCCCCAGGGCAGACGCAAAGGGAAAGCCTGGGAACAAGCTGTGACTGCAGCACAATTAGCAGATGCGTGAGCTCCCGGGGCAGCACAGCTCCGCTGCTCTTCACACAGGACAAGCTGTGAACTGACAAGCTCACAATGAGCAGAGCTGACACTCCAGGCATTTTCAGATGCTTTGGCACATTTGGAGCAGGATTCACTCATGCTCCACACAAAATGTTCACGAGTTTTTAACTAACAGATGGTGCTCTGCTCATGCTCCATACCCAGAGCCAGGAGTCATTTTTAAACCTCTGCAAATCCCTACAGCCTTCAGCAGGGCTTCTCTTCCCTGCAAACCCTTAAAAATGACTAACACCTCCCAGAAATCACTAAGTATTAAATCATTTACTTGCAAAAGAGAAAAAACTGGTGCTATTTGTACCAACCACTTTCACAGAAGCCACTGAAAATGCTCACATTAAACAGAAACTGAAACACTTAAAATCAGACTTATTTTCCTACAGTTTATGATAATTGTTTATGAGCTGTAAAAAACTCCATCTCCTCCACTCCTGCTTAACCGAAGGATGAATAAAAGATGCCACATACATACAGACCAACGTGGAGTAAAGGATGTTACCTGTACTTTTTCCTGAAGTGCATTATAAACCTGATAGATAGCCCTGATGTCCTTCATCACTCCATCTTTGTCAAAAAAATCAGTACTAAAAATGAAAACAAAGCAGAAATTGTGAGAAAAGACAATATGGGTTTCTAGCTCGTGCTGTCTTTGAATTCCTGTTAAGCAGTCTATCACTGTATTTTTAAAATGTATCTTATTGCTAAATATGCTATTTTAGAAATAGTATATTGCTAAAAATGTACCATACTGTCACCAACAAAAATTCAGACAGCAGCATATTCAATACCAAAATTCCTTCTGGAACAATAAAGTCTCATTGGACTAAGATTAAACTTGTGCCAAAATCTTTACGCTCGTATAATTTCATTGTTAACAGCCAGAAAAGCTACTTTGAATTTATGGCATTTAATTGAAAATACTTCAGAAAAACATCAAGAATTCAATGCTTCTGAGGCAGAGTTCAATTCTGCACACAGAATTCCTTGGGGAGGTGGGTGGAAATCAAGTCAGAAGCCTCCAGCATGAAGGGACCCAGCATGGACTGGCCACACCAACTCTGCTTTTCTGAAGAGTGCACCGAGTTCCCTTGGTTCTTCTACAAGATCCAATTCTAACCAGGAAAAAAGCACTCTGGAAACTGACCACTCTCCTCCAGGGACTGGTATTTTGCTGCTCAACAAGCACATTTGTAGCATTCTCTGTGAGGTACAGAGTGTAGAGCTTGATGACTACTTTGTTCAAAAAGGAAAAGTCCTTACCCATGTTCCTTAATAACTTTGGCATAATTCTGAGAAGTATTTGGCACTGAAGAAACTTTGTATTCCTGTTGACTAGTGTTGCCTAAATTAGGAATAGTAAGTGACACCCTTTGATTATACCTGCAGAGAAAGTTCAGAAAGATTTCTTAATTCATTTGAAAATGAATCTTTACAAAAGCCTTGCTAATAGCTCACCCCTCTGATGATAAGAACTCATCTAATTTTAAAGCTTTTGCATTAAGTTTGTTATAAAAGCAGCTGAATATTACAAGTTCTGTTCAAAATAAATGCAGGATCAAAAACTCCCTTAGTATAGGGCCATCTCCACCCTCTTAGAACCTTTGAAAGGTACACTCAAACTACCAGAGATACGTTCAGGTCCACTAGAAGAAACGTGGTAGTTTCTGATGTCTCTTAAAATAGATTTTTTTTTTTTAATCTGATGATTTAGAGATCGAAAAGAATTTCTGCTCACCCTAATTTATAAATTATTTGCACAAAAAAAAAACCCCAACAACACTCATCATTAACAAGCACTCCAAGACATCACTGGACAAAGGCTTCTTTAAGTGCAATTGTAAAAACTCCTAAGTAGTTTAAAAAACAGCAGGAAAAAGCAGAACAAAGGATGAGGACTGGCTCATTGACAGGGTTTGCTCACCTTCGGTTTGGTCTAAAAAGGACATATTCTAAAGCATGTGTTGAGTTATTTGCAGTGGAAATGAAGCTGAAGAGAAGGAAGACGAGATCAGGCACTCCAAGGATGTGTGTCAGCTGTTTGTGAATGATGTGCTCTCTGTATGACATCTGCTGCTGGGTGTTTCTCCTAAATCTGTACCATCCAATAACGTTCTGTAATCAAAGTACATCAGGAAAAACCCACAGTGTTACCTGAGAGACACAGATTTGCCTTCTGAGAACACAGGGGCTGAAACTGTGGTATCACCATCACCCAAAAGCTTTAGCACAACGAAACAAACTCAATTCCTCGAGATTTGAGTTTGAGATGTCAATACAGCCCTACACTTTTGGAGACCTACACTTAAATCATTTGCATTTCTTCAAGGAAATTAGACATTGCCCCCAGTTTAATCTAAGCACTACAAATCCAACAGCTTCTGTATAGGATAAGCCCTGGATCAAAACAAACCATCAGATTGAGAAGGAAAGTATTTATTCTAGTTAACCACCTTTTTTTTTTCTTTCATTTGCTTTCCAAACTCACTCTTTCTAATGCCTACAACAGGAGGAAAAGATAGAAAACTTACTTTTCTTCGGTCTTTGAGAATCCTGTCCAAACTCTCCTCGTTAACTTTGCCTGCATAGTCATAAAAGCTTGAAGAAGAAGGAAGAGAGAAAGGTAGGTACACAGTTTATACACACATATTATACATAAAGTAAATAATTGATACTTTGAGTGTTCTACGAGTAGATGGCATTCTAGACAGTACAAAGCAACTTCCAGAGCCTTACTTTTAGAGAGAGAAATGCACTGTGCAATTTTACTTTGACCAGCACTCTGTAAAACCCTGCTCTCATCATCAGAAGCCTATCAGCCCAGAAGAAATGAAAGCAGGACCATTTTAGATGCAAGTCCAAATCAATTTCTTGAGCTCCAATCCTTCCACTGCACTCACAGGGTTGGATCCTTGAAGCCAGAAGAGTCAGGAATAATTCAAATTATCATGGTCTTTCCAGATGGTTCTGCTTCTACAGCTGAACCCAAACCCTGACATGTTGTTATTTTGTGGGCATGACATATTTAGGATTTTATAAATCTGCCTATGCAGACAGGTTTAGAAATTCAGGTAGATCAGAGTGCATGATAAAAGTAAAAACATTTGAAAACAGACTCCTCCTTGGACTCTTTCAAGAGCTGACACTAACACCTAAAGCAGTGCAGGAAAACGCTCTGGTTTAGGGGTCTATGACTTCAATTTTTGGGGTGTGGGCTAAAAAACCACCAAATCCTGAGCTCAGTGCTTGGCTGGTAAATAAAGGTGGAAATACCATTTGCTTCAAGGCGTAAGTTGCTGTGAAAACTCAGGCTACAACTAATGACAAATTTGAGACACTATGTTACATCTGCACAATTTTTTCAGTTTGTGTTTGCAGTATTAATTTCTAATCCTGGCAAGCAGTGGGTATCCAACTCTTTCTCTGCCTGTGCTTTACAGGAATAACCAACAGCACGCTCTGGTCCTGATAAAAAGTGTCTCAGCTGTGAGTTTCTGTGCTGTGCAGTAAATGAATTCATCAGCTTTCCTGAGCAGCAGCACGCCGTGAGATCCTGCCTGCTCCCCTTCCTCCATCAGCTCTGGCACTAACAACCAACTCCTTGCCTGGGGGAAGCAGGGAACGTGATCCGTGTGGATATGTGCTGCACAAAGCATCCCTGGCATCCAGGAGGAGCTGACCAGACACTGGGATATTATCTCCATGTGTGGAGTCTGCAGCATTTAAATCACTGGGTTAAGAGTACCCTCTCTGTAATTAGCAGCCAGCAAGTGACTGACTGCAGCTTTTCTCTTTAATGCAACCAGTGGCAATCATAATGTCTAAGCTACTGTGTCTTCTTAATTGGCTGGAAATCTCTCAAGACAAGAGAAGATTAATTGGGAATTCCTTCTCAAAAGGAGTTCTAGACAGCGCTTCAGAAGCCTGCACTGTGTAACAAGTGAAGACTATAGAGAAAATCTACATGTAAATAGATGGAAGCTGTTAAACAGAATATATTAGCCCCATATTTAATTTAAATTCTGGAGTTCAGGAGATCAGAAGGCAAAAATAACCAGAAAGCTGAAAATTTTACAATAATTAGATGGTGCAGGTTGGAACCACTAAGCACAAACCAACTTGTTAACCCAGCAAGTTACCAGGGTTAGGGCACACAGGGGATGCTGTGACCCACCAGGCCCAGGCAGAGCCAGCCTAAGACTACAATAATTTAAATTGATTTTGACATTCATCCTCATCATCAGAGTGATATGAGCTGACCTGACTGCTGCCCTGCCTCCACCAGCTACACAAGATGAAAATCCAAGGAGAGAGAGAAATAAACCCCTGCCAAGCCACACTAAAACTGTAAACTCCTACTTTGATTGCCATGGTTGGTGCCATTTCCGTGTGTTTCTGTAAAACCAGATGAGCAAACGCTGCTAGGGACATTTGAAATGCTAATATATTGCAGGGAGCTCCTTACTTTTATATTCTGCAGCCACCACAGCAAGACAACAAAAGAAGCTTACCTAAAGAGTTTTGAACAAGGCTCATGGTTATGGATTTCTGCAACAACAAACAAACAAACAAAAAAAGTGACATATGTCCAACTGCTCCTGGCAAAGAGAAATTACAGTGGCATATCTTGCATGAACTTTCCACATCAGAGCTACTGAGCAAGAAACATTTGTGTCAGACCACACATTGCCCTTAATGTCTCAACACGATGACACAGCACCATGCCAAGAAAACTGCATTCACTTTATCATTTGCACTTTTACATAGAAAAATATTTTAATAAGCAAGGCATACACTTGCTCAGATACACAGAGATTTATCTGAGCCTCAAATACACACTTTTTGTAACTATTTGATAGTTACAAACTCCTCACAAAGGAATTTCTGATTTTTTGTTTTATTTTTTTTTTCTACACCTTTCCACAACAGCTTACTTGCATCCATATGCATTGTTTATTACAGCAGCAAGGAATAAAAAAGGGATGGGGAAGAGAACCTCTGAAATATTATATGTTGTAGTGTTTAAAGAGGCAAGGCAAACAGAATCCCTAATGAGAAAAGGGGTTAAAAGCAATTTCAAAACATTTAGCTGCACTTTATAATTCTGGTACATGAAATATTAAGAAGTCAGGGCAGTATTTTTTCATTGAGAAGGTTGTGATAAATGCTAGGATACTTATTAAATCAGCAAAGGTTGTAACATGCCAGCAATCTCAGAGGAGAGAGAGAAAAGAGTAAAAATCTAATCTTACACTGTTTTTCCAACATCAAGCATGACTTTTTTTTTTTCAGGGGCTTGGAGCAACCTGGTCTAGTGGAAGGTGTCCCTGCCCATGGAAGGAGGTGGAACAAGGTGGGGTTTAAGGTCCCCTCCAACCCAAACCATCCTGTGAGGGATTCTGTGAGGACACAGCACAAATATTCCCAGCTCCTGCAGCAGAACCCCACTGGAGCTGAGCAGTGACTTTGTTCAGGCTCTGCCTCCCTGCAGTGATTCACCACCTGCTGCTGCCATCTCAGCAGAGGCACCAGCGCGTGGATCACAGCTCCCAACAACAGCAGAACAGCAGCAGCCAGCACACATGCACAGCTCAGCACCCATGCACAGCTCAGCACCCATGCACCCCTCAGCACACGTGGTGTCTATCAAAACAAGGCCCTGAGCATCCATTCCAGGCACACTGCCTGAGAAACTGCACATTCTCACTGGCAAGAACTCCTCGGGATGCTGCTGTTAAGAGTTACTGACTCCCTTTATTTGATATAAAGTTACATCAACTCTAATATTTACACATCATCATGCAGGCAGCTGTGGAAACAACCTGCTAACAAAGCCAGTAAGTACAATTACTCCAGCTTAGACCAATTCCTTCCAGCAACTACACTGACTGCAACAACATTCTTGACTCTTGGGTAATGATGTTGCTACACAGACCTCGACTTTGAGAAACAGGAACCAAGAAGCCTCCTGCTCAGACCTCAGGAAGCAGCCAACATTTTAAATTTAAGGTTTGCACATTGACTTATTTATATATATTTATGTATCTAGTACACATATTATGTACACACACTTATATATTTAAACACCATCACTAAGGAGAAACAAAAGAAAGTTAAAAGTCATCTGTGACAATAGTGCCACAAAACTGTCAATCTTGTGAGCTGAACTCTGTCAATGTCATGAGCTGAACTGGGAGTCCAAGAGTAAATTCTGATTAATAAATATTGAAGTCAAAATGGCTAATTAAAAAGAGATATCCAGGAGGTCTTCAGGAGTGGGTAATTTCCATTTTCATGAAGTCACTGTGACCAATAATGCGACAAAGGGGTGATTTGAAAAGGGAGCAGTTTTTAACACCACAAACACTTGGTTTAGGAAACCAGGCCAAGGCTGTGGGTGGTGACATCACTGCCACCAATAACCAAGATCAGTGACCACTGAAGAGCAAGGTCTGATTTAAAAACCTAAAAATGACTGGCTCTGTCAGTTTTGTCTGAACACACAGAGCCATCAGCAACACTCTGACAGTCATTATATGCAAACACAAAAAATGCTACACCTTTATCCTCTGTCATTTAGCTCGTAACTGACACTTCACAGTAAATTTACCACCTGTGTTCTCTTAGGAATAACCAGAACAGGAAACTCCTCAACCTTCTGGAGTCCAGAGCACAAAACCACTGCAAGGTGGGAAATCTCTTGGGATGTAACGTGGTACCACTGCATATGCTCACAGATCACTTGTTTTGTGTCAGAATAATACCTGAGAGTCAATCTGTTTGTGTTTTCACTGAGCTTTATGCACACCCTACTTTGTTGTCTGGGATCACATTCACAAAGCCAGGTATTTGAGAAGGTTTAAATACATTTTAACAGCTGGTTATATATCCAGAAATAAAAAGGCAGTTTCTTTCGGGGCTTTCCTATTTCTATAAACCAAACATGCACCAGCTTCTCACTCATGTCTAAAAAAATCTCCTTCAACCAACACTTAACAGCAAGATGTTTGCTCTCTATTTAGTTTTTACAACACATCAGCTGTACAGAACTTGTGCCTATCAACAAATTGTCTGGCAAATATTCCTTGTCCAGTCCTGCTGTGACAGTTTATGATGTCACCAACCCCCAGCCATCCACCCAAACCTACTACTGAAAATCTGCCCCTTTCAGTATCAATAAATCAAGCAATGAATTCATTTTATTTTGAGTACATGCTCTATTTAGGCAACTGTATCCAGCAGGAAATCCCCCACAGTAATTTTTCCATCATGGAATGCAGACAAGTATCTTCAATACATAATCCTTCCTCCATAAAAGGAGGTGCATAGAGCCCCTGTAACTTGCAACGATTTGTTTCCTTTCCTCACATCTCAAGCACAAACACACAGACACTGTAGCAAACGTGATCCTGAGGGTCTGACACGCCCTGTGATGATCTCCTACCAGAAGCAATCCTTAATGAAACCTGAGCAGCGCCTGTTTCAGAACATCACTTACCTATCACTTGTAGAAATTCAGTGTTGCTGATCTGTGAATCACTAATGCTAAAAGTCTCTTCTTGTCTCACCTCTCCCAGCAGAAATCCTTCCTGCAATTTTAAAAGAAAAGAAAAGATTAAAAATAGAAAAAAAAACCCCACTATATGCAGTCATTTACTGTAACTTTCTTAGCTTCAAGCTGAAACAAAGATGAAGTCTGAACGACACATCTCAGCTGCAGTGGGTATAAACTGCCCTGAGGTTTTACCAAAGGTGATTTTCTGCTTTTCCAGCATCCTTTTACAGCACGGCAGGGATGGGCTGACCAAAAGGAACATTCTACACACAATGAACACAAGGCAAACACATCAAAAAAGGGAGGGCTCTGCCCCAGCCCCACGGGGAAAAGAAGGAGGCCTGAGCTCCACGCTGCTCTGCTCCAGCAAAGCCAAGGGAAGAGGCGTTTAAACCTGCAGGGACTTACACAGATTTTAGTGTGGAGATTGGGCTGGACCCTGAACAATGCTGGGGATTGCAAAACCCAGAAGACAATTTAAAAGTAAGGCAATTTTGAGGCAAATTAATTTATTCTCCATCCCTCCCCAAAATGAAGAAGGAGACTGAGCTGGAATCAGGAGGTTTTGGCACAGAGTGCAGAGGAAAAGAGCAAGCTCAGGCTAAAAACGTGCCAAGGAAACCGAGGGATTCAGGAACACCCCGGCTCTGCACTGCGCCCGTGGTCAGTCGCAGCTGCTGGAACGCTGCTCATGGAGCTTTTACAGGAGCGTTTTCCTCGCATAAGCCGTGTCCTGCAGGAGCCCCACCCTGGGGGGAGCCTCCCGGGCACCCCACATCCCGCCCGGGCACCCCATATCCCGGGGAACAGCCGGGACATCCCACGGGGAGCACCCCTGGCACCCCACATCCCGGACATCCCACGGGGAGCACCCCTGGCACCCCACATCCCGGGAAACAGCCCGGACATCCCACGTGGAGCACCCCTGGTACCCCACATCCAGGACATCCCACGGGGAGCACCCCTGGCACCCCACATCCTGGGAAACAGCCCGGACATCCCACCGGGAGCACCCCTGGCACCCCACATCCCGGGGGCAGCATCCCGCGGAGCCCACATCCCGCTCCGACACGCCACAGCCCGCCCCGACACCCCACATCCCGCGGGGAGCATACTGGGAACCCCACAGTCCGGGAGAAGCACCCCAAGCACCCCACATCCCAGGGAGCAGCCGGGACACCCCACATCCTTCCCGGGAAGGAGCAAACCCGCCACCCCACATCTCGGGCACCCCGCGGAGCATCCGGAGCACTCCACATGCCGGACATCCCATATCCAGCCCGGACACCCCATATCCCGCCCCGCTGTGTCCGTCTGGGGCCGCCCCCGCCCGCTGCGACCCGCGGCCGGGCCCCACCGGCGGCGGCGCGGCCTAGAAGCTCCGCAGCGCAGCTGCCGGCCGGGGTGCAGCGCGAGAGAGCCCCGCGAGCCCGGGGTGGCGGCGGGGGGCACGTACGTGGTCGGCGCTGCTGTTGGCGCTGCAGTAGCACACGGAGCTGAAGGTGTAGCCGGAGATGGACGCCGCCATGACGGACACACCGCCGCCGCCGCCGCCACGGCGCACGCGCGCCGGACGCACGCCCGCTTCCGGCGGCGCCGCGGGGCCTCATGGGGAGCGTAGTCCCGGGGGGACAGTGGGGTACCAGCGTGGAAAGGATGGGAAAGTGTGGGAGCAGTTGGATCATTGAGTTTGGAACAGACCGCCGAGCCCATCGAGCCCAATCTGTGACCGATCATCACCTTGTCACCCGGCCCAGAGCACTGAGTGACGCGTCCAGGGGTTCCTTGGACACCTCCAGGGGTGGGGACTCCACCACCTCCCGGGGCAGCCCTTTCCAACCTTTAACTGTTGGAGTCCAGGGCGTTCCTTTGGCTGCCCTGGAGGGTCAGGGACCTGGGCAGGGGGGTCTGGGACCCCAGCCCAGAGCTCAGAGAGACACTGGCTTTGATCTCAGTCCATGGGAAAAACTCCCTACACTGAGAGAAGGTTTACAGGCCACAAGAGTGTGAAAAATAGTAGTTTAGCTTATCACAGAGTGAAAAAATAGTAATTTTAGATTCCTAGCATTGAAGTGAATGGGGACAAGATGGAGAATCTGGGGCGTTGTCTCCTTCTTCTTCCTTCTCCTTCCCTCACTTCATTTCTGCAGTGACGTGGCACAAAGTAGTTAGTGAGGATTGGGTCAAAGTAAAGATGACCTTTTTAGTAATAGTGATAGACATTGGTAAGAAATAGTAAATAAGAAATACGCAGCAATTAGTATAAAAGATAAGGACAGCCCAGCTCAGGGGGAGACGTGAGTAGTCCATGCAGCTGCGAACATCTTGTCAGACTCTGAGAAAATTGTAAGATAAGAAACAATAAACGAAGCATGCAACCTTGAAAAATCTAAACCTGAAGACTCCGTCTCTTCCTTCGGTTTGGCACAGAGCTGTGCAGGGGGGCAAAGGACCCTGAAACCACCTGAAAAACGGGGAAAGTCCCCGATATTTAACAACATCTTCTATGAAGATATTCCTTCTGATATCCACCCTGAGCCTCCCCTGGCCCAGGCTGAGGCCGTTCCCTCTCCTCCTGTCCCCGTTCCTGGGAGCAGAGCCCAACCCCCCCGGCTGTCCTCTCCTGTCAGGGAGCTGTGCAGAGCCACAAGGTTCCCCCTGAGCCTCCTTTTCTCCAGGCTCAGCCTCTTTCCAGCTCCCTCAGGAATTCTCCAGCCCCTTCCCAGCTCTGTTCTCTTCCCTGGACACGCTTCCAGCCCCTCAATGTCTGTCGTGATGAGGAACATTGATGTGCTGGAGCTTGTCCAGTGGAGGCCACAAAGGTGATGAGGGAGATGGAGCCCCTCTGCTCTGGGACAGGCTGGGAGAGCTGGGAATGTTCACCTGGAGGGGAGAAACTCCGGGGAGAGCTCAGAGCCCCTGCCAGGGCCCAAAGGGGCTCCAGGAGAGCTGGAGAGCGACTGGGGACAAGGGATGGAGGGGCAGGACACAGGGAATGGCTCCCACTGCCAGAGGGCAGGGCTGGATGGGAGATTGGGAAGAAATGCCGTGGTTCACACACACGGAGCTGTGCAGCACTGCTGTTTATCGCTCTTATTTTCTTACTGAAACACCTTGCAATAAACCTTGTAACAGCAGTAACGTCCGTGACGCTTGCAACGAATAAATATTGAAAAGAATAAACAGGTGGGTTTTTTTAAAACATTGCACTGATTTTCATCGGATCACGGGACGGTTTGAACTGGAAGGGACCTTAAGGACCATTTACTTACAACCCCTGCCATGGGCAGAGACACCTTGCACAGACCGGGTCGCTCCACGGCCAATGCAAACCCCCCTCTCCCAGGACGGGATTTTAGGTGACCGCAGCGATCAGAACCGCAGGGATTAGAAAAGAAAGATCAGCAAAGGCGCCGGGTTTCGGAGCGGGCCGCGTCTCCCCTCACGGCCGGATCACCGAGCGCGGGTCCTCCCGCCCGGGAGCGGCCGCGGCCGCTCCGCCCGCAGCGCTCGCTGGTTCCGGGGCGTGCCGGGCATGGCGCTGGCCGGGGACGAGCCCTTCAGCCCCTCGGTGCTGGGCACCAGGGAGCAGTGAGTGCCGGGGCACGGGGAGGGCTCCGGGTGTGCCTCACCGGGGGCGGGCACCGCCGGGACGGGGCTGGGAGCCGGCCGCGCTGTGAGAGGTGGCTCTGCCCAAGGCGCGGGGAGTGGAAATAAAAGGTGTTTAAGGTCCTCTCTCGGCACGAACCGGTTCCTGGTTTATGTATTATTTGTTTGTTTAGAGGTTCTGTAAAGCGGCACTGCTGCACAGAGGATAGAGCCTTCTCACCGTTTCGTAGAATCGTGGTTTGGGTTGGAAGGGACCTTAAATCCCACCCAGTGCCACCCCATCCATGGCAGGGACACCTCCCACTGTCCCAGGCTGCTCCAAACCCCAGTGTCCAACCTGGCCTTGGGCACTGCCAGGGATCCAGGGGCAGCCACAGCTGCTCTGGGCACCCTGTGCCAGGGCCTCAACACCCTCAGGGAACAATTCCTGCCCAAAATCCCATCTAAATTACCCACTTTCAGTTTAGAGCCATTCCCTATGTCCTGTCCCTCCATGCCTTGTCCCCAGTCCCTCTCCAGTTGTCTTGAGTCCCTTCAGGCACTGGAAGGGGCTCTGAGCTCTCCCTGGAGCCTTCTCCCCTCCAGGTGAATCCACCCCTGGCTCTCCCAGCCTGGCTCCAGCCTTTGGACCATCTCCAAGCCTGCCCTGGTCTCTCTCCCACATATTCATGTTCTTATGCTGAGAATCAGTGCCTCACCACCCTCACAGTCAATTTCTTCCAAACATCTATCCTAAATCTATCTTTCAATTTTTCTTCCCATCTCTCTTTAGTCTAAATATTTCCCAGTATTAATTATGATATCCTCTCCTTTTTTTTTCCCCCTCGACTCCAGCTGGGATGCTGCGTACGAAAGAGAGCTGCAAACTTTTCAAGACATCGGAGATACCGGGGAAATCTGGTAAATAAAATAACTCCTGCAGAATGTTTCTCTTGTTTCTTTATCATAGAAGACATTGCAAAACCACAGCCAGCAATTTGACGAGTTGCTGACAAAGTGATGGGGAGTTTTACCATTGAAACCAGCAGTTCTTCTCTTGCCCAGTTTCACAGTGGACAAGTGTCATTACACAGAAATTGAGCTGGTAATTGACGTGTATGTTACTGACAAATGTGCTTTTTATCCCTGAGCTCAGGTTTAACTCCACAAGTTGCCCTTGCTGCTTCCTTTTTAAATATATGGTTGTTTTTACCTCCCAGAGTTGGTGTTTCAGTGAATTTTAAGGTTGTGGATTAATTTTCAGCTGAACAAAGCGAACATGGAACATGAGCTATGGCATCTTTTACTTTACTAACAGTAAAAGGGGCTTTGCAAAAACTGGAGAGAGTGAGTGATGAAATGAACTTGCTGTACCTTTTGCACTTTTTTTTCTGCTTTAATTACCTGAGCCCTTGTGTTTTTTTCAGGTTTGGAGAAGAAAGCATGGTGCGCATAATCAGGTGGTTGGAGAAGCACAAGGTCCCCCTTAACAGCTCTGTGCTTGACATTGGGACTGGGAACGGAGTTTTACTGGTTGAATTGGTTGGTATTTTGCAAAGTTTGTGTATTTTTTATACAGAAGCAGAGCAGTTTAAATATGGTTCTCACAAGTGGCAGTGGTAGTCATGGGGAGCTGTAACCTGTGTGAAACACAAAAAGTGTCAGTACTTTAGGCTTCAGAATTTGAAGTATTTCTCTGGATCAATCAGCCTGAGCATCCCTTGTTTTAACTTCACCTTCCTGTTTCCCCACATTTAAAACTGCATTTCTTCCCATTGTTGTGTAAACTCCCCCAGATGAGGAAACTAAATTGACTAATTCACAAAGTACTCTCATGTACAAAGCCAGACCCTCTCTCTGCACTCAGTTCTGATAATAACACTCATTATGGATATAAAGAAGTAGGTAAACCCAAGGGCTTTTATGTCAATAACTTAAAAAGTTGTTAGCACTTATTCTAAAGAAGTGTCCATTTCTGTCAGGGTGGGAAATCTGATCAGGTACGTTCTGAAGGGTTATGATGTTTTTTTGTGCATAAGATGTTCAGGAGTTCCAGTATGGGGTTTTTTTCTATTTTTGATTGATTTTTTTTGCTGGGGAATTGGTAAAGAAAGGGGCTGTCATACTGTCACAGCTTCTGTTGTTTTGCATTCCCCACTGGTTCCATTAGTTCCTGTAGGAATTGGAAGTTCTGAAAGCCAAAGTCGAGTTTGAAGGGGAATTTTTTTTTTTTCCAACATTAATTTCAACTTTGATTTTAGAAGACTTTAAAGCCTTTGTGGAGACTGGCTGCTACACCTCAGCACAGGAGAATTTATGCCACCAAAAGCAGAAATTACTCATCTCACTGAGAGAAATTAGCCTGATGATGGTGATTGTTGAGTGCAGTGATAGCTCTATCATTGCTGAAGTACACAACAGAAAATTCTTAATTGTAGGACTTCAATTTTGTACTGACTCCACTTGCAAATGGGAAACTGATTTTTCATACTATAATGGGAAAATGACAGCCTGATAGCTTTTAAAAACTATTAACTTGTGTGAGAGCATCCTCCTCCCTTACATTAAGCACCTCACAGTCCTGTGGTTTCTTTCATAGGAAATTTTCAGTCCAGTTCCCTCTTGAAAAGTGGCTTCAAAAATGACCTTGTTTATTTTTGCTAAATAATTCAGGATCTCACTTGTTTAGTTGATGTAAAAGGAATTTTTTGTGTGTTGGCTGCAAGGCTTGGAAATAGAGTTGGAATTCTTCTGGCATCTACCGTAGGACTGTTCTGCCACTGGAGCTGGACTCCAGTCATAGGATAGAAATGGCAATACTGGAAAAAACTCAGTTATAGAGGACATTAGTAGCAGCTCCCTGCAAGCAAACTACTTGAGGGTACATGAGTATCACATAAGTGGCACCCCTTGCTGTTTTTATGTGTTTATTAGGCTGTGGTCGTACCCCTGTGAACTTCAGGGACCTGGTAGCTTGGATTCGTGACATCATTCTTTTACCTTCCAAAAATTCCAGCTCTTCTGAGGAAAACCTTGCTGCCACAGAAAGCTCTGGCCTCCTCTTATTTTTACAATAACGTGGGAGCCACCAATATTGAGGGACTTCTCTGAAATGGAGAGCGTTCACCTGAGTGGGGGTGTTGGCCCTAAGCCGATAATGTTCCAAACTCCTTCTGCTCTTCAGTCTGCCTCGAGAAGCAGCAGCAGAGTGCTGTTAAATCACCTCCAGGGCAGCAGGCCAGCTGCAGGGTGCAGCGTGGTCACCTTTGGCACAAGTGAGGGATCCCTTCCTGTCACAGTCAGGCCCTACAGGTTCTGCAGCATTTAGTGTTGTTTATCTCTAAACCTTCCTTCTCTGCCCCCGAGACTAGAGGAGCGAATGGGAACTCCCTGAAGTGACTCAAGCCTTTCCTTTGCAAACAGAGGAGCTGTTGTGGGAACTACTCCTCCACCCCCAAACCTTCAGCACAGGCATCTGAGGAAGCCTGCTTTGCTCCGGGGTGGAACGTGGGCAGGAGCCTGAGCAATAAATGTTCTCCATCCCATGCAAACAACAGTGTCTTTGTGTTCAGCTGCAATTAGCCCTCAGTTCAGAACAGCTGGTTAGCACCGAGCTCAGGCCCGAGGGGCTGCTGCGAGGAGGAAGGACACTTGTGGAAACTCCTCATCCTTTTCCTGGCGGTTGAGGTGTCAGCCTCTGGAACAAGCAGACAGGCAGCTGGATGCTTAACACCACTCCATGTGTTTTTCCAAAGCCCAGCCTCCTCCCTGTCTGTGCTGTGACAGCCTGCAGCTGGCCAGAGGATCCGAGCTCTTCCATCAGGTTTGGATCTTGCCAGACCCACTGACACGTGGGATACCCTGAGCTTATACCTTCTACCCTGAGCTGGTCCCTTCAGCTTCTGCCTCAGAGCAAGGAGATGTGTCCCTGCTCCCCTCCCACCACGTGCCCAGCTCCAGCTGATGCCAGGAGCCCACCTGCTTTGCCAAAGGGATCTCACCGAATTCCCTGTGTTATCCTTATCTCCAGGAAACTTAGATTAACAAAGTCTCTGCGTGCTGTTATACGTGGTGCATAACCTGCCTGAAAATCGCTGATACAGACATCTGGCAGCATGCAAATAGTTGTATTCAAATAGACATTAGCATGAATAATTAGAAAAATGTATGATTCTGCAGCGGATTTTTGTCCTGGTGCAATGTATTACATCTTTTGGCTCTTAAAATTTGGGTTATAAACTAAATAATTGCTCAATTTCCAATGTTACGTGTCAGAGAGGTTTTTTCCCTTGTTTTGAAGCATCTGTAACATGTCATCACTGAAAATTCATGGTTCCAGATTTACTTTTGGTGCAGATAAGAAAGCCTGTTCCCCTCCAGGGTGTTATTTTTCACCCTTGTGCTCAGTTTTCCACTTGACACAAAGCAGCTTTCAGTCACCAGTCCTTTTGGTGAGGTTTTTTGAGCAGAATAAAGTTATTTCAGCTCATTCAGCTATTGAGTCTTGTAATGGTAACAGTTATAAAATGAGTGAAAGGTTTTTTCCTGTTATTAAGAGGAGGAGGGATGAGATGGATTATAGGTAGGGAATGTACTGGCTGGATAAAAACAATTGCTAGCACACTGATTAGGATTCTCTCCTTCTGTCTAGGCAAAGTCTGGCTACATGAATCTCACAGGGATTGATTATTCACCTTCTGCAATACAGCTTTCAGAAAAAGTAAGAGAGAAAGAAGGGATGTCTAACATTAAATTAAAGGTAAGCCTAGAGAGAAAGGTAATTGAGGAAATAGAAAGCAATTGAGCCCAAGATTAAACAAGCTAATTGATATTCAGATGTACTCAGTGTACTAAATGAATGATGTCTTTTGAGATTCATTTGTGAGAGAACTCTACCCAAATAAACCTATTTACGGGAAGATTTTTGGTCTTTATTTGTTTTTTTGTTTGTAACAGTCATCAGGGCTAACAAGATTTCCCTGCTTGAAAGAGGCAGCAGAGCAGTGGCTTACCAAGTGGCAAGTTCTCTATTTTAGCTGCTACATCCTGAATTTCAGACTCGAGGTAGAGGAAGAAACCCTGAAGTGATAGAATCCCTGCCAGCAGCTGAGGAGCAGGAAGGCTGAGAGGCCTTGCTGGAGCAGGGGTGGGAGCAGATGAGCTCCAAAGGTCCCTTCCAGCCTCAGCCACGCTGGGATTCTGTGGCTGCCTGTCATTCTGGGCTCTCTGCTGTGCTCTTCTACCCTCCTGCTCCGTACCTGTGCGATGTCTCTGCTCCTGTGTGTCAGCTGTAAAATCTCTTTGTGGCAGGCTCTGTCTGTTCTCCAGCGCTTGTGCGGTGCCTGGCACATGGCAGGGATCAAAGTACAAATCATGATTTAAAGAATGAGCTTCAAGTGCGTTAGTCTGAGCTTTAGATTACAGCAAATAGATCATCAGACAATGTGTAGGGAAGAAGGGAGCTGCCGTGGCGCTGTGAGTTGCCCTTCCCTGAGCACACCCATTGTCAAGATCGACACTTTGTACCCTAAAGTTTTGCTTTGCATTAAAGATTCAGGAGCTGCCGAGTAGAAGATTTTTCTCACAGCTGCAGACTTCTGGTTTAGGTAGAAGACTTCCTGGCACCCTCAGCTGAGCTGTCAGGCTTTGACATTTGCATTGACAAGGGGACTTTTGATGCTGTAAGCCTGGACCCCATTGACGCGGTGGGGAAGCGGAAGCTGTACGTGGGATCGCTGTGCAGGGTGCTGAGACCAGGAGGCTTCTTCCTCATCACTTCTTGCAACTGGACCAAGGAGGAGCTGCTGAACGAGTTCAGAGAAGGTAAGCAGCTGAACAGATCCCTCTGCCAACGTGGGGCTGCTGAAGGGAGGGATGAGGGAATTTTAATGTGTGTGTTAGCATATTGACTTTCCCAGGTCAGGATTAGAGGAGGTAAAGCGATTAGTGAATGCTCCAGCCTGCCTTCCCTCTGTTTTCCTCGGGAATTACAGCTCCTGTGTTTGTTGGTGCCAAGGGAGGACAGGTTTCCTGACACTTTGGAGGCTGGGAATTTCAGTCTAATTACCCTGGGAAAGCGTGTGTGGCCTCTGATACTTTTTGGGTCCATGATTACAAGACCCAGTTCACCTTCTGATTGCTCTGAAACTTGGGTAACATTGTTACCCATGTTTAGCGGGGGAACTGGCAAGTCTGTGACATTTTCTATCACTTCCCCAGCCTTTTTGATCCATCCTGGAGTATTTTTTACATGCCAGTCAGCTCCTGGATCTCATGCCTGAGGATTTAAACCCAGCATGGACCTGAAACAACCATCCCTTCTGGGGAACCAAAATTACTGGCAAGTTCTCATCTGTTCTGCCATTAATTTGTGCGAGTCAGCCAGCTAGGATTTTTATTATCCGTGGAAGAGTTTCAGCTGTAGAAAGCAGTGATGCAGTGCAACAATACAGTCCTATAAACTCACAGATTAACTGCAAGTTTTCCAGACAAATAAAGAATGGCTCGCAAAGGGTTATCCAAGAGGCGAATCAAACGACTTCCTTCTAATAAAAGCATTTCAATTTCTGTCTGGCAGGATTTGAAATTCTGGAGGAGCTGCCAACACCCAAGTTTTGCTTTGGAGGAAGAATTGGAAACAGTGTAACAGCATTGGTTTTCCAAAGGAAAAAAGTGAGGCCATCCATCTTGGACAAATTAGATTAGATGAGAAAAGTCTGAACTTTAAACCTGACAGAAAACCTCAGACACGTGTGTAAATAAATGCTTTTAGAGTGCACAGTAAAATACTATGTATGGAGCTCTGAGGGACTATAAAACATTGCCCTAGAAACATTTCAGCTTTGCATAATTCGCCCATAAATTGTGTCCTTGCTACAACCTCGCTTGTTTTAGAGGAGCTGCAAGTTTGTAAGAGAGAGGGAAATCAGACGTGCTAAATACAGAAACCAATATAACTGAATGATATTTGTGTTTGAAACATAAAGATTATCTGATATTTAATTTCTATGCTGGTAAGCAGGGACCTATAGAGAATATAAACCTATAGTGACCTACAAAGCAAAAATCTCATTTGCCTGCTGTGCAGTGGAATAGGGAACAAGCTTTTGCAGTGTAAGTGCTGGATCTTTAATGGACACGAGGGCAGCTGTTAAGGAGGGAAATGAATACAAAATCCACAGCACTTTCACAAAAAGGCCAGTTGGTACCTTAAATTCAGATTTTCTGAGGTTCTCAGACTTAGCCTAGTTGGTCTCCTCTGGAGCAGCTCAGCTCTTTTCCCACAGAGGGATTGTTTTTAAGTCTCCCTTTCCCGAGTGTGTTCATGCCTGGTCAGTTCCTTTCCCTGATCTCATGAATACATAAAGGTGTGATGTTGCAGCCTCTGGTGTGTGACCTGTGCCTCCATTATTAACCTGCTATATAAGAATGTCTTGAGAGCCACAATGGCAAGAAGTTTTCCAGTGAGTTTCTCAGGATGGATTTTCACTGCATAAATCCAAAAGGATTCAAAGCAGGACTATCCAGTCATTTTTCCTTTTTTTTTCTTTAATATGTGTTTTTTTAAAACTTCTGTGTGCAACCCTTTTGCTCAATTTCGTTGCCTTCATTTCTTGTTTTGTAATCTCAGAATATTGCTGTTGCTTGAAAGGCAGGAAAATGAGATTTCTTCATGCCTCGACAAACACATTTGCAGGTGACAATAAACTTGTTCTTTCAAACATCAAGGAGGACCTCTTAGGCAATCAGGTTTTGTTTCACAGGCAAGGTCATGTTTGCTTATCAGGGAATTGCTTCTCCTACTTTCCACGCTTCTCCTCATTCCCAGGAGATCTTTAAGGGTCAATAAATACTTCCAGTCCTTTCCCAGGACAGGAATCAAGGCATTATTTGCAGAGTGGTGAGTCCTCCTTCTGTGATCCCTCTGTTGACATCTTCAAGGTAGGAATCCTACTGCTGCATCTCTTTGCAAAATGAAATCTCTTCAGTTGGGAGAACGGTTTATCAGCAGTGCTGAAAAAATTCAGTCCCAGAATGATTCTTTGCATATTTGGTCAGTCTTGGGTTCTAAGCTAAGTGCCAAAACCAAGGGCTCGTTACCGTTTGGGTAACTGTTGTGGTCCCATGTTCTGCCCCTGCCCAGCAGCCAGCTGGAATGCTAGGAAATGTAGCTGGGAATCCAAACAGAGGATTTTTTTAGCACAGCAGTACAAAGGATTCAAAGAACACTACTGATAACAGCCTCAGTAAAAAAAGCCTGTGACATTTTTGGCATCAGGTAGAGTTAATACAAGGAAATTTTAATTTTCAGGGACTCTGGCAGGATGTGTTTTGGGCATCTGTTTTATTCCCATCTGTAATTTTTGCTAATGAGGGCATGATGTGTATTTAATCATGGAATGAAAATAAAATCAGGGCTGTCATGGATTTTCTTTTAATCAATTACTTGGAATTTAACCACAGATTGCTACTTCACAAGATGTGTAAGGTTCAGGGCAAGGATTATTTTCTCCTCTTCGCAGAATTGATTATTATTAGTTTTTGTTCTCTGGGTAGTATTTTTCTATAACTTGTAATGCTAAAAAATAAGCTCCTTAAAATTGCCTGAAAATACAGATTTCTGCATCTGATCTGTAGTTTTCATATTCCTTCAGTCCCAAGCACTTTCCAGGTGTCACTGGACAGCAGAAAAATGCTTGTAAAACATGTTTGAGGAGCTTTCTTTTAAGACAACACTAACCATAGGCTTATTATTTAAAATCTGCTCTGTTGGAAACCTGGCATTCTCTGGATAATGGAGCCTAGGTAGCTGCTCAAATACTGACTCGGGCAGTGGGGTATTTTTGGCTACGAGGATCTGGAAATTGCTTGTCCAGGACCGCCCTTGGTTTGGGGCAGTTCATGTTGGTGGGAGGTTCTTGATGGTGTGATCTCTAAATGTTGATGCATTTCAGTGGGAAAATGTGGAAAAGGAGGCAGAGGAATAAGCAGTGATTTAGGAGAAGCAAGTCTTTTGTGGAAGCTGGGGGAGTGCTCCATGATAGGTCCTGAAGGCTGGAATCTTCATGGCTACACAGCTGTGTGACTCTTGGTTCCAGCTGCCACGCCAGACTAAACGCAGGAGAATAAAACCAGCATCTGAAACACATTTTGCTCCTATTGTTTTGCTATCTGAAAACTCTGTCTGTGATTTCACTGTCAAATATGAGGTTTGTGGGTAGTAAAACTAGCATCTTCCCTGGATCCCAGAGGTGGCTGAGCCCACAGGCTGTTCCTGCAGGACTGAGTTTAGGCTGGATGATGCTGCGGAGCTGGCAAACCTTCCTGGAGTGGTTTTGCATAGAACGTGGGCAGAACAGAAAGGGTTTGTGTTCCCTGGTTCACTGACAGCGTGCTGAAGGATGAAAATCTCTCAGGACTGACCTTTTATTCCTGAAAGACTGAGGATGGCTTTTAGTGCCTAAGCCCAAACAAAGCACCTCCACCAATATCTGTGCTGATCACAGCTCAAACCTGGCTCCTGATGCCTCCTATTGCCAAGAAAACTGTCTAGGGATTCTCTTTTGAGGCATTTGCTGGGAGAGGCCATTGAATTCATTGCAGGGTTTGTGCTACTGAAAGAGCTTGGAGCATTTTACACTGGAGTTTTATGGGGCTTATCAGAGAACTGAACTGTCAGGATGAAATATCTGAGAGAGGTGAACAAGCGATATTAATGAAATAATTATTGATTCGAGATGTCTGTTCTAGGAGAGTTTCTACACATGGGACTCTGCTGAGTGTGAGGTAAATGGGTTCTCAAGACAGCAAGCCTTTGCCCTTTCATCAGCACAGCACTTTCTTGAAATGAGTACTCCTATAATCATTTTTATAGGGATTAATAAGTGAGAAATACCAGACATAAAGATCATGGCTCAACTGAATGAACACAGAAAATTCAGAGGGAAGGATAATGTTTCCTTACTCCTTGACTTCCCTTTTGGTGACCAGCTTGTATCTGCAAGAGAGGCATGTTCATTTGATGGCCCTTAAGGAGCAGGAATAGTCATAGAATCCCAGAATGATTTGGGTTGGAATGGACTTTAAAAACCATCTCATCCCAACCATGGGCTGGGACACCTTCCACTAAACCAAGTCACTCCAAACCCTGCCCAGCCTGGCCTGCAGTGCTGTCCATAGGCTGTTTTTCTAAAGGCTGAATTTTCCTTTTTGAAGGTTTAGAAGATATGAAATTAATATTCTGTGCTTGGAACTCAGTGTGATTTTGTGGTGTAACATGAAGAATTTCTGGGAGCTGCAATTCCTGTTTTTTAAGAGCTGTTGGGTTACGTCAGAAACACCAACAGAATGATGGCAGCTGCTTTTCCAGACAGGGCCAGCAGTGATTCAGCATGTGATTTTACAGGCTCTCTGTCCCACCAGGAGAATATTCCTGCAAGGCATTCTTGAGAGCATCATTGCAAAGCATTATTGAGGCTGAAATAGCTATTTGCATTATGGGCTCACCTTCTTGAATTCAAACCCACTGTTGCAACACCATTTCTGAAACCTGGGAATAGCCAGCTGCCTTGATTGTATCATGGGATTTGAGGTATTTAACACCTATAACAAAGGAGATTCAGGGTTGGTTTTGTTTGGTTTTACTTTGTACTTTTCCAACCAACGTTAAAAAGGAACTTCCAGATATTTGGGTTTCTAAACCTGCTGTTTACAGCAGAGCTCATTATGGTTTGAGGGAGAAGCGCATGTCCCATCACACGGATCTCAGGTGTGATTCTCTGGAGAGCAAACAATGTTCTCTCATACAATTTGTATCAAAATCATTTCAGTTCTGCACTGGCTGTGAAATCTGTGAGCCCAAAGAGTCAAATGAATGGGCAAACGAGGGGATGGACCGAAATTCCTCACTTAGAACCACGGGGTTTGTCCCCAGGAGCGCAGGGTGAGGCCAGGTGTGCAGGGCACGGCAACCAGATTTACCTGCAAAGCTACAAGGCTGAGCTGACACAGCCTCTTTGGAGTTATTTTTATGTGAGGATGAGCTCTTGAATGGCTTTTCTGGTGCATTAGGCACAGCATGCTGCTCTTCATCGCTGACAGTGGCTTCCATGTATTTCTACATCCCAGGAATGCACTGGCAGCGCTGTAGCCATTGTGAGGGAAATCTGCCTGTGCATCTACGCTGCTGTGGTAAAGGACTGCCAAATTTGATGTTCTTTCATACCAGACAAAATCTTTAAGTGTGGTATTTAGCAACATACAGCAAAATTTTCAGCGTTTTGGCACTAGGATTGCTTCCCTGATCTTGGCATGCCGAGAGGTGGAGAGCGCGGCTTGCTGCAACAATAACCGCTTTATTTTATAGGCCCTCCAAGCATTTTAACGTACGGAATCGTCTCCTGTAAAATACGTGGAGAGCACAAAGGAAATAATTGGGCCAGGGCTTTGCAAAGCCGTCAGGAGATCTGCCTTTGAATTCCTGGTGCTTGCTGCCTTTTCTGGGATTAGAGGAGGGGGAGGCTGCCCTGCACGGCGTTACCTGCTCCGGCTGAACGGGTGGTGCGCGGCTCTATCCCGTCGTAGGCTGAGCGTGACCTAACCCTCGTGCTAGCAGCTAAATTGAGGAGCAATTAATGGCTACCAAGGGCTTTCAGTGAAAGGGGATGAGGTGTTATAGCCTCCAGACAAAGGAGGAGAAGGAGGCTGGCGCGTTTTGTTGAACACAAGTAAGGGGAAAGCCAACCTGTGGCTTGATTTCCATTTGTTAGGTAGAGCCTGAAATGAGCCCATTTCTGTATTACTGGAAATTAAGCTGAGTGCTGTCAGGCAAACCAGCTGCTGCCAGGTAACACATAAATTCTGGGTAATCACAAGTGCTGGAGAACCGGAGCTAAGAGAGCCCAGTGAGGGAACAGACACAAACCTCAGCACAGGCACTGCGGCAGCCGGGTACGCACGGACAGTGTCATGTGTCAAGTAGAGGTGAGGGGAGTGTGCATATATCAAGAAATTTTAGCCATTGATAGGGCTGAGAACCGAAATTCCAGCAGAAGGGTCTTTCACCCCAATTTTCAGTAGTAATTAGCCTCACTGGCTCAGGGCTCCTCAGCTCCATGGGTGCTGCACTGCTGCTTATGCAAGGTAGGGTGATGCTTTGGGGCATGCCTGCAGCTGCCTCAGGCTTTGTGGATGATGGACAAATAACTCTGGGCTTATCTTAAACCAGTTCAGACCCAAATGTGGCTGACAAAGTGATAAGCACGTTCAGGCTCACGGGGAAAGGCTCACACATGTATTTCGTGGCCTATTTATTTTCTCCATCAATGTTTCCATTGCTCCCAGGCTGGGGCACCCAGATCAGGTGTCACTCCCTCTGCCAAGGCAGAGGGGGAGGCAGCAAACACAAAGCTGTTGCATGTGTGCTGCAAATGGCCTGTGACATAAAAAAGGGATTTTTAAGTTTGGTGGAAATCCCATCATACGCCAAACTTAGTCAGAACTGCACTCCTCAACTCTCTGCCCAGCAATTCTTCACCTGTTTAGGGTGTCTGTGGTTCAGGTACTTTCTGACACAGAGCACGCTGATCATATTACAGAGATCTGCTCATTCCCTGGGCATGAAATATTTGTTAAAGACATGTCTGCTTGCTGTTTATTAGAATTTTGCGAATTTGAGGATTTCTCCTGAAACTGGAGGGTGGCTCTGAAGCTGGTCTCCATTTTGTGCTCCTGGAGACCTTTGGTGCAGCCAACTTGTCCCTGTGAGTACGTGGTACCCAGCACAGCTTGGGTGACTGGGACATCAGCCTGTGGCTGGGACACTGGCCCTGGGCAACCCCAGAAGGAATAGACTCATAAATAACTGGGCTGGCACAGGTGCTCAGGACAATGGTGCAGAGTCCTTGTAAAAGGAACAAACTTCTGAAATTATTGGTAACCTCGGTGCATGTGACTTGAATAGCAACACACTGGAGCAGACAGCGAAGCGTTGGAAAGGCTACATGGAAAGAAGGCTGTAACTGCAGCCAGATCCTGTGTACTGGAAGTGAAGGAAATGCTGTCTATCCACAGGGCTTAGCACTGCTTCACTGACATGTGTTAATGACTTGGACCCCAGAACCGTGGGGATCATTAGATTTTTTCCTATCCATGGTTTCCATCCCCATCAGGAAGGCTCCCAGTCAGTGGGTAGAAAAGGCACTGACATCTGAGACAAAAACGCTAATGAAATCAGCTCACAAATGAACTGAATGAATTTTCTGTCCATGAAGACTAAACCCTCTTGGCCAGTTCTTTAAAACTTGAAAGTTATTTCTTTTTTTCCACCCCCTTCTGACAAAGGGAAGAGGCACTGTCCAGAGCAAGGGCGTATGGGCGGCCAGTTATGTGAACAACATCACTGAAAATACTGTCTGTGGAAAACAGGTTTGTGCTTCGGCAACAGGCTTTCACACGTGCTGGGAATTCTCCACAGCCAGCTCATCTGTTGGGAAGTACAGAGGATGAGAGGCAGAAAATGCTGGGTTTGGAGCGAGCTGCAGAAGCAGACAGAAAACAACTTTCTGCTTGAGTCTTGGAGCCCAAGGCTGCCACGGGAATGGATTCAATTACGCTCTGAGCTTTATTGCTGAAATATTCCACTGGGAAACCATAAAAAAAAACATTTTCAGACTTGATTCCCGAAGTTCTGGAAAAGGAGTTAGCAAGTGTTTTATTGCTACCAGTCTCAACACGTGATAAGAAAAGCAAATACTGAGTGGGCTGGAGGAACATGATGCAAAAGCCCCTTCACATCATCAAACCCTTCTCCCTGTTTGTCACCCACTCAGACTGGCCACTCCCGCTTCATTTTATGTGTGCTGAGCCCGGAGCCACTTTTGTTGAGATCATGCCCTCACTGTGCTGCTGGGAGCTGCTCCCTCGTTAAGAATCTGCCCGCTGCTTCTGCTTGCTTCCCTCTTACTTCTTCACTGCATTAAATACTACCTGATAAGTCTTCCTCGACAGTAATTTGTTGTCCCGGGCTGTGCAGCAGCAGGGCAGGACACCAGGAGCACTGCTGAGTTCGCAGCCACAGCTTCTCCTGCCATTCATGCCCTTACTTGTCCCCTGCCCGTCCCTTACTTGTCCCTACACGCCATCCCCAGCGCCGTGCCCGGCCATCCAGCCGGGTGGATGAAATTCAGCCCCGGATTCATTCCTGATGACATCTGTGCTGTCTGCTCGCATATGTTTAAGATTAACGTTTGGGCTCTGTTTTGTAATGAGCCCTAAATCTTCCTTTTAGCTGTCATGTCGTTTCCTTGTTCGCTCGTTACGCTCGCTCTCGGAAGGAGCCTGCGTGCGGTGCAGCCTGCGTGGATGGGAAATGTCACTGGAGCTCGGTGCTGCTAAAGGCCTTTCCCAGGGGAAGCCAAGCAGATGTACCTCTCAGCCCTGCAGAGAACTCAGCCTCTTCCTAAACGGGCTTCCAGGGAACCGAACTGGGGCTTGGAGCAAGGGACTGGGCTGACAGGATGAGGGGGAATAGCTTCAAACTGACAGAGGGCAGGGATGGATGGGATATTGGGCAGGAATTGTTCCCAAGGAGGGTGGGCAGGCCTTGGCACACGGTGCCCAGGAAAGATGTGGCTGCTCCTGGATCCCTGGAAGTGTCCAAGGCCAAGTTGAATGGGGCTTGGAGCAGCCTGGGATAGTGGAAGGTGTCCCCGCCCATGGCAATGGTGTGGAACTACATGATCTTTAAAGGTCCTTTCCAACCCAAACCAGTCAATGATTCTACTAAAAACTGAGGAAAAATTAAGGAGCGTAATTTTTATTCATTGGTGGGTGCAGGGGCGAGTGGTGTCCATCCGTGATGTGCCAAAACTTCAGCGCTGCTTCTTGCGGGGAGCCCAGTTCTCCTGCTCCTCCTCTCCCGGGCCGGCCGTGCCACCAGGAGTCACTCTCGGCCTCCGAACGGGCCGCGGAGCCCCACGCGAGCCGCACCCGCAGCATCCCGGGCTGCGGGGCCGTGTGCGGGGCTGATGCCGCGGCAGCGCCGCCTGCGCCAGCCCGCGGCTCCCGGCGGGGCAGCGCCTCACCGCTGCCCGAACCCCGATTTTTTATTATTTTTGGACTTCCCCCCCGACACACACAGGCTGTTTCTGGCGATGTTTAACCCCGGGGATGCCCACTGGGGGCGGCAGCCCCGGGTCTCCCCCGCCTGCCCTGGCAGCGAGCGCTCCGCTGCGCGGGTCCCCGGGGCGGGCGCTCCGCAGGTGCGGGCCGGGCTCCGCCGGCGCTGGCTCCGCTCAGGAAGTGACAAGCACATTTCCTCCTCCTCCTCCTCCTCCTCCTCCTTCTCCTCCTCCTCCTCCTCCTCGCTCCCTCCCTCCGCCCGCCCCGCCCGCAGCACGGCGGCGGCGGCGGCAGCGGAGCGCGGTCGGAGCGGCGCCCACAGCCGGCCCGGCCGGGCCGCTCCGCCGCCACCGCCAGAAGCGCTCGGTAAGCGATGCCCGGAGCGCAGCGGGGCCCTGCCGGCCCGGAGGGTGCCGGAGGGGAGCGGACAAAGGGCGGCGGTGCGCCCTGCCCGGGGACGGAGCGGCTCGGAGGCGATGGGGCAGGAGGGGGGTACCCCCCGCCCGGGGATGGGGGATGTCCGCCTTTGTGCCGTCGGGTCTCAGCCCGCCCCGGGGTGAGCGGGGGGCACCGCGGAGGAGCCGCCCCGGCGGAGCGTGGAGCGGTGGGATGCGTGTCCGGAGCGGCGGGGGCAGGGGGGGGCGATGCGGGATGCTGAGCCCGACGTGCGGGCACGGGCGGCTCTCCGGAGTTTGGCGAGAGGGCAGCCAGCGCTCCGAGCCCGCTCCGAGCCCTCTGCCTTCGCCACTGGAATTATTTCCTGCCGAAGGATCAACACGTGCATTCCTTTCTCCGGGCCCAGGGGGCCGAAGCTCGGGTGCCGCCGGGCTCGGTACAAAACTCCCCGAGGCTCGGGGTCCCACGGCGGCTGCAGCCCGGGGGAGCCGTGCCCCAGCATCCCCGCAGAGATGCTCTGCGGCTCAGCCAGGGCCAGCGCACGCTTCCCAGCGTGCCGTGCCTCGGGTTTCACTCCTGGCACGCGTGGGGGGGCTCAGGGCAGCAGGAGATGGGGACAGGTCTGTCCCGGGTGGGTCTCCAGCACCCCACGCTGCTGCGACGGGTCACGGCAGCGCCTTGCTGGGTGAAGTGCCCTGGCGCTGGGGCTGTCCTAGAAAGCCTGTAAGTCTCGTTTCTCCCTTCAGTGACGTCAGGTCGATCGGGTGCTGAGGTACGTGGAGGTTTCACCTACAGCTGTAGGCAGGGATTTCACGGCTAAGGGGCTTTTCCTCAATAATTTTAATTTACTGGACGCAGAAAGAGTTTGCAGCAGCGCTGTCGCTGAGTTGTGCTGCTGCCTCTCGGTGCCGTGCGGTCTCCACAGACGCTGGTGTACCTTGGCAGCTCATCCCCTCCTTAGGAAATCCTCTGGAGTGAAAAGTAAGCGTAATTTGTTATGAAATAGGCTGATAGACGAAACTTCAGTTGGCGATTGAAACCAGATGTGCATATTTTCCTTTCGAATCCTCAAGCAATACTAAAAGTCGGTTTTGACAGGTTCAGAACTACTTGCAAATTGCAGAGGTAGCAGTGTTTTGTGATAGTCCAGTAAAAACACGGAGGGCTGTGAGCATCTCTGCCCAGTGTCGGGTATCTCCGAACACAGGAGATGCTGCTGCCATCACTAAGCCCAGATTCCCTTGGCCTGCCTCTGTCGTGGGCAGAAATATTTACCAGGGCTTGTCTGAGGGCTGGAAAAAGAAATAAAGAAACCCCAAAACTGCGTAGATAATGTTTCTAGAGAAAATATTTGGGGTGGGTCATGAAACAGATTAATTAGAGTGATAGTAACAAACCTGAATTTCAGAGCGGTTTGCTCTGTCCTTACCTCTCGTGGCTCGGCACGGGTTTGAAGTGAGCTTCTGATTTATTTTTTTCGTTTTTGAAAGTCCTGTGGAGCCTGAGGATGCTTGTGGTGGTGGGTGTGTCGCACCCAGCTCTGGCACGGCCCTGCTCAGGGGGGCAGGATTAGGGCTGGAGGCACTTTATTGGGAGAAGCACTCAGCCTCCCTGCTTCCAAAAGTGGGGGGGTGAAAAACCCAGCCAAAACAACCTGCCGTGGAATTGTTTCCTTCTCTCCACTTGAGAGGAGGGAGGGACGCGCTGCCAAGCGCAGCCACGTGGAGCACGGCCACGCGTGCCGGAGGTTTTGCTGCTGAATCCCTGCCTCCAGACTTTCTCACTTCCAGCTTCAGCCCAGAGGAGGGAGGGAAACTTCTGCGACTCCCAGCTCTGCACAGGGCCAGAGGTGTCCAGGAACCACAGTGGTTATAGAAAGCAGATGGCCTTTTGCTGGAAATGCAAAACTTTGCATAGAAAATCTGTGCAAATCACTTCAGTGGGTAATTGATTTGTGCGAGTGAGATCCAGATTTTTGTGTATGGAGATCAGGCAGACTGTGGGACAGAGCCAGCACCAGTGTAGGTTAATTTTCAGCTATGGATACCTGCATAAATGAGTACATATGTATAAATATGCACACATGCAAATAGGCACACATATACCCATATGAATCCCCAAATCTGCATTGGTTAATTATATGATTTTTTTTTTTTTTTCTTTGTAGTAGTAGTAGTAGTAGTAGTAGTAGTAGTAGTAGTAGTAGCAAAGGCTTGCTTCACTTTCAGCAAAAGTATAGGCTGAACAAGATACACAACTTCTTTGCCCAAACACCTGTATCTGTGTGCAGAACTGACACCACGGGCTGTGTCCCGATGGCTGGGGACGAGAATGAGCTTTATCCCACTTGTCTGTTTATTATTGCTGGTTGATTTCTGGTTTCTCAAATGGCAGCTGTGTGCTTTGAGACTCTTCTTCCCTTTTCCTTTCTTTCTTATAAAGCTGCATAGAACTTTTATTTGTCAGCGTGGAGGTGGTTTGCACTTGCCTTGCAAAAGCTCAGGTGGAGAAGAGGACACCCCGAGCCAAAAGGGTGATTTTGGTTTTGTCCCCTTCCCCCTCCCCTGTCACATGGTTTGCCAAATGACGTTGCTGGGAAATAGTCCCGATGAACATAAATCTGTGGCAGGGCAGACTTTGGACCAACGGGCTGGGACGGGGCGAGGTGCCAGAGATGCTCGTAGCTGTTTGGAGAGCTCAGCCTGGCGGGGTCGAGCCTCCTTCCTGCATCCCAGGGGAGGGAAAGGGCACCAGAGCCTTCGTGTCAGATTTGCACTCACCAAAACTCTCTCCTAAAGTGAAAATACCTTCAGAAACACAAGTTTTACTCCCGTGGCACGGGGGACCAGGGCAGCAGAGGAGCTGGGATGTTGCTCCTCTGCAGCTCCTCAAGCAAGCTAAGCTCTCTTCTTGGCTGACGTTTTCTGCTCCTTTCTCTCCCAAAACGGGAGGAGGAGGAAGAGGAAGCAAGCCTGCTGACTCGGAGAAACAGAACTAAAAAAACAAAGCAGGTCTGCCGAGCAGCAGAGGGCTGTGACTGCCGTGGGTGCCACGTGTGGCGGGAGCCACGGTTCCCATTGCGGGGGTCTCTGCAGGGCCGGGCAAAAAAATATTACCAAAACAACGGTCTGCTCCTCAGAGAGCTAAATATAAACTAACGGGGTGTAGAGGAGGGAATTTTCCACCCTGCTACTCCTCTGTGCCTGCCAGCCTGCCCTGTCATGGAGCCTATGGGCTGCTCCCCCTGCTCCCCTCGTGTCCCCGATCCCCAGCACGTCATGGGATGAGTGCCACCACCCTCTTCAGGGATAAGACCTTCTGTAAATTCCTTGGAATAGTCCAGGACACTGGCAGACCCGAGCCCTGGAGCTCTGGTTCTGCCCACAAGTCTCCCTACGAGCAGTGGCCGTGTTGTAGCTGTGGAAAAGGACTTCTCCAAGGTCACACTCCTTGCCAGCCTGGCTGCCAGTGACCCGGCCATTTCTGTAGAGCAGCAATGCAGAACGTGGCTCTGCTGCAGGGAACCGGAGAGAGCAGATCCACGTGTTTTTCCAAACTTTTCTGAGCTGGCTGCTTTTAGAGAGACAAAAATTCCCAAGCAAGAGCCCGTTTCTGAAACCTCGCAGGGATGGTGCACCTCAGTCCAGGCTGTGGATGCGTGGGTCTTCGGTCATCAACAGGTGGGGATTGAAAACTGAGAAGTGTGGTGGTGCAGTTAATTTCCAGCTAGAATTTCTCCTGGCTTCAGGTGGTTTATCCGTGAGTTTTGTGGCCTGTGGCGTTGGATGTGTGTGATATTGCATCTCATGCATCTGACATACGCTGTGTAGGATAAATAAGATTTGGTATGTTGGAAGTTTCTTTGAAATGCAGGGAGGAGTAAACTGCTTTAGACTGACCTGGAGGTGCAGCACCAAACCTTGTGTGAGGTGTGGCTGCTCCCAACACTGCATGCTGTGGATCCCTGCATGGATGGGTGGGAAGTACCAGGCGAGTTTGGCTCAGTAATCACTCCATTTGAGGAATATTTTAAGAACTGTTTGAGTGAGTGCAAAAAATCTGTTCTGGTGCATTGAGTTTCTGCACCTCCCCCCCTAAAAGTGTACCCAAGGGAGACTTGGTCATGGTTTTTGCTTTTAGAGGATTAAATATAGCAGCATCATTGGTGTCACTCCTCTGTAGTCCGTTTGAAGCATCCCTTGGGCTACATCATTCCCTGTATTTGTGGCTCCTGGCCATAGCTTTTGCTTTCAGCAGCCAGGGCTCAGGGCTGGCTGTGCGGTAGGTATGGGACCGTGGTGAAAGAGGAGTTTGACTTCGCGGCCGTTTCGTGCTTACAACTCCTCACGTCTCCTAAGGTTTGTAAAAAATGGGATCTGGCAAGCTTTGATCCAGCAGCTGGAAAACCTGCTCTCCCTCTCTCTGCTCCAAGCCAGCCCCCGAAAGGAAGGACCAGGAGTGCTTTGGATGGCTGAGGAGAAGCAGGGCTTGGGGAGGTGATGCAGAAGGATGTGGCTGCCGAGGTGCATCAGTGACTGGCTTTGGTCTCAGCAACTGGTCTGGACCCTCATCCTGCTCCTAAAGCCGAGGGGATGAGTTAAAGCGTGTTACTTATCTGCATTTAAGATGGTTTTTTGTTTTTCTTTACCCTATGACAACTCTTGCACGGGCTGCCTGCATCCTTCATGCTCATCTGCCCCAGTTGGACAAGCACCATCATCGCTATTCTGCTTCTGCACCAATACGAAATGTTAATTATGAGAAAAGGGAATTAATGCAGACAACTTGTCTTCTCTGCTTAGGACAGCCTGGCAGCACAGTTAGGCCAAGTGGAGCTGGACATTTCTCATTTCAAGGGATGTGGGAAAGTCACAATAGCTGTGATTTTTGTTTCTGTGCCTTAACCTTACTGAGAGCAGCCTTCTGGTGTGCTGGGCAATAGCTGTCAATGCCATGAAATTACTTCAAGTGTATATATTATTATCCCTGTTACCAAGTGCTTTGGGTTGTTTTTGTTTTTTTGGGTTTTTTTTGTCCCAGCTGCTACAAATGAATATTGTATAATATTTTTGAAAGGACAAGTTTTAATATTATGAACTAGGTGCCAAAAGCTACAATTGTGTGCCAAAGCCAAAGAGCCATTATAATTGTAAAGATACAGAAAGCATTCGAAATAGCCATTTTTGGGTTTGTGGACTCTGTGTTAACTCAGGAAAAAACAGAAAAAAAAAAAAAAAAAAGAAAAGCCCAGAGAAGCTGTGGCTGCCCCTGGATCTCTGGCCAGGTTGGACCTGGTGTGGTGGAAGGGGGTTAGAATGAGATGTTCTTTAAGGTCTCTTCCAGGCCGTTCTGTGATTATTGGACTATCAGCTGTGTCATAAATGAAACGCAGTGCCATGGATGGCACATCTCAGAGTGAAAGCACGGTGGCTGATGAAGACCTACGCTGCCAAAATGTAAATGATTCATTTAGAAACTCTCACCCACATTTTCGGTTGCGCACGGTTTGTTGTTGTTGGTAGAAATTACTTTTCCCGCGGAGGTTTCAGATGTGCGTATCTGGAACTCAACGTAAAGAAAACGTTCCAGCTGTGCAGTGTGCTGGGTTGTGGTGTCTTTGCGCTCCCCGTGCCTGTCCTGAGAACCCTGTGACACACCATGAGGGTGGCAGCTTCGGGAGGAGCTGGACGAGAGCCAGCCCAGCCTGTGGAGGAGCTGCTCTGCCAGTCCACCCCCCTGACCCCTGCACATCCCACCCTGGGGCATGGGGGCTGCTGGGCACGGGGTGCAACAGCTCGTTGGGGTGTAGGGCAGCGAGCCAGGAGAGCCCTGCTCGGGGACTGCTCTGTGGATCACCATTTTTAGTAATTTTCTGAGTTAATTCTTGCTAGAGCATGGACTCAGTGACCTTAAAAGTCTTTTTCGACCTAATGATTCTATGATTCAGTGTCTTTTAGAAAGGGCCCCCAGTGCAGGGATAAAGCTGAGAGCCCCGTGCAGTCGTTTGTGCTGCTGTAGTTTATTGCAATGGTTATTGTCTGTGTCGTTCAGGAAAAAAAAAGTGCACTTTGCCCTTGCTCTGGATCTGCATAGCTCCAGCTTCCCGCTGTGCTGAGAGGGGTCCCGGTGCTGGTCTGCTCCCTCCAAGGGACCTGCTCCGCTTCTCCTGCCCTCTCTGAGGCAGCCAGCTCATCCTCAGCAGTTGCCACTCCACATTCCCACAGTCTTCTGCTGTAGCTGTGTCTTGAAGCCCCCAGTTACTCCTGGAGACCCCTCCAGACCTTGGTCAGAGGTGGGAGGAGGCTCCAGGTGCCCGCAGAGGGCGTGGAGTGCAGAGCACGGGGGCTGTGCCATCCCTTCTCCTCCTGGACACCCCAAATTTATCCAGCCTGTGGACATACCCCTGCATGCCTGGGTGATCTACTGCACCGTGCAGGAGCCTGGGCACATGCCCCTGCCTTTGAGGTGAGTGGCTTTGAAGCACTTTTAGTTTTTTAGGGTGTATCATCTCTGTAACCAACTGCGCTGGTTGCTTCTTTCTGCATGAGCACGCTGCTCTCTGTATTTAGCACTTTGCTGCTCTCGAGTCACTTACACAGCGCTGGTTTCTCTGTTTCCATAATGACTGCTGCCAGAAATATTGCATGGACAGGGTGGCAGTGTCGTTTCTGTTGCAGCCAGAGTCACCAGGTCTGTTTGAGAAGTGCCAGTGAAGCGTTATCAGTAGCTGTGGTGCGCTTCTGTGCGCTTCAGTGGGGTGCGTTACACCAGCGCTGCCTTTCACCTGCACAAAGACTCCAGGTGAGGGGAGAGCTCTTTCCTTGTGTCGTGATTGTGATTCCTGACTCCCTGACCCTGCACTGAAACCAGAGCCCTGCTGGGCTCGAGGTCTCACCCCCCACATTTACCAGGCTGGCTTGTGCCTGTCCCCAGGGACCGTCCCTGCTGATGGCTCAGAAGACTTTTTGGCGTGATCTTATAAAATTGAAGGTATAAATTTACTTGGTGCTGTTGTTTAAGAAGGGTCTATATTTAGTGCCTGCTGTTTAACATCATCCCAGGTTACTCCTGACGAATGTGACTGTGTTGTTTTCCTTTCTGCCCAGGACAGTCATGTTTATATTGTCTATTTCTTCCTTTTTTTTGCATCCTAATGTTTCCACCATTCTTTCTGTCGTTGTCAGTGCAACTTCTTATCGTCCTTAATATTTATAAAAACCCCTCTATCTTGTTTTCTAACAGAACCTGATGTTTAAACTTGCAGTCCTCATTCATTTAAGGTGCTGGCATTACTTTAGGGACTTCACAATGGTTTACAAATTCCAGGACTCATTAATTCCTTGGCTCATTAGGGTTGCAAGCTGATACACGTTTTTTCCATGTGATGAAGGTGGACGCTTTTGCTGCCCTATTTGTCCTGGGCAATCATTCATGTTTGTGCACTGACAAAATACCTGGCGTGGTTCCCTTCCTTTGCAGCCAGGATGGGATGCAGCATTTAGGTCAGTTCTCCTCGGGATGCTGTTTCAGGAGCGGGCTTTGTGGTTCCCTCTGTCCTTTGGGCTTCCCCTTTCTGTGGCACAGGGGAATCTGATTTCCAGGAAAATCCTGATTTTCACCCATGGCATGAGAGAAAGAAGGATATATGGAGACTATCCAGAGATGGAGACCTATGGGGTGGAAAAGGCAGATTTAAAATTTCTTTTTCCCCTTTATTACTGCTTATTCAGGCTGCCATAAATGAGCTCGAGGGGCGCAGGGCAGGACTGTGTTCCTGCCAGCCCAAATAAAACCAGGGGCTGTTTGCATTTCCACTTAACTTTATTTTTTTTTTTTTTTTTACATTTTCCTCGCCTCCGAGACGGGCTGCGAAATCTGGGCTTTTATGGCTGCAAAGCTACAGCAGCGCTCATCCTGCCTTGCTCCATGGGAATCAGGGGCATCTCCAAGCACAAAACATCCCAATTCTGGGAAAACTGTCCTCTCTGGGCATTCCTTCTCCTGCTGGGCAATCCCCTGGTGGGCAACCTTGCTTTTAGGCAGCGGTACCTCGAGCTTGCTGGAGCTGTTCCCCACGGGAAGCATCTCCCTGCTGGCCCTCAGGGATGCCCTGATGGAGCCAAACCTGCAGAAGGTTTGGGCTCTACGTGCTGCTGACACCTCGCAGGAGCCCGGAGCGCGTTACAGCAACAGATTCCGTATTATTCCAGCCTCGCGAGCGTCTGCCCGCGATATTAAAGACACCAGCTAAAAGCCAAGCGCAAGCTCTCCATGAATGACTCTGTGGAAATGCTGTCGGGCACGTTTCAGTGCTGCCTTGGCTTTGACTGAGGCGGGTAAACACCGTGAGTGGGTGTTTGCTTCGACTTTTCCCTCGTAGAGAAAGACTTCCTTTGAGGGAAGGCGAAGCCTCCAGCGCTGTTCCCCATCACAGCGTCAGCCCAGTGTGCCTGTGGCAGTGCCCTCACTGCACGCCTGGGCCTCGTGGTGCCCAGCAGCAGTGGGAACCCCCCAGTTTGCTCAGGATCAGGGATGCCCCCTGCCCAGGGCTCTGCAGGGCCTGGTTTCTCCGTCTGGATGCGGCACATCCACAATTGGGATGATGCTGCAGGATCCTTGGCTGTTGTAGGCATCTCCTGCTTGTCCCACACTCTCTTTTCCTCTTGAAGCGTCCCAGAGTGACCTCCAGGGTGGCTCTGACATCAGAGATAACCTTTGCCACGGGGTGGATGGTCGCTGGCGGAGGCAGGGTGGGTGCAGCCCGTCCTCTCTTTGCCCTGCTGCACCGAGAAGAGCCCCCCCTCTTCACGTCACACATTCCCCCATCCCCACCAGAGCCATCAGACCCGGCTCCTTGGCAGCCCCTGCACGCAGGAACCGTCTTCTGGTAACAGATTGTTGTGTGTTTAATGAACCCGAGGAAAACAAGAGACGCGGAGGCTGCGGGGCGACGCGAGTTTGTGTTCAGTCTGCCAAATCCACGCGAATTCAGACAACCCACAGATGTTTGGCTGCTCCTTCCTCAAGGAGACTCATGGAAGATGCAGGGCTCGGGAATTCACGGAGACACCGAGGTGGCAGCGTGGGCAAAGGTTTCCTGGCCCCGAGGGCTCCTTCCCTCCCTCCACCGTGCCCTCCCCTTGCTGGTGTCGATGGCAACAGAGGGACAGACAGCAGGGAGAAGCGCCTTCGGGTCGCTAGGAGGGTTAGTAAAGGCTCCAGGTTCGTCTTTCAGGAGCCCAGGAGCTCTTTGAAAGCCATTTCTCAGCAGAGGAATGAACCCCCAGAGCCTCCCCAAGAGCCAGAGTACTTTGGTCTAATGCAAAGAGTGCAGGGTGTGCAGGTGACAGCAGGCACGTGTGTCACCCTGTGTGGGCACAGGCGCTGTCCACTGAAAGCATCTGGAATTCTTTCAATACTGCCTCCCGAGTTCAGGGAGATCATTTCAATTTTTGGAAGGTTCTAAGGGGTCATTCAGCTGGGCTTCACGTGAGGGCTGTGCAGTCTTATTTATCCATGAAGGGGAGGTGTTAAAAGATAATGTGGAGTCCGGCATTTGATCCATACATCCTGCTTTAAATCCAGCCATGTCCATAAGGGCTGTCAGCCTCTCCCTGTTCTCCATCTCAGCCTTGCAGAAGGGAGAAATCTGACTTACAAGCAGCATCCAAATTGGCTCTGACAGCGATGATGGCGTTGTGGGTCTTGGCAAGTGTTCCCCAATTACACAGTGAGATGTCCCAGATCCTGCTCCTGCTTCATCTGGGTGGAGTTTTAGTGGTCACCCATGAGCAGCAGCGTTACAGTCGGTGCTGCAGCGCTGGACTCTCTTTGCACCTCCAGGATTTGCTTCTCACAGGGACACTGAGAGCTCTGGAGCCAGCAAGGAAGCCTGGGCTGGCTGGGAATCCCCCTAACTGAAGGTGGGGAGACCCTGGCACAGGGTACCCAGAGAAGCTGTGGCTGTCCCATCCCTGGAGGTGTCCTAGGCCAGGTTGGACGGGGCTTGAAGCACCCTGGACACATGGAAGGTGTCCCTGCACATGGCAGGGGTTTGGAATGAGATGAGCTTTAAGGTCCTTTCCAACCCAAACCATTCAGTGACTGTAACCCCGTGAGCATTATTCTGTGCCTGTAAGCAGATGGAGGACGTTTCACAGACACAGGTATTCCGAGGGGTTCATGTGCTGTTTGAAGTTGTTAATGCTGGAGAAGTGAGTCAGTAAAAGCAGTGTGGTGGGGCCATTTACTGTCTTCAGCTCAGACATCTCGGGCTGTATATGGGAAAAGAACATAGGGAAGAAACAAGAATTGGGTTTTTGTGTCTGTTTACTAGAGCAGCATGCTCTGAGCAGTAATTAAAAGTAAACCCAGACCCTGCTGCCTTGTTCAGCATCCCGAGTTGTTGAGATTAAGCAGCCAAAGCAATTCTCAATTCAGCAATTCCTCAGCTTTTGGGAGCGTGGCCAACACTCACAGTGTCTCACAGACCACTGCAAATTCTTGTAATAAATCTCACAACTGGGGCGGCAGGGGAAACCCGCAGAAAGGTGAGATGGTTTGTTGGACCAGCAGGCTGGGCTGCTGCTGCTGCTGCTCTCCTCCAGAGACAACCCTTGGCCCAATACTTCCATGGGAATACTACTCAAAGGTAGAAGCAGCCCCTAATGAGTGGAATAGGCAATGATTATAGGTTTGCTCAAAGAAAATGTGTAATTTCTGTGGTCGTTGGGACTGGGATCATGCTGTAGGCTCTGTCTGCGTGTCCCACACTTCCAGGGATGGGGCAGCCACAGCTTCTCTGAGTAACCTGTGCCAGGGCCTGCCCACCCTCACAGGGAACAGTTTTTCCTAATATCTAATCCAAACCTACTCTCTCTCAGTTTGAAGCCATTCCCCCTCGTCCTGCCGCTTCCCACGGCTCCTCGCTCGCACCTCTCTCTTGCTGCTCGCTGTTTTGCAATGACTAATTTTGCTTTCTTCTTTTCCTTTTCAGTTGCCAGGGAGGAAAAGGCAAAGTCACTGCCAGCACCATTTCCTTCGAGCTAAAGATGTTGAGACAAAGCACCTCTGCCCCTGCCCTGTCCTTTCAGTCCTTCCGCTGCTGGTGTGTACGGGACTCATTCCCCTGCCACTCCTACTCCCTAAGAGCACGGGGGCAATAAACCTTTTACTCAAGTAGATGATGTGTAATTCTCCTTGATTCCTCTCATTCCTTTTTTGGTGAGAGCTTGCCTGCAGTTGAGGTTCACCCCAAGCAGATCTGGGTATGAGCTTGGCCTTCAAGCCCTCCCTGGAGACGGGGGTGTTTGGAGGTGTTGTTTTGGGGCTCGGAGTGCAGGGGACCCTCTGCCTTGTGTGACTTTGGTGTCAGGCTGAGGCAGTACCCAGGCACGTGGAGCGGGGGATTGGATTGAAATAACGGGGTTTTATTTGCTCAATAATTCATCTGTGGCTGTGGGCAGGACCCTGGGATGCCTGTTGTTCCTGGTAGTGAGGGTTCATCTCGGGCTCCACGTGCCAGGTTGCATGTGGCCATCCCTGGTGGCTGCACGTGGCATTTTTGGTTCCTACCGTGGCCCTGTGGTGCTGTCACAGGAGACCTCGAGCTCTTCTGGCTGTGGATTTACCAGCGTGCTGTAGATGTTGGCTCCACCCAGGCTGTCCTGCACTGGCAGGACAGGTGAGTTCTGGGCTGAGCTGGTGAGAACCTGTGCTCCTGTGTGAAGCTGTTGGTCGTAAGCACTGAGGATCTCGAAGCTGTGCTGACCTGTGGAGCCATGCTCACCTCACACACCGCTTCCCCCTTTGCTGTGTTACGTGCAGGAAAGTCCTTTGCTCACTAATTAGCGCTCAGAGTGTGTCTTTGTCTTGTTAGCCCTGGAAAAGTCTAGTCTGGATGCAAGCAGGAGGCACAGGGAGACATTTCCTTCTTCTCTTTCTTTGGCTGGTAGTCTCTGAGTACCTGGAGCGTGGGGCAGCACAAGTTTTTGCCAGGCAGGAGTTGGGCAGGAGTGGAGCTCTGTGTGAGAGCCGTGGTGTCCTGGATGGTGTCTGCCCTTCCAGCAGCTGGGGAAGATCCTGTGGAGCAGGAGGAGCTGACAGCAGGCTCAGGGTGAGATGGGCAGGGCTGCAGCCTTTCTCCTCCCAAGGCTGGGTGTCGTGGGGCAGCTCTTTGCTCTGACAGAGTCCCAGGGGACAATCCTGAAGCAGCTGCCTCCGTGGAAATGTCGTCCTTTGGAGGTCACGTGCACTGACTCGTGATCCTACTTGCTCAGGACTAGTCCATGGGGCATTTTCAGAGTGTAAAGATTTCTTCTTGGACCCTGAATGGCATCTTTCATGTTTATTGCAGGTTTTTACCCCATCAACAAACTCAGTATTCTCTAATGACATAGACTAGTGCTCAAGGAAGGGGAACACACTGCCCAGAGCTGAGCCTACTCAGCCCTGTTGCAGAAGGCAAATTATTGCCTGAGTGAGGAAATAAACCCAGACTTAGCTACATGCAAAAATGGTGGGCTGCATGGATTTTTTTTCCAAATTCATAACACAATAAATCAAGAAATTGAAGATGTATTCCTTGGCATTGTCCAAGCCCTGAGGGTGAGACAGGCTGTGCAATGAGGAGATTCCGCGTAGCCCCAAATCACTTCTAAGAAGTGGAAGGATGGGGAGAGAGGCATGATCTTTATTTTGGGTGAATATTGCCCTGTTATGCTTGCAGAAGGCCTTACACCCCACAATTTTCAGCTACAGTCACCAGTTTTGGCTGTTTCCCCAAATTCTTTGTAGCCCCCTGTAAGGTTTTGGGGGGGGGGGGATGGCCAGCTGTGCTGTGCCTGGTCCCTTCAGAGCTCTGCCTGCATGGAGAAACCAAGATGTGCATAGTGGAGGGAATTCCTGCTTCACTGGCGAGAGTGGGATGGTGGTGAAGCTCTAGAATCATGCTCAGGGTTTGGCCCAGAGGGATCAGGTTTGGTTCTCCAGACTCATGGGTCTAACCTGCACTGAATAAAGTTGCAGTGGCTCCTTGCTCAGCTGTTTCCTTCAAGCACAGCACAGGGAATGGAGCTGGGGCAGGGGTGGGGAGTGGGGTCCTGCTTGGGTCCTGGCTTCTTCACTTTGATCAGCATCAAAAATTCAGCAGGGGCAGGTGATTTATATTCGGAGAGAATCCTCTCTCTTCTGCTTGCGAGGTGTATCGGTATGCAAAGTACAGCCCCAGCTCCTCGTTCCCGTGTGCCCTTCCCACTGTAAACAGGTTTTGTGTCAGTGTGAGTGTCTGGAGATGGATTATTGAGCTGGGCAGGGGTCGAATGTCATCTGTGCAGAGGGTGGTGATCCCGCAGCAAGCGGGAATCTGTGTGATGCTGGTCCTCAGTCATTTTCACAAGGAGTATTTCTGGGGGTCAGACCACAGAATCGTGGACTTGGTAAGGTTGGAGAACACCTCTAAGATCATGGAGTCCTGCTGTTTCCCCAGCACAGGCAAGGCCAGCCCTAACCCGTGTCCCCAGGTGCCACATCCTCAGGGCTGTTAAATCCCTCCAGGGATGGGGACTCCAGGCTTGGGAACCCTTTCTGTGAGGAAGTTTTTCATAAATTGCAAAGGGGTGTGATACTGGTCACTGTTCCTGCTCCCTCCAGCCGTGGCAGAGCATCTGGCAGGCAGTTTGATGAATCTTGAGGCCTTTTCCATGCAGTTCAGTGTGGCAGGTGAGCAGGGCACGGCTGTGAGTGGTGCTTGGAGCCTGCTGTGCTGACACCAGTCATGTGTGAGACCTCCCTGCAGGGAAGGGCTCTTCATCCCCTGTGAGCAGCTCTGAGGCTGTGCTTGTGCCTTGTAGGGAGCACGTTTGTTCCTCAGGGTTTACCTTCCAAGCCCGTGGATGACAGTTGGATCATTTCACTTAATTTTTTTCCAAGCCCATCACTCCGTAGCTGTGATACTGTCTGGAAAGCAGCTCTGAGAGAAACCTCTTCCCACCTCTGCCACTGCAAAGATCACACGAGGCTTCTGCTTGGTCTGTTTTGAACCATGTAGGAAGCAGGGTTTGCTAAAATTTGGGGGGCTCTGTGCACTGGAGTTTCTCAGGGGCTTTTCATATAGCCGAGGAGATTGTGTCAATCCCAGTGGCCATGGCTCGAGTCTAAACTTAACCTTGACATCACGATGAAGATAGTTCCTTTATCAGATTGCAAACGAGGAAATACATTTCTTAAAGTAATTAATGGTCCCTGCAGAGTATCTTTTTATTAACGTGTGTGTGTGTGAAAGCCTCCAGTCTATAAATACACGGTGGTTTCCTCCTCAGCATCAGCAGGGTCCATCCTGGCTCTGCAGCTCGTGTCCCATGGCACTTGTTTGCATGGAGAGGATGTGACAGGGCAGGGCCGTGCGTCAGGAGCCCTGAGAGGCAGGATGGGGAGCCAGAGATCACGTTTCACTGGAAAGTTTCCCTTTTTATTGCAGTTTCTCCGTGGGGAATGGTTCCAAAACCCAACCAGGCAGTGAGGAAAATTGCTGATACCTGCAAGCGCGCCTCGGCCCCGACGTTGGGGGTGGTGGTGGCTGCCAGCGGTTCGCTGCGTTGCCTGTCATTAGGGCTGTGTTAATTGCAGGGGATGCAGAGGAGCAGGGAGGTGTGATGGTGTGCCAGGGCAGGGAGCCTCTGCCTGTTCTTGCTGCTGCTCCTGCCCGGGTGCGAATCCGAGTCTGCTGCTGCAGCATTAACCATCACCTTAGGGAAGGGTAATTATTCCTGAAGAGATCACACCTGGTGAGTGTGCTGAGCTGCTTTCATGCTGCTCTGAGCCCTTGTTTGATGTTTGTGCCAGTGGCCTCCCAGCACTGAGAGTTTGTCACTGCAGCAAGCAGTCCTGTCTCTGCCAGGATCAGGGAGAGCTACGGTTGTGACAGACAGGAATCACAGCATCACAGAACGGTGTGGTTCAGAGTGCACCTGAAAGAACATCTCCTTCCAACCCCTGCCATGGACACCTTCCACTGTCCCAGGCTGCTCCAAGCCCCATCCAACCTGGTCTTGGGCACTGCCAGGGATCCAGGGGCAGCCACAGCTGCTCTGGGCACCCTGTGCCAGGGCCTCAGCACCCTCAGGGAACAATTCCTGCCCCAAATCCCATCCATCCCTGCTCACAAATTATGTGTCATTTTGACACTCTGAAACGTTTGCTTCTCTATTGGACAGTTTTCATTTGGTCACTGGGTTGCCCAGAGGTCTATGATGAAGTTACCAGTAAACTGTAAATTATGAGCCCACTGACATCCCACAGAAAGCTGGAGACTGTACCAGGCACCCTCGGGAGCAGTAAATCTTCAGAAAATGTATCGATTCCCAATCTTGGCTTTGCACTCTGGATGAACTTTGTCCTCATAAAATAATAGAAGGTGATTTTTCTTTACCAGCCAGCTGGCCTTTAAATGAGCTACTCTTAACACCACTGCAAGCTCTAATCCAAGTAAACATGGACAGGATGATTTAGGAGCTGGGAAGAGCTCGGAATAAGGGTTAACACTGAGTGGAATATTTTCATCTGTTATCCCTAAATGTCACAATTCTCTTTGGATGGTACAGGATCAGTGTTTCATGCTCTCTGGAGTGTGCAAAAGGTGGTTTTGGTGGGTTTGGCATTAACTGCAAAGCAGCAGAATAGCGAAACAGGATTAGGGGAGTGATTTGGGGAAAACGCCGATTTCGGTAATCAGATTTGAGTCGCAATCTGTCTGCTTTACAAGGGAATAAGCCTGTTGGGGAGGGTGCCAGGAGGTGAGGCAGGGCTCATGGTCAGGCTGGGCAGTGCTCTGGGAGCTGGCTTGCAGTTTTTGTCCCAGGAGCCTCCTTGTTGTCCAGCCTTAGCTTTTCTTACCTAAAACTACCTAAGGAATGAGTGAAGATCCAGAGGCACGGTGTGGTCCTTAGGATTTCAGGGCAAGGAGCTGCCTCTCCTTCCTAGCAGGCAACTCCTTGCCTTGTGCTTTTCCCTAAAGGGCCCTTCATGGGCTGGGAATCATGGAGTGACTGGGCTGGGATAGGGGCATGCAGGGGATTTCACAGCCATAATGATGCTGGAGAGGCTTTTTCTGCTGGACATCTGCTCCCAGCTGGTCTGGGGACAAAGGGTTTCTGTGAGATCAACCCCGGAGCTTTAATGAGCTCCTCTTTCAAGGTCTTTTGTGTCTTCAGTATAGGGGATGAGAGTTCCCTTTTCAAATGGAGAATTCGGAGGAAACTTTATTAATTTGACTGAAATGCTTGTGTCCCTGTGGATCACCTCGTGCTCCTTGTGTGCTTCCAACAGCTCCTGTGAACGCCCCACCTCCGTGCTGATGGGGAGCAGTGTTTGAGATCCTAAAATAAGCACACCCCTCAAGCAACCCCCGTCAGGGTGTTTTTTGGGCAGCGCTTGCCCCTTGCCCATTGCATCCACCCTCCTGGGAAGCCCCCTGAAGCTGTTCCTCTCTCTCTCTTTGTGCAGGGAGCTTTCCACACCCCGAGGCTGTCCCTGCAGCCCAGCCTCTCCTGGGGGAACATGGACTGAAAGAGGAGCTTTGCCAGCCCCCAGCTGCCAGCACCCTTTGCCTGCACCCTGATGGACTCCGAGGCGGGACTGCATTACCATGGTGATGATCTTAACCAAAACTCGGGAAAACAAAGGTGCTGACTCCGTAACATGCAGGACTGAGCTGGTAAGCTTTGTGAAATCCCCGTTCCGAACTGTTTTGCTGCCAAGAGCTTTGCCGTAGCTTTGTAGGCAGGGTTTTCTTTCCTGCAGGGGTGGATCTCTAGATGGTTTGTAGCACTGGTTTCTACAAAGCTGCATTAATATCCAAGGGGCAGGTGATTAGTAAATGATTGGAGTGCTGTGGCTTTTGCATATGTGGATTTCAGTGAGCACCCGATGGGATAAACAGTGCAAAAAACAATCAAATCGATGCAGTGGATAACACAGGTGAGAAGTTGCTTCACCGACAGCGAACAGATGCTCATCATTAATAGGAGGATGAGCAAGTGGGAAGCAGGATTAAGTGGGAGATGTTGAAGGGCAGTTCTGTGGTACTTTATTTCTCCAGGAGCCTGGAGAGGTGCAAATCCACCATGCTGAATGTGCAGACAACAAGAAAAAGAACAAAGGAGGGGCGGAAAACAAATTAAAGGATGCTGTGAGGGCCGAGTATGGCTGTGGTAGGAGGAAATAAGGGGCAACACGGCTGGAGGCAGGCTCAGAGCAAACGAGGAAGAGGTGCAGGGTGCTGGAGGGGCATCAGAGCAAGGCTGGTTGTGGACATTTTCCCCTCTGTTCTCCTGGAGAGGTGGGCACGGTCTGAGAAGAAACTCTCCCGAAAGGCAGGGTGCTCTGAGAGTCTCAGATAAGAGCGTGCAGGAACACAGCAGGAAGCATCTGGCAGGATGAGCCATAAATGGGCACTCTGAACATAAAAGAAATACAGAGGCCTGAGTTTGCTGGGGATGACAAACTGTCCAGCCGGGCTCCCCAGGCAGAGGGCACAGTGTGCTGGGGTCGAAGGCAGGCTGCCCTGGCAGTGAAAGGCGGAGGAGAAGGTGAGCAAGCCAGAGGCAGTGGAAGATCCTGCCTTAAAAGGGTGAAATTTGGGAAGGATATTGATACATTAAAAAAATACCCTTGCTGTAGTGCTAGCTCCTGCTGGGAAGGCAGCACCTCCCGTGGCTGCTGCTCAGGATGGGAAGGGGGCAGCCTGAACATTCAATGCCAGCTGTGCCCTGGGAATTGTGTGGGGCAGACAAAGGGGAACTGGCTGCAGAGAGGCAGATGAGAGTAATTTCTTCTACTCCTAAGAGGAGGGCTGGGTGCTCGGGGTGTCTGATGGCAGGTGGTAGAGGTGCAGAGCTGTAACACAAAACTTTGCCCTCGCGTGTTTGCTGAGTGCTTCCCGCAGCTCTGGGGCTGGGTCAGGCGTGCAGGGACAGTCCTGGGTACACAAGGTGAATTACTGGGTTGCCTAGACTGTTAAACTGGGGCAGACAATCACAAGAAGGCTTATCCACTGTAGAAAGCAAGAGTTCTTCTGTTGACTTCATGGGGAAAGCCAAAAAGCGAAACCCGAAGGAAATAAACATCTGAGCGCTGGGGCAGCGTCACCTGCCAACAGCCAGTGGGCTCCTTTGGTTCAGCTCCCAATTTGGGACAAAGACAAAATTCTTACAAAGTGGTAATTCCACTCCATAAGGGATGTGTGTCAGACTCCCCTCCCTCCTGCCTTTGCAGACAGGGTCTGTTCTCTGGGGCTGGCACACAGATGTGCACTGGCACAGCCCCTGCCTTCTCTGGGGCTTGTCCCACCTCCACTTTGGCTGCTCCTTGGAGACAGCTGCCTGTCCTCTCTGCCTCCTGATCAATCCTGCTGATGGATCGTAAGGTGAGGCTGGGCAGATGGAGACATCCTTGCTTTGCCTAGAAAAGTGGCACCTGCTCCAAAGGTGACTGACCCTTATTTACCCTCTCCTCATCTACACCCTGTAGTTGTTTTATGCCTCTCCATCCTCAGTATTTCCAGTGTTCTGTGCATGAAGTGGGATCCTTGATTGGATTGTTCAGGTGACATCAGTGGTAAATAATTGCCATTATTATTATTGTTGTTGTCCTCATTATTCACTGGAGATGCTGGCACAGAGAAGCTGTGCCTGCTGCATCCCTGGAAGTGTCCAAGGCCAGGTTGGGTTGGGCTTGGAGCACCCTGGACACATGGAAGGTGTCCCTGCCCAGGTGGAACTGGATGGCTTTAAGGTCCTTTCCAACCCAATCCACTCTGAGATTCCGTAGTTATGTGAGCAGGCAACATGTAAAACATGGATGGGGAGGGAAGGTGTGAGTGCAGCGGCCTGGTGCCAGATAAAACACAATTATGGCAGCGCAGATGAGCGTGGGGGCCACGCTGGTGCTTCCCTCAGATGATGTAAAGTCTCAGTCAGATGGGGTGGTGTTGCCAGGATAGACACTTCAGAAGCCAGAATATGGATATTTTTAGGGATAATAAAGGAACAATTAGCATGGAAGTGTGTTTTTGCAGGCATAGCTGAAATGGCATGCAGCTGTGGATAACTTATTGATTTATTATATGTGAACCCATCCATGCTCATTTTTAGAAGTCTGATGGCGTCTCTTACGCTGTCAAGAGGAAAATTCTTGGAAAAAAGAAGACTGTGAAAAGCAACCAGGATTATTTTGTACCCATGCAGTGACATTTCCCCCTATTTTTAGTGCAAATCAGCACAATCTGAGCGCAGACTCCCCAGAACTGCTGAGGTGAGGACGCCTTGCCTTAGAAACACATTATGTGCTTTAAAAAGCTAAATAGCTGCTTTGTACCTAGATGTGGAGGCCTTAATGGGCTTGGGTGAGGTTCAAGATACCACTTTCGCTCCTTTCTTGCCCAATCCAGGATTACTACTGAGTAGCAGCTCCCATTTGAGTTTCTCCAGAGTTTTGGGTCCCGGGGATGGGGATCTCACTGCAGCTCTTCCCTGAGGTAAGGGCTGGCTGCAGGACCCTGGATCTGCAAGCTCAGGCCTCAACAAGGACTCTGCACAGCGTTTAACTAAAGTTGATTTCCTTGAGGAAAGCTGACTGGGTCTGTCCCTGCTGGGACAGGGCCACGGAGGCAGGCTGGTGTCTGGTGCCCAAGTTCAGTCTGTGAGAAGTGAATAGTTTTTCTGCTTGTTTGCAGCACACTCCAAAGATGAGTCAAGGACCCACCCTCTTCTCTTGTGGCGTGATGGGTAAGTAACAGAAACTTCTCTCCGTGTTTCCTCCACCTCCGCTCCCTCGCAGCGATGGGCGGGAGGGTGTCCCGATTTTTGGATGTCTCCAGAACCACTCCCCTGCAGGGATGGAGGGGCACCCACCCCACCACACCTGTGCCCCTCTCCTCCCCAGAGGTGGTTGTTGTGCCCTGTTGCCATTGCTGGGTGAATTGCTTATCTCCTTTCCCCTCCCCTTTGATACATCTGCTTATTTTTAGAGCAGCTCTTACAGTTGAGATTATGAACGTTTGGGGTCTGAGGTTGTGTTTGAGTATCCAGCCCAAGACTGCGGTTCCTGACTGTTTGCATGATGCAAGCAATAAATAACAGCACTATCACTAAGATGCTCTACCACCTGGCACCAAAGTGGTTGGACAGACCTCAAACAATAAGGAAAATGTCTCATTTTTGCTGTCGACAGTAACCATGATATAATATGCTTGATACCTTGTATGTCAGAGCCTGCTGTCAATTTTTATGCTGAGCAACCACCAAAATGGATGGAGGATTGGTGCCTTGGCCCACGATCCCAAAAAGCTGATCGTGCCAGGGGATGTGCTGTTGTGTTGTGCTCTTTGGCGTTCGTAGCGGGGAGCCAGTCGCCGGGTGAGGCCTCAAAACCCAATTAAAATTGTAGGTCAAGTTTGAGCCAAGCTCCTTGCTGTGAAAGCCAATCCTCCACAGACAAAGGGGCCGCCCCGCTCCCTCATGGACACAACTCTCATTAACGTTAATGAGAGCCGGGCACATGCACTGACAGGAGATGTCTCCCAAGCTCTCTGATAGCTCCAGCCACGGGGAGCGTGGGGAGATGGAGAGAATTTATGGGGTTTTTGTTCAGATGAAAATCACAAGCTTCAAAGTCAGGAAGGGAGAGAGACAGCCCGTTCCCTCTCTCCTGCCTTTCGAACATGAGTGAGGAGCAAAGAACCCAAATTCAGATGGTTTTGTCTTGCACTGTGGCACTGGCAGGCTCCTCAGCAGATACGCAGAGTCTCTGCCTAATTGAGAAGCAGCTTGTCTTTAGGAGCTTCTGCAGATCCTTCTGCGTTTTCGTAGCGCTGCTGTGCCGGTCCTCACGGCTGCCAAATTCTCCTCCTCCCGAGGGAACTGAATGTCACCTCCCTGACCCCAGCTTGCCCTGTGGTGATCTCTGTCATGCCCAGTCAAGAGGAGCCCGTCCTTCCCTCGTGAGAGGGCATTGCTTGGCTTGGGTTTCATCTCAGTTATCTTCCCTGAGCGTTCCTCTCGATGTCCCCAAATGCGGGCTACAACCACAGACTAATCCAGTATGAAAACTTGACTGGGTTTTTAAACTGCTTACTATTGAAATGCCAAACTTGGGGAATGTTTCAGGTCAAGTCCCTGTTGGTGGAAAGCACTGAGATGAATAAAGTGAAGTTTGGACTGGTAGCACAGACAACTGAAATGAATAAAGTGAAGTTTGGACTGGTTGCACGGACAACATGAGTCAAAGACTCACAGTCCTATCTATGTTGGAAGTTTGGAGGGAAGCTGGCTGATCTTTGGGGTGTTTCAGGCAAAAGAGGATCTTAGAAAAGGGTCTTTCTTGTGCCTTTGGGACGAGGGCAGCTTTGGGCAGGGAGGCAGCTTATTTCTGTTTTATTTCTTATTTTATTACTTTTGTTGAAGTGAGGCAGCAGAGGAGAGGGCAGCCCAGCCTCTGCCAGGGAGAGCATCACCCAAACCCTGGAGCTTTTCTTGTAAGGTGCTAAACACTGCAAGAATCTGAAAATAGATTATAGATTGTAACCAAACTCAGTATATCAAGTAAACATTATTAAAGACTTGATATATTGGATGATGCATGGTGAGGTCCAGTTCTCAGGGTGACCGAAGTAATCTTTTGGTTTTTAGATTTGTGAGAAATACTTCTGTCAGTGAAATCATAATATTACTAAAAAAGATTGGGTTTTATCTTTATAGAGCCCTTTGCCTGGAGGAAGATTAAAGGTGAAATGCCTAAAACTATAAATTCTACAACTACTGCTTTCCCTTCTCCTTGATGGGTCCTTGAAACACCCAGGAGTGTAAGAATTGTCCCGTTGATGGATAGTTTGGGGATTTTTTTTCTCTCCTTTTTTCCCCTTTCCTTCCCCAGCAGTTTCCATGGCAGGTCCCCAGTGACGACAGCAGTGACTGTGCTAGAAAAAGATAGCATATTAAAAAATTGTGGCATTAGGGTGGTGAGGGCCTGGCACAGAGCAGATGTGGCTGCCCCGTCCCTGGAAATGTTCAAGGCTGGATGGGGATTGGAGCAACCTGGCAGAGTGGAAGGTGTCACTGCTTGTGTTTTTTGCTACCCACCCAAAGACAGAAAAATTCTGATATAGGAAGTCAAAAGTAATAGAATCCCAGAATGGTTTGGATTGGAAGGAACATTAAAGATCATCTCACACCACTCCTGCCATGGCAGGGACACCTTCCTCTGTCCCAGGTTGTTCCAAACCCTGTCCAACCTGGCCTAGTCAGAGAAGCTCAGTAGGTGGGTGCTGACAGCCGTGACCTCCTGTTTTCTGTGTAAGCAAGAAGTTATCTCTGAGGGAAGCTGCAGGCAGGGTTTTATTGAGGCTGTGACAAGGTGCTTGCTCATGCAGGATCCCAGTCCCAGCCCTGACTGTAAAAGGGAGGAGGAGGAGAATGGCTTTGAGCCCATCGGGGACAGATCCCACACTCATCCTCTGGGAAGTTCTCTTCTCAGAGCAGCCATCATTTCCATTTTCCCTTGGAGGGCTCTCTCAGTTTGTCCCCTCTGAGTGCTGCAGCAGAGCAGGGTGAGGGGTGGGGCACACAGGTCAGCTTGTCTGTCCCTTGGCACTCTCACCTCACTCCTCCACCACATTTGGCAACACCATCGTTCCGAGCGTGCCAGGGCAGGGTTGCAGCCTTGGGCTCACTGTTGCACAGCTCTTTCTTGGAAGTGCCTTTTCACCATCCTTGGGTGACAGAGGAAAGCCAAGACCCCTGGAGAAAAGCCAGCTCATGCAATCATTAAGGTTGGAAAAGACCTTCAAGATCGTCAAGTCCAACCTTGAACCCCTTCGTGGGGGTGATGGCCCTTGAGTGCATCCTGAAAGCACCTGCCAGGCTTGTGTGCCTTCTCTTTCTGAACCAGGGTTTTCTGGAGTTTCGGGGGTTTTTTGGAAAGGCCATCAGTGTAGAGCATCTTGGTGCACATTCAAACACCCTGCAAAAGTGAGAAGAAAGAGAGAAAAAGCTGCCTGGGGAGTTCTGGTGAGGTGTAGTTGGGGCATTGACACCTCTCCAGAGGATGCCACTGAAGAGCTGGGCACGTTTCACTGCTGAGGTCGGGGATTTCCCTCCCATGTGCAGGCTGTTGGCACAAGGAGCCCACAGCCCACAGATGTGTTTAATCTCCAGAGTAGATTTTTGGGGCTGTTGTTTTCATTTCCCGTTGAAGCACAGCTCTGCCCATCGTATTTTCATCTTATTTGTGCACTAGGAAAGCTCCCTGGCATTGCCATCAGCTAATTACGACCAATAAATGTGTTCCACACTTAGAAATTATCTCCTGAACATAAACAGGGGGCAGTGGAAAATGCAGGCTGCCTTTTCCCCCGTGCACAGGGACTGTGAGACCAAAATTCCACTTGAACAACATGGGACAAAAAAAGGGAATTGGATGTGCACCTGTGCACAGACAAATGTTTGGGTTAGGTTCCAAAGAGAATTTATCTGCCAAAAAGGATAAGAAAAATTGATTGAAACCCCTAATTGCTTTACAAGTTGCCGTAATAAATTATGCATTAATGTAAATTATTTCATGGGAAAAGAACGTAGAGGAAACTTGAGCAGAAGGATCATGCATTATGTATAAAAAGGAACTGTAAAAATATTATAGCAGCACATTTGTGTCGCTGCAGTTAAAGTTGTGTCAGCGTTTTGGTTTTACACCCTTCTCTGTGGTTATGAGTGGTCATTAAAATTTACTCTGTGTCACCAGAGGAGCACGGCAGTCATTTAAAAAGCCCAGGGCCATCACTGAGCTGCAAAGTGCCTGATGTGTCCCGCAAAACCCGGAGCTCAGCCTTCAGAAACCTGGCTGCGATGCTCTGAGGATGGATCCTGCTCTCCATGGGGCAGTGCAAAGCTCTCCAGGGTGGAGTACAACACCCATCTCCCCAATTCTGGGATGTGACTTCAGCCCCCGAGCACCATGAGGGATCGTTTGGCACGGTGAAGGTTTTGTGGGAGAGCAGCTGGGTTTTGTTAAGGTGTCGCTGTTTGTTTTTGCAGTTTTAAGTCAAAATCCAGAAGTAAGACACTATTTCATCCAGGGACACTAACAGCCAAGAAGGACCTGTTTAAGCAGGGCAAGAACCCTCCAGGCTGCACTTACACCGTGCTCTGGTTGTTCCTTTGTTTTCCAGTAGGCAAAGGAGAGTTTTCCAGCCAGGCAGCTCACTTGCAGACCCAGGGGTTCTCGTGGTGGGTTTTATCCTGGAACAAATTGCTGCCTCAGGGTAAACCAGGCTGAAGTTTGTAAGAAAATGAACACATATTTACCTGCAGCAGAATTAGTGGCTCCAGTGCAATTATCATTATCAACGTGCGCAGGATGGGAATCTTAGTCTTTAAAACTTGAGCAGAAAATCAGCTGCTTTTCCCCAGTAAGGCTTTCCAGAGTTCTTTAATTATACCCTCGGCCCTTAGACTACTCCGTTTTCAATTTTTTTCAGGGCAACCTGCTTCCTGTTTGCACTGAAACCCCATTTTCTGTGCTGTCTGGTATTTTGGGACTGGTCAGTGATGGCTGGGCACTTGGAGGGGCCAGGTTGTGCCAGCTCACATTCTGCAAGGGCAAAAGCAAATAACCCCAAGCTGGGGCTGGGCATAGTGGTGCTTTTACCATTTTCTTCGCCAGCTTTGGAAGATTTATGGCTGTTTGTGCTGAAGCAGGGGTGAAAGAGGAAGGTGTCCCGTATCCTCCTCACCAAGGCCTTTTGTACAGTCTCCGGCCAGAGGATCGTGGCAGCTTGCCATGAAAAATCGGCTTCTATTTCTGTTTCTTTTGTCTGCTGACCTGACCCAAGAAATCTCTCCGCTGGCAGCATAGTACAGAGGAAAAATAATAAAGATCTAAACATAGATGGAGTTGTCTAGCGCAGATTTCTCACTTTTCATTGTGTTTATTAAAATGAAGAGAGCAACAGTTGAAATGCCGTGAGGTTATTGCGGGCAGAGCCAGGCTGTTTGTGGCTGGAGCTGTTATGGCAGCAGCTGGAGGCAGGGAGAAATGGAAAAATCGGCCAAGAGTGGTGCAAGGGGCCCCAAATCTGACCTCCTGACTTGAAACCTTAGTCAGAAGCGTTCTGCACCGTTGCATCTTCCCTACCAGGCTGGTACCTGCAGCTGCGGGCCGGGCACGGCTTTTAATTCATCCTTCAGTCGCCTGAGTGGAAATACCCAAAAAGCCCCCCAAAATATCGCACGGTTTAGATACAATCATGTGAAACTTGGCAGTGACAGCTCTCCAGCACGGCAGGCAACGACAAAAACAGGCACTGGTGAGAGTCTGCTGGCTGATGAGTTTTTTCCACTGCAGCAGCCGGTGGGGTTGTCCTGCCATGGTTTTCCTGTTGAGCGTTGAAGGTGTATCTGCAGAGAGCCCTGTCCTTTGCAGGGCAGCCCAGCCCTGAGGGTGCTTTGTTTTCCTCTTTTCCTGTCAGTGGGAAGAGTGTGGGAATGAGATCAGCCTCCTTAATCCTCTCTTCCGACGTGGCTATCGATGGGAAGCTGGGGAAGGGTCTGGGGCACAAGTTGGATAAAAACAGCTGAGAGAGCTGGAGGGGCTCAGCCTGGAGGAAAGAAGGCTCAGGGGGGACCTGTTCACTCTCCACAACTCCCTGACAGGAGGGTGTGGCCAGGTGGGGGTCTCCTTCCAGGTAAAAAAATAATAAAACAAGAGGAAACTGCACCAGGGGAGGTTTAGATTGGATTTTAGGGAACATTTCTTCATGGAAGGGTTTGTCCAGCCCTGGCACAGCTGCCCAGGGCAGTGGTGGAGTCCCCATCCCCGAAGGGATTTAAAAGCCGTGTGGATGTGGCCCTTGGGGACATGGGGCAGTGGTGGCCTTGGCAGTGCTGGAGGAATGGTTGGACTCGATGATCCAAGAGGGCTTTTCCAACCTCAGCGATTCTGTGATTCCACGTTTTTTAAATTCAGCTGTAAACTCAGGCAATTGTCAGTTATGGAGCCCAGAACAAACTGCACACATCTGAGACACGATTCAGCAGAGATAACCAATAGCCACGACATTTTACACCGCTGAATTCCCCCTAGCTAGTGCAACCTGGAACATTCAGAGGCATGTTTTTATCTTCTTCTAGCAGTTTTGCTCCTGCTGGGACTGTCACTTTGTCTTCTCTCTCCATCTACACCACACAACCCGCTTTGCTGGCAGTTCAGGCAACCATATTCCAAGAGTTAATTAATTTGTACTGGAAAACGTCCCATATGCTACTCTTTTTTGTTTATGGAGGTAGAAAGCGAGTCGCAGAATTAATTAACGCTAATGCCTGTGCGTTTGTGGGGGTTTTTTTTGGTTTTTTTTTTTTTTTGCCTTTCTCCTTTCCGAACCAGAAAATGACAGATGGAGAGATCTCAGCAGGAAATGTCCACTCCAGCTCGAGCAGCCGGGCGCCAGCATCTGGGACTGCCTGGCGGACAAGGCCGAGGAGGCCCCGCGCTGGCCCAGGGACGCGGCCGGCACCTGCTCCGTCACCAACCTGATCAAGGACCTGAGCCTCAGCGACGCCCACGGCCACCCCTGCGCCCCCCCCAGCAAGCGCCAGTGCCGCTCGCTGTCCTTCTCGGACGAGATGTCGGGCTGCGGGACCTCCTGGAGGCCCCTGGGCTCCAAGGTGTGGACGCCGGTGGAGAAGAGGCGCTGCTACAGTGGCGGCAGCGTCCAGCGCTACTCCAACGGCTTCGCCACCATGCAGAGGAGCTCCAGCTTCAGCCTGCCCGCCCGCTCCAACCCTCTCTGCACGGGCGGGCAGCCCAGGAAATCGGCTGCCGGAGGGCACGGGGTGGACAGGGTGGACATCCAGAGGTCCCTGTCCTGCTCGCACGACCGCTTCTCGTGCTCCGAGTACGGCGCGCCCTCGGCCAGCAGCACGCCGGCCTCCACGCCGGAGCTGGGCCGCCGCGCCGCCGGCCTCTCCCGCAGCCGCTCCCAGCCCTGCGTCCTCAACGACAAAAAAGTCGGGATCAAGCGGAGGAGGCCGGAGGAGGTCCAGGAGCAGCGGCCCTCGCTGGACCTCGCCAAGATGACCCAGGTAAGAGGCGGCGGGGCCGTCCCTGTGAGGGGCTCGGGCGTTCTCTGCTTTGCTCGAGAGCCTTCGGCGTCCTCCAGGGTGGGTCTGTGGCACGAGGAGTAATGTGGGTGTTATGGGGAAACACATCCTTGTGTCCAGGCGGAATAACCCCTTCCCTTCTAAATGGATTTCTTCAGCAAATCCGTGCATTTCTCTTCCACGCTGGTCTTTGCCCGCCAAGTCCGCCATGGCATCATTCCCTTCCGGCACGGGTTTTGAGTGGGAATGCGTTAAACCCCACATTTTTGAGCTCAGGGGAGAGGAGCCTTGGGCCTGCCGTGGTGAGATGAGGCAGCACCCCAAGGCACCCAGCCCCTGGCTCTGTCAGGTGCTGAATTCTTAGTGCTACAGGCTTTACTTACTCTTGGGCTCTGTAATTTTCCACTCTGGAGATGTTATCACGTTTCATTTTCAGTTGCAAACACAGAGAACAACCTCCCTCTTCGATCTGCTGCACAGAGCCAGATAACAGATCTGAAACACAAATCAGGGAGGATTTTGCCCCTTGCTCCTCTCCCTGCTGGACCAAGTGTCTGCATATTAGCAAGAGACAAAGCAAGAGGCTGCATTAAAGGACAACGTTTCCCTTCCACACTCAAAAGATTTCCTGCAGTTTTATGATTTGACATTTCCCACATCAATCATTTACAGTCACAAAGTCAATGACACCATCAGCCCAGCGTGGAATTGAGGTAATGGGGAGGTGTGAAAGCCCCAGGGCTCTCACTGTGGGAACAGGGGCACCCAGGCCACCTCCCATGGTGGGCTTAAAATTTCCCCCATGGTTTCAGTTCCATGTGGCCGCCTGCTGCGCTGCATCCCAGCGTCACCTGTGTTGGGAACGTTTGCTCTAAATGTTTTGTACTGGGGAAAAGCAAAGCCTGTCTGGTGCAAGGCATCCCCTTGTTGTCTGCAGGGAAACTGCTGGGAGAAAGTCCCCACATGGGTGAGATCCAACATTGTGTGTTGGATTTTGTGCATTTTCACCTTACGAGAACACGGTATCTTACGGTGTTCTGCGCTTGGCAACGCAGATGGTGTTTGAAGGAGTGTAGTGGTATTGGAAGAAGAAATCATCTTTTCCTCCTCCAGAGGGGTTTAGAGAATAAAAGGGGTGAAGGAGTCACATATTTGCGTGAGATCAGGCAAAAAACATGAGGATTGCTCTTGTCTTCTCATAAATCACAGCAACAACGTTTATTATGCCAAGCTTATTTTATTAGGTAATAAGCTTTATGGACAGTAAAAACCACGTACATGTGTTGTTATATTTTATTAGCCACGGGGCAGAACAGCACAACTGCCCCCAGATTCTCTCTGTACAAGCAGACAAGCATCGTTTCACTTCCCTGGAAGTGTTCAAGACCTGCTTGGATGGCCCTTCCAGCGCAGTGGAAGGTGTTCCTGTCCATGGCAGAGGGTGGAATCAGATAGGCTTTAGGGACCCTTTCAGTCCAGACCGTTCTGTGGTTCTCTGGTATGATGGACAGGGAAGGAGGAGACAGAGCCTGGACAGATCTTTGTTGCCCTCTGCGGATGTTCTGAGACAGCTTCTCCATTGCATCAGTCCAAGGGGGAAAGTTTGTTGGCTGGTTTGGAAAAAAGGGCTTGGCCAAGGAGATCCTGAGGGTCAGCAGGAGCTTCCCTTCCCCTCCAGTGGATGCTGAGCCCAGGCACATGTTTTTAATTTGGATGGCCGTGGCTTTGACATGGGTGGGTGATCCAAGGATGACAAAAAAATCTGATCACTTGGATGTCCAAAAGCAGCTCAGTCCATGTTCCTGGAAAACCCTCAGCTTGAGGAATAGTTGTGTTTTCTCTGGCTGCTGTCCTCCACATCAAAACATCTTCCAGAGTGGGAAAGCAACGCCTGAATGTCAGCGTCAATCGGTGTTGGGGGGGTTCATCCTCTGGGAGAAGCGATACCACAAGGAAAGGGTCGGAAGCTCCACACTGTGTGGCACAAGCTCTGTAGGAATGGGGAAGGGGTTGCCTGGTCTCTCTTAGTGTCACTGGACACCCCCTGTCCCAGCCCCTCCTGTCCCTCTGGCCCAGGCTGGGTGGCCGGAGCCGCTGCCGAGCGCCCGGCGGTTGCTACAACCAACAGCCAACAACAGCATCACTAAGGAACTCCCCAGTGGGATCCAGGCCAAGCAGGTCCCATGGATATTTTCAGTTTCCGGGGCAGCAAACCCAGGCAGGCTCAGGTGCCCATGGCAGCTGGTGAATCCCCAAAGCAGGGATGTGCTGCTGGGTGCGGGGCGGCAGGGCTGCAGCGGAGTGGGAAGAGAGAAAAACCCTGCAAGGGCCAGGGTTTCAGAGCTGAGGGGTTGTGGAGAGCAGTGCTGGCAGGCAGCTCTCGGCGTGGGAGGACTGGCACAGAGGGATGAGCAGGATGAGGCAAGCCATGGGGAACATTCTTGCCTTTGGTGGGGCACGGTCAAAGCCCTCCCTGGGATGGGAATGCCAGGAAAACCAAATAAATCCTCCTGGGGAATAAATGTGCTTGAGAAAACCCTGCACATTTGGACATCCCCCAGGCTGCTCTTAATGCTTCCAGCCCAGGAGACTGCAAAGTTGGGTGATTTCAGAGGAAGAGCTGAAATAATGACAAGTGTCTGTGTGGCTGCATGTGTGCTCAAATCTGGGTTTATACAGGGTAGAAACACCTCGTGTGCAGTGGGCAAAGCAAAGGGCAGCCAAAGTGTCCAGACTGGACCTTCCAGTTATCCACAAAGGATTCACTTTTCAGATGGGGAAACTGAGACATGGGGCGTTCCCTGAGTCCCTGGGTGCTAATGTTAAAGTGGGAACTGAGCTTTGAGGTGCTGGGTGCTGGATCAGCACCAGGCTCTAGCAGCAGATCGGTTAATTTTTCACTTGTGCTGGTAACCACATGTGTTTGCAGGCCTGAAACCTGGTACCATAATCAAAATAAAAATAATCTGACCTGAAAGAAATGTTTTCTTCACACCGGGAGGGATATTTAGGCCAGGCAGGAGGGGAGGGAGCTGCTCCTGGAAGCAATTACATGGCTACATAACTGGGCTAATTAAGAGAGAAATCTAAACGTTGGAGTTGGGCTGGAAGTGAAAATACTTAGGAAAATATTGCCTTTCATTCCTCAAAATCCTGGTTGTGTCTCTTCTGTCTGCAATTCCCATAGCCCAGAGAGGAAGGTGAGCCCATATCCCTCCCTTTATTATTTTCTCATGTGGCACCAAACCAGACAGGCTTCGACATTGGGCAGAAACCAAACCGTGCACATGGTTGTCATTGAAATAGCGACGATTTTTAAAAGCCACAGGCACCATGACAATCCTCCTGCTCCTTTTAAGTGCACATGAACTCTTTGCGTTGTGCCTCTTTGCCTTCAAACTGGGAGTGATTCAGGGGGGTCTCAGTCAGGTGAGAGGAGGTGTTGTTTTATTATTATTGTTTATAATAGTTATAATTATTGTTATATCATTATATTATCATTTATATCATTTATTATTATCCTGACTCTGGAGGCAAGGGAGGTGAGAAGAAGCTGGTTTCTATTCTTCACCCCATTCAAGGAGAGTTTGGGTACCTGGCTTGGCATCTCTGACCTCCTTAACACGAGGATGCAGACCATCCTCTCATTTCAGTGGAGGGTTTGAGCTTGTTTTCCAGCCTCAGCTTTTTTATTTATTCCTTCTTTCCGTGGGAAGCACAAGCCCAAGGAGGACACATCCCGCCTCCCTGATCCCAGCAGCTGTTGTGCCAGAGTGTTAATGAATCTCCTCACAGCTTTCCTTCCCAGGCACAGGGCTCTTGGCCTCACAGCCCCAGGCACTGGCTCTGTACATGATCAGAAATGGTTGGGATCAGATTTTTCCATGAACTGGGAGGTTTTCCAAAGAGCTGGTTTTTCTTTTCCTGATGCGGGTGCATCTGAAATAAATGGGAGATGAGAAGTGTGGCAAATGTGACAAGAGGTGGCCTAGACCCCACGAGTCCTTCCAGCTGGGCAGATTTTGGCAGGAATGAGTGGTTTTACCCTTTGCAAGTCACTCGGAGAAGCATCCGTGTGAATTAGGCGAGAAGATGGATTTTCCAAAATAAAATCACGCTCTGCCAGGGGTGCCGTGTGGTGGAGAGACACCCGCCGGGTTTTCCTCCCCCGTGGTGGGGTGGATTCTTCTCCAGAGGACCCTGACATGTCCCACCTCCACATCTGCTGCTTTCTGACATCCTGGTGTGAACATTTCCTTGGATCTCGGGCGGGATGTGCCGAAACCTCTGGTGGCAGCACAAACATTGGGTTTGGTGGCTGGGCTGAGTCACCGGTGGGAAGCCGAGCCGTAGGCCAGCCCTGACGTTGGTGTGTGCAGATTGCCTTCCTTCACCAGGCTCTGGGCAGCTGCAGGGGACACATGACACGTCCCTCTCACCAATGACTGCCACCCTCGGTGGGAATTTGCAGTAGTCCCCAGCTGTGGCCACGCAAGGCCTCGCTATCTCTTCCCCATTCTGCTTCCTGCCGCCTGAAATTTTGATGTGGCGGTCACTGAGAGATTTCAGTTTGTGTTAGGACGGTTCCAAACACGGCTATCCTTTTGACAGATGCGGTTTTTAAATGGATAATTTATTTTTATATATGTGTGCATGCATATATATATATATATATATATATATATATATATATATATATATATATATATAAAAGAATATGTGTAAATGTTTAAGGCTGGGTTAGATACAGCTTGGAGCAGCCTGGTATAGTGGGAAGTGTCCCTGCCCAAGTCAGAGGTTGGATAGTGATGGACTTTGAAGTTCCTTCCAACTCCAACCATTCTATTTTTCTAATTTTTAATGTATATATGCATTAGTTCAACCCAGCCGTGTTCCCTGCAGCGCAAACCCCAAACAGGAGCAGCCCTGGAGGGTGGTGCTGTAGAGTTTGAAGATACAACTTTCCATGAAAAGGAAGGCACAAATATCTCAGTGGCATGTAAGGCATGTTGCATTGCTGACAGGAATTGTCAGATGTGATGAGATACTGGTTTCTCCCAGCTGTAGGATCTGTGTACTGGTAGCAACTCAAGGCTTGGAAGCGGCTCTTGTGCCCTATTTCTGATGGCTCCTCAAGGTTTTAGTCCCTCTGTGAGCCTTCAGAGAAGCTGCAGTTTGAAGACCTGCATTTCTCCTTAACAAATACTGTACTCCTGGTCTTTTCCTCCCAAGTTTCCTCTAATACCCATTTAATTTTCTGCAAAGGTTGTACCCGTGAACACTGAGGGCTCCCAGGTACCTGTCAAAGCATTTCTCCTTTGTGGAGCTCTGTATTATGTAATGCCTTATGCAATATGTAATATGAGACAGGGAGTAACTACTCTAGGATAAATAAAGCAATTAAAATACAATATTCCTCTGCATCTCCATGGCTTATGGAGAGCCTCCTGCGGTTATGTGTCCATAAGCAGCTTTTTCCCTGTCAGGGATGGGTGGAAGAGAGGGTGCTGGCAGCAGTGGGCAGCAGCTGAGGAGGTGGTGAGGGTGAAGCCCTGGGTGTGCCTGATGAGGGTGAGTTATAGAGAGGACTTTGTGCCTGTTGTGGGAAGGGTCTGGGCACAAGGGGACCATTGACGTTGTTCCCTGGCTGCCTGGACAGACAGAGCCTTTCACAGGGTGACTTCACTGCCCTCCGAGGAGCACGTGCCCTCAGAGGATGGAGTCATCTGCAGCAGGAATCACAGGAGCATCCCCCTGAAATGAGGATGTGTGGTTCTTGTGGTTTTCAGGGTTAAAATCAGCTCCAGCCTGGGCTGGAGATCCAGAGGGTCTCCAGACACAGTGCAGTACGTAATGCTCACCATGGTTGGGAGCCTGGCCGGCCCCTCTGCCTTGTTTTCCCTTCCAAACTTAGGAATGATGGCAGTTTCCATGCACAAAGGAGTTTGTACACTCCCAGAGCTGAAGTGAGCAGCCCACCAGTTTGAAATGTTTCAGGCTGGTCTTGGCACTGAGTGGGAAGAAGTTTCCAACTGCAGGGTTGGGAGAAGTGACCTTTCCTCTCTGAGCGCCCAAGTTCTTCCTTGAGGGCTGAAAATCTCTAATTTTCATGTAAGAAGACCTTCTGTTTAGATTTTGGCACCTTTCAGGCTTGCTGGAGAGGGCAGGAGAGGTGGCAGTGATCTTGGTTGGCGTCAGCACCCACTTGAGCCGGTGACAAATATTTCCAAATGTAGTGATAGGCAAAAAACCGGAGGTTTTAAATGCCATGCGTATCCCGGGAAATAGTTTGCTATTGATGTAACTTCTGAGAGAGATTCCAGCTTCCAAGACCCAGTGTTTTTTAAATAAACAGGAATGAGAGTCTGCAAAGGTCAGTTTGTAGCTTGGTGGGAAAAAGCCTTTGGTTAAGGATCAAAAGAAACTGGCTGGTTTGAAGGTGGGAGGGACATCTTCCACTGTCCCAGGCTGCTCCAAGCCAAACCCGGCATTGGGCACTTCCAGGGGTCCAGGGGCAGCCACAGCTTCTCTGGGCGCCCTGTGCCAGGACCTGCCCACCCTCCCAGGGAACAATTCCTGCCAAAATCCCATCTAACTCTGCCCTATGGGAGTATGAAGGCATTCCCTCTTACCCTGTCACTCCCTTGTCTAAAGTCCCTCTCCAGCTCTAGTGCAGCACCTTCAGGCACAGGAAGGGGCTCCAAGGTCTCTCCCAGTTCCATCCCATTCCATCCCCTGCTCCTGGCTGTGTCTCCTGCTCTTGTCTCCACCCTCCATCCCTGCTCCCAGCTCCATCCCACCACGAGGCCCAGGGATGCAGGGCTGAGTGTTGCACCCGTTGTTCACCCTCACATGGGAGGACAGGGCTGGGAACACAAACAAAGCTTGGCAGTGTCTGTCCCAAACATGGACAAAATCCAATTGTATCCCGAGGATGCACATCTGATCCACCACGTGCTGGTTAACCCTCCCGACCCCAGGCTTGTGTGTTGTGTGACTCCAAAAAACAGCTTTAAAAAGCACAGAGAATCGCCCTTGAATGGGGTCAGCATGCTCAAAAGTGGCACTTTGGCTCAAAAAAACCCAAAAGGATTTTTTGTGATGGTTTACAGAAAACCCCCACCACTCCAGGAGCTACTGGGTTAGATAGGAGCTACTGGGAGTTACTTGGAACCACTTGCCTTGCAAAAATCTCCCAAAGCATTTCAGGAAGGCAAAGCATTTCAGGAAAGGGTGCTAAATAAATAAGTAAGTAAGTAAGTAAGTAAGTAAGTAAGTAAATAAATAAATAAATAAATAAATAAATAAGGGACCTTCATTTTTCCTTTCCAGAGAAAGATGCTCAGGGTTAGCCCGAGGTCGAGGCTGTGACAGAAAAGTGAGCTGTATTCCAAGTTTGCACTGGATTTGCAGCAGGTCTTGGTAGGTGGAGGCAGTGGGTGCAGGTGCCACACACCCTGGATTCTTGGTCACCCACAATGTGATTTTATCCCTTTGCTTGCTGGCATTCTCCTTTCAGTGCTGCTGAAAATGTGACGTGAAGTTTGGTTCTAATTTTTATAAGGTACTGCCTTATCATTTAGGCCTTGAAGTGAGAACCACAGTGGCATAACAGAAATGTTACTTCTAGGCTGGAAATTATGAAGTATGAAAATGGAATAGGGCTGAGGAGAAAAAAAGAATAATTCCGTATTAATAATGCTTCATCCTAACCTGGGATGAGTCAGATCACTGAATTTCCCCAAAGATGAGCTGCTCCAAATCCTGGAGTTTTACCATCTCCGGGGACGGGTCAGGTTCAGGTTCACCCTTTTCCACTGAAATCCATGGCATTGCAAAACCATCACTGGGAGAGCAGCCCTGCCACTGCCACTGTCCCCACTGGGCTCCTGGCAGTGCTGAGTGTGCTGGCATGAGGGGCCTGCAGTGCTCCAGGGATCTGGATCCCAAGAGGATGCAGAGGGGAAGGCAGAGGTGAAAGGCTGGGAAGGGTGACCTGTAAATAAATAAATACACAGTGATCACTAATGACCTGTCTGAGTAAATGGATTTCTCCAGCTCATAGCCAAGGGTCGGGTGTCTGGTAGGGAAAACATTTGTTCTTGGCAGGAAATGAGGGTTTCCTCCAGTTATTGTTATAATGGGAATGGGTTGGGAGGCTGTGCTGGGACTGAGTCCCCACGTGCGGGATGCTGTGCTCGGGTGGAGCCCCGGAGTGCTGTTCACTGCTCTCTGATTCCCTGCATTGCTGTGCCTGCTGTATCTCTCCATGATTTCTGGGATTCATCTCTCCAGCATCTCCCTGGGGCTCTGTAGCACCACTGTTGGGTCATGCAACAGCTTTTTCTTTTGCACTTACGAAGCCGCCCTGAACTTCCTCGCTGTCACTGAGGCAGCTACATTCTCCAAAGACAAGAGCAGAACTGTGAGTAAACCCAAATTATCTCCACAGGCAGCATCAGTACTAATGACTTAAAACCTCCTTCTTGCTTTTTTTGGTTTTGTTTGTTTAATGCTGTGGTGTGAAGTGACTTGGGAGGATGATAGATGTTTCTGAGCCTGCTCGTGAAAGCTGGTTTTCACACCAAACAGAATAAAAGCAAAATTGTCTGCTGAAACTTTGAATGCACCACATAAGCACTGGTGCCTGTTGCAAAATGAGGACTGGGGGCTGAGGAAAGGTTGTTCTTTAGTGAGTGAGAAGGGAAAATCTGGGAAGGCAGACCCTGAAAACCAGGGCAGGAATGCGGTACCCCAGGAGCAGGGCAGGGAGCCATCCCCAGTTCTGGGATGCTGCTGCAGGCACGTTCTCTAGCACCTCGGCCTGGTGAGGCTGTGGGGCTGCCTGTGAACTACTCAGCGCCTCCACAGATAAAATTTTTAAAGAAAATAGAGTAGCAGATGAGTTTGAGCTCCCTGACACGGGAACACTGCATTTAAGCCAGCTCTGCTCTGCACCAGGCACACGGGCTCCTTTTGCTTTTCACACCCCACATCACTGCCTCCTGTGTTTTCCTTCCTCAGGTATTCCAGCATTTCCTTCCCAACACTTCATCAGTCAGAGGCTCCTTCTGTGGGAGGACAGGGTCGGTGCAAGCCCCCTGCCCTTCCCCCAGAGCCCATGTCGGTATTGGGAGCCACGTGTGGCAGTGGTCACCAGTGCTCCTTGGGGCAAGGCGGGTGAGTCTCCCTCTTTTTGGGGAGGCCAAACTGCAGCAAGGGAGGTGCTGGTGAGACTGGGGCATCACTGTGCCTGGAACGTGCCAGTGCCAGTGCTGCAGCCTGGACCTGCTGGCAAAGCTGCTGAGATGCTCCTGTGTTATAAAGAGAAGAATTGGTTATTGGAGGTTCAGGATTAAGCCATGCTTGCTGCAGCTCCCTTCCATTTCCACTCACCAGGAAACCAGCCTGGGGATGGAGCTGGAGAAGATTGTGGGTGCCTTGGAGGCAGGGCGAAGCTTTGAACCCCAGTAGGGTGTGTGTGTGTGCACGGCCCAAATCACAGCAGCTGCCATAATGAAGTTCTGCAGAGCTTAAAAACCAAATCAAACCCATTTTCCAGTCTCATTTTCCAGTCTCAAGCACCTGTCCCTCCTCCTCAGCAGCACGGATGAGCGCTTTCCCTGGCACAAACGCCGGGCGGGATTTACCGCGCTGCGAACAACCAAAGCGTTTCTATAAAACGATACAAAGATAACAACTCGGGCTGAAGGTGTTTTACAGGAGATGTTTGCCTTGGAGAGGGGTTTGAACCCGAGCCAGGCAGAGAATCCCCCAATGGAGGTGACTTTGTTGGCTCGGGGGAGCTGGCAGAGGTTCATCATTCCCGCGTGGAGCTCGCTGCCCGCTTCCCCCTTCCCTTCTGGCACCGGGTTATTTTCATCTTTCTGAAGCAACTGTAGCCCAGTGTGCTAACAGGAGGTGATGACAGCTTGGGAGGTAGGGCCGGTGCTGCTGACAGCTTGTAGCGTTACACCTTTCCCGGGAAAATTGCGGCAATCACCTGGCAGGGCGGAAAAAAAATAAAAAATAAAAGAAAGTGTTTGAGCGAAAGCCGTGATCAGCGCAGGGATCATCGCAACCCTGCTAATATTTGTTCTGCTGGAGCCACCGTGTTTGCAGGGACGTGTTTCGGGGAAGAGCTCACGGCTGGTGTTTTACCACGGGAAGAGTCAGACGGAGGAATGCTGCTGAGGGATTTCTCCAGCTCGGTGTCGGGGCTCTGATGGGAACACGTGCCCAAGGGGAGGGAGGGAAAACCTGAGGAAAAGGATGGACGAGAGGGGTGGGTCGGTTCCTGCAGCCTTCCCTGGTTCTAGCCATGGTCCCTGCACAGTGTGGAGCATCATGAAAGCCTGTGGAGAAGAGAAGCAGCCTGAGCTTGGTCACCAGCGTGCAAGAAGGGCTTTGTTCTGAAACAACCCTGCAGCTTAATCCAAGTGACCAAGAATTTCTTATTTGTGCATTTTTAGATGATTTTTCAAGTGCTTCCATTAGCTAAGCCTCATTTTCTCTTTGAAGGCTCGCCCAGAGAGCTGGATTAAGGCAGCTGGGGGAAGAAAAACCAGCACCTCAAATGGTCAAAAATGTGTCCTGGTGGTCTGTAAGGGTGGTTTGGGTGTAAGATATGTTACAGACACCCACTGGGTGAAGTCAGGATGGCCAGAAACATCTCCCAAAAGCCGTCTGTGTTGGATTCCCACAGTTTCCCTGGGACCAACAGGATTTGAGGTGCCTGATGCCCCTTTTTGTCTCGTCCTCGGAGGGGCCCAGGGCTGCCTGGCCATGGGGAACAAGCACCACATTGTGCCACCCAACCTGCTCTTTTCTGACATCAACACGGGACCTGACTGCCCGGTTTTGCCAGCTCAGCACCTCAGCACGTGCTGAATTCACCCAATAAATAAAAAACGGGCAAAGAACTCTGGAAGGGCTGCAGGCAGACGCTGCATTGATGGTGGTGGCTGATCTGCCACTGCTCTACAGCCAGTCCATGGAATGCTGGCTTGGTGATCCCGTCCTGGCGGGACCCTCCTGACCCCAGCCTCTGGCAAGGTGAACTGTGGGGTTTTATGGCAGCCTGTGCCTGTGGAAACTTGCTTTCTGAGCCGTCCAACCTGCCTCAGAGGGAGAGCCTCTGCCCAGCACCCTCCGCACGTGGCCTTCCTCCACCAGCAGCTGCTGCAGCCCTGGCAGCACCGGGACCATCAGAAGGGGTTTTCCACCCTCTTGCAATTCCCTGGAATGGCTCAAGGGTTGCAGTGTGTGTGGGTTTGAGCGGGGAAAATGAGGCTGTTGGCTTGGTTGTCTTGCCAAAGTCCCATAAAATGCAAAATTTCCCTGAAAGTCAAGTTAACTTTGTGGCTGTTCCCCAAGACATGTCCGAGCTTGGAAATGCTTTTCTTTTGGAGGGGAAGAATGTGCAGTGGACCTGTTGAGTTACTCTCCTGTCTGCATCCTCCTTCATTCACCCCCACAGGAGTCCCTCGTCTCCTCTGAAGCACTGGAGAGCATCTCCCATCCTCTCAGGATGCTCTATCCCACCTGTGGCAGCCCAGCATGTCCACACCTGGGTCCCAAACCCTGGGAAGCGCCTGATCCAAGAGATGAGCTCCATTAAGAGGGAGAAAAAAAAATTACATTCCCAAAAGTGCCAGAGTTTTGTTTGTAGAAGGGATTTGCACTTCTGAGAGGGCTGTTGACTTTCGGGAGACCGAGGCTTTTCAAGTGCCTCAATCACTGTTGGAAATATGCTTGCAAATTTTGTGAAGTGCTTAGAAAATATTCCTGCTATGTCCTCGGGCCTTCTCCAGTGGTAATTACGAGTTGTCCATTAACCACAGTGTGCAGCTCTCTGCTTGAAGCTGTAGAATGCTCAGCACCCAGATGACAGAGGCACGGCTGGGATTTAAAAAAAGTATGACCAGGATGACGTGAGGGCTGGGTGCAGTTGCATAATTAAAGAACAAATGCGCTTTTTTTTTTCACAGGGCTTGGGGCTTGTGGGTTTTTGAAGGTTTCAGAGACTGAAGGCCATGAGAAATGCAGCTGTCCCCAGCTTGGGCAGTGGCCAACTCCTCCTGGGGCAGCAGGGACTTCCCTGTTTAGATAGAGCAGCCTCTGCAATGACTCTTTTTACCGTGTGCATGGGGTAGTGCAGCTCCCAGAACCTCTGAGCAATGGTCCATGGGTCCGGCTCAGCACAAAGCCCTTTGATTTGTTAAGAGCTGATTGGGGTGTGATACAGAGCCCCTGCATCTCCCTTAGGGGCTGTGTAAATGGGTGATATTGCTTCATTTACAGCCTGGGGTAAGTTATTTTGGTGGAGTTGCTCCCAGCTTACCTGGATTTGAATGAAGAAACCCTCAAGCAAACGTGCCTAATTCCCTGGGAATGCCTGTGGGGATGTTCTGGAGCAAGGTTGTGTCTCAGGCTGTGTGTTTGGTCCTGAACCGGGCCAGCCAGAGCAGATACAGGCAGCAGCCCTGTCACTGTGTCAACAATGCTCTGGTGGGCACTCAAGTTCCTCTGGCTCCCTCAGCTGCTCCTGGTGCTCCAGATCCTTCTCCAGCTCCATCCCTTTCTCTGGACACTCTCCAGCCCCTCTTTCTTGTCATGAGGGACCCAAAAACTGACCAGTAGCAGGTGAACATCTCTAGCTAGTGAGGGGCTGCCTTCCTCCCAGGTGTTTATTGAATTCCCATTCAGGCCAATCCCATGGGATGTGTCCAGGTCAAATGCCTGAGAAGTGAATGCTCCATCACACGCTGGCTTGATGAGAGGCTCCACAGGCTGCTGAGATCCTCTCAGTCTCCTCCTGCTCAGAGCACACACTCTGCCACTGGGATAGCCTCGTTGTTTCCACTGGCACTCAGTAATGAGGGTTTAATTTGCTCTTTTACAAACCAGCCTGTGCTGAAGGCATTCCCTGGCAGGTGAGCACGCTCCTGGCCAGACTGCACCCCAGGGAGGTTCTGCACGCTCTGCTCCAGAGGGTTTGGAATGCCTTCGAGCTCCTTGTCATTCTCAGAGTTTGAAACTGTTCAGAAGATGTGACAGTACATAAACTAAATCAGGTTTCTGGCTAAGGTAAGCAGGCATGGAGACTCAGGGAACAGACAAGTGTGCTCACCTGGTCTTTAGTGAGGGGAACAGCCATGAGCCACCACAGAGGAGGGTTTAGCAGGACACAAGCTCCAGCTGCTTAAAGAAAGGGCTGAAGTTTCTCTTGGCTAATAAAGGGAATTGTTGGAAATGTTCATTCATTTTTGGTGAGCCCCGCTCTGCCTTACGTGTGGAACTGGGTGGAGATGGTGATGGGACCGATCCAGAGCAGGCTGGGGGTGGTTTTGGTGCCTTTGTGCAAGGGCAGGGGCATCACAGGACCTGCCATGGATGGGGATGTGGGGGGTTTGCAGCACCTGTCCATCTCCTGGGGACCCGCTGAGTGTTCCTGCTGCTCTGCTTGTCTTCTGTTGGGCTGTGGCATCTCAGGTTTGGGGATCGGGAAGACTCCTGACTCACCTGGTGTAACTTCTATCCCAGCTTCAGCATTCCCCTTGGCCTCTACCTCAGCTGCCTCTCTCCCCTTGCCTTTGCAGAACCGCCAGACTTTCAACAGCCTCACCTGCCTCAGCAGCACGGCCGAGGACGGCTCCCAGCGGCTCCCCGGGGCCGGAGAGCAGCCATGGACCGCGGCCCCGGAGGTGATGCCGGGCAGGACCCCCGCCTGCACCCCGGTCCCGGAGCCACCACGCGCCAGGCCCGGGGACGACCGCCGGGCCAGCAGGGATGACCTGTCCTGCGAGGATGAGGAGGAGAGCGCCGCGAAGGAGGAGGACGGGGCGGCCTGGCGGAGCGCAGGGACGGGCACCGAGAGCCTCTTCCAGCTGGACGGCGAGATAGACATCGAGCAGATAGAGAACAACTGAGGAGGGAGCGGCTCTTCTGGCCCTTGGGGTCTGGGGGCTGCCAGCAGAGCCCTGGAGGGCTCCTCGTCTCCAGCGAGTTTGTGGGGTTGTGTCACTGCTCCCCTCCTGCCAGCTGGAGGGGGCGAAGCAGCTTTGCCAAAATTTCATCAGGTATTTAGAGGAATTCGTGTGCATGCGTGTGTAAATCTTGAAATTCTTTGTAACTACTGTAGCCAGAGATCAGCCAGTCGGAGGAAAGCGCCTGTCCCACGGGGAAACCAGGCACGGGGATCGCCAAAACCTCGGAATCCACGAGTAAATGGCTTTTGCCAGGATAGGGGTGGAGCTGATGAAGCTGGCCGTGCTCCCACAGGTCCCACCTGTGCTAGTTCGGAGAGGGGTGCACAAGGAGAAACCGCCACCCCTGGGGCTAGAGAAAGGGAGGGAAAAGCAGAATATTGAGATTTGCAAACCGAGCACTGGCTGGTGCCTGCCGGGGTGGCCGCGGTTCCTTTTCTGCGGCCGCATCCCACGCGGCCCCAGCACCCCCCTCGCTCCCCGTGTCCCTGGCAGTGCCGTGAGAAGGAAATCACAAGTGAAGTGTTTTGCTAAAATTTAATAATGGCAAGAGCTGGATTTTTTACTCCTTTATTTTTAGTTTTCCTTTTCCTGACGAGGAATTAAACAGATCCCTGGCCCACGCGGGGCAGCATCCGCAGCAGCGCTTGCTGGGTGCTGCATGGGGATGCTCAAAAGCCTTCCTTCCCTATTTTTTTTCTTCCCAGCCCCCTCTCTCAACTCTTTTGGGAAAAACAAAACCCTACTCAGGCTCGGTGCCACCCTCATTTGGGTTCCCAACACCCTGTTTTGAGCAGGGCTGGGATGTTTACCCATTTACCAGCAGCTGTGCCCACTTTGCTACCCAGGGCACGGCTGCCACCCTTTTATTTTTGGCTTTACTGTGAAGGGCTGCCTGCCCGAGGCACGTCGTGGAGGGGTTACTTGATAAAGTCAGCTGGCAAAAGGCTGAGAATCCAGGTAGCAGCACTGAAAGCTTTTCCTCTTCCTGTGCCTTTTTTAAGCACAGATAAAGTGGTGACCATTATGTTTGTATGATATGAATTCTCTTTGCTAAAAATAAGCTGTCCACTTGCTAACAGGTTTAGAAGGACACTTTTTTTTTCCCCCCTCCCTCTGGGTTGTTTTGGTTTGTTTTTTTTGGTTGGTTTTTTTTTTTATTATTATTATTTGTTTGTTTGTCTAAACCTCTAGGAAAGCTGTACAAATGGCTTCCAGCATCTTCTGGATTCCTTCTGCTGGTTCCTTCAAGCTCGGGGGTCACTTCCCGAGCTTTGCAAGTGCGAGAAAGGACAAAAAACATTGATACCAAGAGCAGTTGAAGACAGGACATTTTTAACAGGGTTCAGCACCCCTGCTGGCAATGCCTTGAGGGTCCATAACTCAGAAAGGCTGAGAGCTGCTGGTACAGGTTTCATTCATCATTTCTGGTTATGTTAGTGCACTTTTTTCCACAGTGGTTTGGGATGCGTGTGGCATCTCCCACCACAGTGGAACCCATCGGTTGTTAGCCCTGAGGTTTTGCTGGTGGCTGTGGCCACGTCCACTCCCTCCAGGCAAGCAGTAAAGCCCCAGATATTTGGGGAGGGGGTGACAGGGGTATCTTTTCACTTTGGGGAACCCTCCAGCTCTTTTAAGGTGTCGCTTGTTGCATCACTTAGAAGAAAATATACCCTGGGTTAATTTTTATCCCTCCTGTTGCGGCGGGTCCAGCCATGCCAGTGTTCTCCCTGGCTGCCGCCCCTCTGTCCGTGCCCCTGCAGTGGCACCCTCACAGCACAGCTCTTGGCTTTGAGTCTTCCTGATGCTCCATCCATCCATCCATCCATCCATCCATCCATCCATCCATCCATCCCTCCCCACCGCTGACACGTGCTGGTGTCGGGGCTCACAGCCCCCTCTGGCCACGGGCAGCTCCTCAGCTGAGCAACAAAGGGCAAATTCACCCCAATCCACGCCCGGCCGCCGCCGCGGAGCTCCGGCTGGGCTCTCACGTGGGCACCCCCAGGGCTGGAATTCCTAAGGGCTTCTGTTTTCTTTCCAAGGGCTGCTCCTGGTGCCATGCTAACCTCCCCAGAGTGGGAAGGTGGCCAATGGACCATGGCCCAGCTGTCCTGGACCTGGTGGCCACCGGGCCACGGCCCAGCTGTCCTGGACGTTGCCGTAGCATTCAGTTTACATTCAGCACAACCTGTTTGCCTTACTAAAAACGCTTCTCCAATGAGTCATGGCCTTATACTGGGCACGTTGGTGTAGGCACAGACTACAGTTAGCGACAGTTTTGAGGCCACGGTGGTGTTCTGTTGGGTATTTCTTGTTGGGTTTGTATGATTTCACGTACTTATTCTCAGTTTAAGAAAGCCTTACTTTTAAAGTCTCTCTCTCTCTCTCTCTCTCTCTCTGTAGAGGTAAACCATTTGTGGATTTATATATATATAAATATATATATAAATAAAGTAATTAAAAATATTAAATATAATATAGTATGTGCCTCAGATTCAGGGGACATCCTGTTGATTGTAAAGTCAGAAGTGGCGTTGCTCCCCTGGTGTCAGGAGATCCATCCCCTACGCAGTGGGAGAGCAGGGCATCCATCCCCTGGGGGTCTTGCTCTGGGTTTGTAAAGGACTTCACCTATTACACAGATGCTTTGGGAACCCCTCAAATCCCCAGCAAACTCCTGCCAGCTGCCAGAATGTGAAACTAAAGTAATATGCAGACAAGGGATGCTATTCCTTGCTAGGTAGCTAAAATAGGCTCACTGTGGTGAAGGGACTCAGTGGCTTGTCCAAGGTGTGACCCAGTCTGGGCAGCAGCTGTTTTGGAACAACACCAAAGCTGTGGCAGCAGCAATAAAGGTTCTTCATCCTGAAAAAAATAGGATTTTAACACAGAAAGTCTTAGCAGGCACACGGGAGTTTGCTGTGTGTCTTGCAGGTGTAGCTCTTTGAGCCTGTCCTATGAAAGAGTACATTAAGAAAAAAGAAACCGACGAAAAGAAGCGTTTGTAAAATAGACTGTAATTTTTCCACGTGCTAGCGTAGCCTGTTTGGCCAATAAAGTTGTGTTTCAAGTGCATTGTTTAGAGCTCCTGGCTGCCCAGGCGGACAGACTGACGTAGGATGTTCTAGGATTGTAGCAGTGCTTTGCGGCGTGTGTGGGTTCGGTGTTCAAGAAAGAAAAAGAAGAGGATGGCCAAATTAAAAAAAAAAAACAAAAAAACAAAAAACCCCACAAAACCGAAACAAAACAAAAAAATAATGGGAAGAAGAATACAAACAAAGCCTTCTGAAGCTATGACCTGTAGTAGCCAAGTCTCGCTGGCAATTGCACAAGCGCCGCGGGCCGTGCGTGTCCCGGGAGGGGCTGCCCGAGGTGTCCCCTCCGCGAGGAGGCTGCTCCCGCCCCTTCCATGACTTGATTGCACTAGAGCAGCTCAATCTCAGGAAATTGCTTGTTACTTTTACTGTGTAAATAAAGCTTCCTGGTTCAATAACCCCCGGCCCGTGTCTCGCCTGTCTGTGCTGTCCCCGTGGCCGGGCGCGTCCGTGGGGTCCGGGGACATCGCTGACCCTCGGGGTTGTGGCCCTGGGTGGAGTTTGATGGGGTTGGAGTTTGATGGAGCCCTCTCCTCTCCTCTCCTGGCTGCACCTCCTTGACATCTCTATAGGTGCCGGGAAGGGATGTCCCAAAAAATGGGTGGGGGTCAGGGAAGCTCTGGAGCAGGACCCTCCCTTGGGGTGTCTGTGCAGGAAGGGTGTCCCAGCCATGGGCTGCACAAGAAAATGGAGATTTTATGATCTTGACATGCAGACAGACACGCTGCACCCTCCCCATGGCAGGGGGACATCTCCCATGCCTCCCCCCAGCCTGTCATTTAGCTGGAACAGCCAGACATATAAACAACAAAATGCAAATTGAAGTGCCAAGCAGCACCTCCTTCTCAGTGTTTAAGGACAAACATAATATCCTGCCTCTTAAAACAAAGTCTAAACTCAAATCTTAACTCAGAGTCCACAGCAGGCCAAGGGCACGTGGGGTTATTAAGTTTTTGGGGAAACAGGGCAGTATCTCCCTGCAGCCTTTGTAACCCCAAAAAGGAAAACGGCTGCACTTCCTCCAGCAAGCAAACAGTGTAAAAAGTTTCATGACAGATGGCAGGATGTTTATCTGCCTAAACTTAATCAGATTGAAGTGATAGGCTTAGTATAATAGAACAAAAAAAAAGGAAGAATTAGGGGGATAAAAAAGAAATTCTCGGTGATCCGTCACAGCCTGAACGTTTGACCAGGGTTTACAGCATCCTTCCATGTGTGTGGATGCTGACACTACCATACACTTTGGCTGAACCACTACCCAGAGGATAAAAGATGCAAAAACAGACCAAAAAAAAAACCAAACAACCAACTGCAGGAAGGTCATTTTCCCAGATGTAGTTTATTTTATTAGAACTTAATTCCCAGCCCCCTTTCCCCTGCTGTCCCCAAGGCGTGCTATGCAGCTCCAGGGCCACTTGAAAAACAAGTGTTCCAACACTCCAGAAAGAGAGAACTTCATTTTGGTGTCTCCAGTGAGAGGGGTTGTCTTCAGCTGTTGGGACTGCTGGAATCAGAGCTGGAATCATCCTTTACCTCCTGCTTGCAGATGCAGGGAGCAGTGGCTGAATGTGGACAGTGGCCAGCACATGCTGCCCAAGAGTATGGATATATATTAAATATATGTAACACAAACATAATTACATGATTTCCATGGTCCCTTGGAGATCTGAAGCAGGTTAAAGCCCAAATAATCTTGCCCAAAGCCCAAGAGGGTACAGAGCTGCTGATATGTTAATTAAAAGGGGATTTTTGCCTCTAAAAAGTGACCCTTGCAAACACTACCATGTGTCAGTGAGGGTGGGCAGAGGACTTGATGGAACAACTCCTTATCTTTTAATTTTTTGACCCATTTTGAGCCCCTTCCGTGCTCTTGCCAGGTGCAGCATGGCCAGGTGTTACCACACACGCTGCAACAGCTGCACTGCAAAACTGACAGGAGAGAAACCGAAATCCCTGGGGAAGGGCTGCAGTGCCTGGAGGCAGGGAGCAGCTCCTTTTAGAAATCCTTATTCTGATCAGGAAAAAAAGGCAAATCTCATGCCTGTCCTGGCCCTGGATGTGCTGAGCACTCCTGGCAGCAGGGGTGGGCTGAGCTGGAGCTGAGCTGGTGAAGCAGATTCTCAGCAGGCATGTGGGGCAGGATCAGTCCCAAGGGATGTTCAGTGAGTACAGAATCCTTGAATCCCAGGATGGTTTGGGCTGGAAGGGATTCAAGCTCATCCTATTCCATCTCTGCCATGGGCAGGGACACCTTCCACTGTCCCAGGCTGCTCCCAGCCCTGTCCAGCCTGGCCTTGGACACTTCCAGGAGTGAAGCAGCCACAGCTGCTCTGGGCACCCTGTGCCAGGGCCTCCCCACCCTCACAGGGAGGAATTTATTCCCCAAATCAATCTAAACCCACCCTTTTGAAGCTGTTCCCCCTTGTTCTATCACTACATTGTGAAAAGTCCATTTTCAGCTGGAGCTGTGTCTGACTCAGCCCCACAGCTCCGTGGCACAGGGATTGCACACCCAGGATTTTAATGGGGAAGCAGGAATCCCACACCCCCTTCCCACACAGCCACGGGTGCTCACAACACCCCCCCTGCAGAGGGAAGGCGAAGACCATCAGTGCCACGGCCTTTTCCAGCTTCTCCAGGTAGGGAAAAGCATTTCAGGTCCTGTAAACATCCCTGCCAGTGCAGATCCAACTGAACACGAGGACAAAGGGGCCAGATCCAAAGGACAGGGTTTATTCCTGACAGGATGGTGCAGTTATTCCTTAATGTGTTACTGGATTCCTGTGCCCTCAGCCAGGGCTGATCCTGGCAGAACCACGGTGGGGCTGTCCCCTCCCCAGAGGTTTTGTGTCACCCAGGGACATCCCCCATCCCATCCCATCCCAGGCACCCCAAAAGGCACAGTACACGTGAGTTAAACAGGTAAATCCATCCATGAGAGGGTGCCCAGGTTCTCTGTTTCCCACCTCCAGGCTGGGTTCCCGGTGTGAGCAAAGATAAAAAGGGGGAACGGCCCCCCAGCATCACCCAGAGGAGGCTGAGGCCCCACACAGGCACCAAGGGCAGGAAATTCAAGACTTGCCAGGGGCCAGCAGGTTTGGTGTTCCCTTGGATGAGAGGTCAGCAGATCATTTTAGTATCATTATGTGAAATATTTCGGGTGCCCACTACCCTGGACCAGGCTGGGCTGGGTTCCTTAAGGTGAGATGGAGGTGGGAGAGGATGAAGGGGTTCCGTGGAGGGGCTGCATGGAGGGGTTCATCCCTGCTCCTGCTGGCATCTACAGCTGCTGGAGGATGATGTCCACGGCCTCGGCCAGGTTGTTCACGTAGGCATCGGGCTTCACCTCGGGGTGGTTTTCATCCGACGGCCTGGGAGGGGACAGAGGGGCACAGCTGGGCAAGGGCAGGATCCCAAAGAGGCCCCATGTCCCTGCTGCCCGCAGAGCCAATGGAGCACCCCCGAGCTTCACATTCCTCCCTCTTCTGTTCATTTCCCCCGTTCCTCTCTCCCACACGCCCAGGTGGATCCTATGCCCTCTGTGCAAATGAGCTCGGCAAAACTTTGCAAAGCCTCAACTGGAAGAGAATCTCCCCTTAGTTAATGAACCAGTCCAAGGCAGTGCACTGCATTTTACATGGCACTTCTTCATCCAGGCAACAGCAGCACTGGACAGGGATCACTGGAACGACACCTCACTGCAAACCTGCAACCCTACAAACTCACAAATAGTTATACTCCCACAGTTTTTATCCAGAAATGGGTAAAGAGCAATTCCCTTTCGACCTAGAGGCACAGGAAGTCTTCTCACCACTTCAGTGAAAAGGAAGGTTCTGCCAGGGTTTAATTTTGCAGGACTCCTGCAAACCCAGCAGTGGTGGCTTGCAGCACCACCAGAAGAAGGTTCAGTCTCACCCTCCACCAAGTCACCACCCCAAAGCAGAGTGACTTGAAGCCATCTTTTTGCCAATGCTTAATTAGCAGCAGTGGCCTAACGAGGCGCAGCTGCACAGTCCCATTTTGCTGATTCAGCAGCACTGCTGGTGGGGAGGGGGGCAGATGTGGGAGGCAGAAATTTTCCAAACCTCACGGCCCTCTTACGGCTCTTGGGCTGAGAAACCCAACAGCTGCTGAAGGGAAAACATATGTACTTCATACACTGAATGACCTTCCTTTGGGAAAGAGATGGGAGCCCAAATGTCCACCTCCCACCTCTCCTGCTCCCTGGGAAGGGCAAGCCTTTATTTAGCACAGCCTCCCCGTGGGGAAGATGCATTTCCCATCGGATGCAGGGGAGGCAGAGGGATGATTATTATTATTATTAATGATGTGCAGGATTTGGTGAGCACTTGTCTGTACAAGCACCAAATCATTTCTTCAGTCCCAGCGCTGAAGCTCCCCAGGGCTGTTTCCTTCCTGCTCTTTTCCCAGCCGTGCTCCTCACGTCCAAGCCCGTGAGCTCCTCACAGAGGCACGGCCTCTTCTGGAAGCCCACACTTGTGTGCTTGAGGCTTTACTTGCTGCAAAGTTTTGCTAGGAGCTAGGAAAAATGAAATATTTTTGTGTTTTCAGCTGGTGTTCATCTTTCCTTGTGTCACCTGCAAAGCCATGCCCAGCACCAGGCTCCCTGAAACAGATTCTGCATCTTATTTAAAGGGTGGATGGGTCTTCTTTTAAATATCCAAATTCTATCTTGTTACAGGGCTAGGGAGCAATGAGAATGGTTTTTAGGTTTTTCTCAACTGAAAAAGAGTTTGCTCATGGAGAAAAACCTTCACACATAAAGCAAGTAAAAATCCAGTGTGTATCCATCCCTTCAGTGGTAATTACTGCTCACTCCTGATTTAACCAAGCAGCTCTGAAGAACACAAAAATAACTTGGGGCACACAGTAAAACATCAATTTCTTGTCACTAATCCTTAATTTGAGTGGAGGACTAAATAAAGCAACGAACAAGACTTCTCTTTGCATTTTACACCCTGAATAACGTTCCTTTCCTCGATTACACATCAGGAGGAAATTTTAAGAACTGCTTGAAACGAACGCCTCTACAAGAAATTTTCAATTACACAGCACTCTTTGATCTATTAAAAGGATTTTGTGATTAATATCTGTGCTGACTACACAGAAATCCATCTGTAACTCAGCTGCTAAATGCCAGCCATCAAGGAAAAGTCCAGCACACCCTTAATGTGTCCTGTGAAAACGGTGTCTGTGTATGGATATGAACATACATGAAATAAAGTATTTTTACCCATTTGCCCAAATACCACGGGATCACAACACACTCCTGGCTCCACTCAAGCTAATATTAAAGCACAATAAATAAAGTTGTCTGAACTCAGCAGGAAAGCAGAGAGCTGGAATAAACACACTTCCCTGCTCTCCTGCCTTTTCCTAGGGCTGTGCGTGGAGCTTTTGTCCCTGTCGGTGCCACCACAATTCCTGTTTCATGTGGCCCCTTCCTTTGTCTCACAGGCATTTTGTGGCTCACAAAAACAGCCAGGGGATGGGTTTGTTCCCCCCTGTGCCTCAGAGCTGCTCTTGAAGCATCTGAGGAAAGGGAACTGCAAGCAATAATCCCCGAACTCTAGCGCCAAGAAACAAAGCCCCAAACGCAGCAAAACAACTCAGGAGCCCAAGTCTGGGTGCCAGAAGTGAGGCAAAGAGAGAGCTGTGCCATAAAACCCCTGGGCAAAGCCAAGACGCTGGAGGATGAGCCCTTATTCTGTTGTCCAGAGAAAGCAGAGAACACGGCTCTACACCAGCCTCTTCTCTGGGGAATTTGGGCTTTTTTTAAGAGAAACCAGCCACTGAGAGTTTCAAGGTGCCCTGAGGGGAAGAAGCATTCTGGAGCTCATGGCAGAACCTCCCTGGACAAGGTCACTGGATGCAGGTGGAAGTTTGAGCCAAGAGCAGATCTTGGTCTCACAGGTCCAGCTCAGCTTCTCTTTCAGCGACAGCAACCCCATGGCAACTGCAGGTCACAGAACTGACAGTGAAGGTTGCTTTTTAATGCTTTCTTCTTTCATATTCCAGAAATAAATAAATTAATTTAAAAACCCGTCTAAAAATATCTTTAATTTGCTAGGTCAGTTGAAGAAGTTAGCATTGAGCTAACTTTAGGACAGACTCCTTCCGACTTTTTTTCTCACATGGGACTCTGGTTGCAGAGAAGAGCATAAATCAAAATGACAGAAAATTATATACTGCAGCTGAACATTGAGCTGTCAGCACTCCTGGCCAGTGCCCAAACTCGCTTGTGAAAAATCAACTACAGCCTGGGAAACACTCACTTCTGAAAAGCAGGATTCCTTGGAGTGGCTGAGCACCAGGGCCTGGAAGTGCACACAATTTCCCAGCCCAGATTGGCCATGGCACTGTGAAATGTGACACTTCAGCACTGCCTTTGGTGGCCACCTTGCTGGCACACAACAGGGTCAGGGAAAGGAGTGGCTTAGCACAGGATCCCTCTGAAATGCAGGGTGGTCCTTCCTGGTCCTTATGGGGACACAGGGTGATGTTAGGAGGATGTGTTCCTCAAAAGAAAAGCCACCCAAAAGGACCAGGGCATCACAGCACATGAACAATATCAACTATTTTTAACGGGATGCTGCTCAGTGGTCTTGAGGCTCCAGTTACTCAAGTGGATCTCCATCAGATGCTCCTCAGGAGGTGAGTGAACATCCTCCTCTCCCAGGGGCCACTTATCACTGCCAGGGCTGCAACAGCTCTGTGGCCCCCGGTGCCCTGAGCCTCAGCCCATACTGAACTGCTTGGTTCAGGTCAGTGCTGAATTTGGAGACACCAAGAAGCAGCAGGGCTCTGCAATTCTAACTCTTCATTTGGGAAGAGAAGCTATCAGGGAAACTCTAGTATCTGAATTACTGCTGGTTAGAAAGTGATGGCTTCCTCCTGGTGAAGCATAAAAACAAATTGTAAGGGGCTGATTTAAAAAATCAGCCTCTGCAAGAGTAGAAAGGTTCACTTACTGTGTGGGTTGGATTTCCACTCGGATAAGTCTGTTCTGACAGGTTGGATTCCCTGCCTAGACTCAGCTACCAGGAATGGCCTTGAGTTGTTCCAACTTCTGCGCAATTTTCTGGGACGGTTCACCCAGATGGAGCTGAACATCTCTGAGGGATGAAGGGGTCTGTGCTTGGCTTGCCTGGTCCTTTCAGGAACTACTAGGAGTCTTTGAAGCAAACACAGAGGAAAGATGATAGAGACACGACCCCAAACCCACAGACTTTGAGTTAAATCTTTTGCTTCCCACTGCAGTCGAGGTTCCAGGTGCAGTCTGTGGGTTGAGCAGAGGATTGGAGGGTGCTGTCAGCCAATTCCAAGGGCACTGTCACGGGGAATCGCTGCTGGGAAGGGACCTGGACCTGCAGAACATGGAATGTGACTGGGTCCCTACGAGCTGGGAGCAAACCATCCCACCAGGAGCTAAGAGGAGATGTCTGAGCTCCAGGCCCTCCCCTCATGCTGTCCCAGGAAAACTGCACACACTGGCCAGAATGGCCTTCTTGTGCTCTTCTCCAGCAAAACAGATGGGGAACAAAAAGGGAAACAGCTGGGTTACTGCACGGGCAAAATATTTAACAGATAAAAGCCCCAGGGGAGGAAGCTGACATTGGATAGTCACGGTCACAGGGATGGGAACAGCGTCGGGATCCAGCTCAGTCTGAGACCTGCTGGAACTTGATTTGGGAGAGTGAGAGCAGGTGGGGATTGCTCGACACCTGACGGGTATCACAGGTTAAAATTAGCTCTTACACAGCCCTTCAGGAATCGGGGTAGGCTGGAAAAACACCAAGCAGGGCAAAAGGAAGGCACCAAAGTGAATTTGAAAAAGACAAATGGTGCCACACTCCAGTGCCACGGAGCTGCAGTCGTTTGGCAAACCTGACCCCAGCTCTGCTGTCCCACTGAGCTCCCCAGCAGTGCCACTTTTGTCACACAGCAGATCCCACCCCACAACTCACCCTCTGTTCGACCAAGGCATCTCTGTGTCACCATCCAGACTTCCCACCAACTCCCTGATTAAACAGCACCAACTCCTGCTCCGTAAAGTGAGATAAAAAAGCCTGGGACCATTTCTCCTGACAGCATATTCTTCAGGGGCTCTTACCATGGCTGTAAAATACGCAAGACCGGGTTTAACAAGGTTTTCTTTATAAAAAATGCACACAGACACTGTAACCTTTGCTGGTTGCTTTGGAAAGATGCAATCATTAGACTTGGTGCCATGAGTGAAACTCTCTCTCTTTTTTTTTTTTCTTTTGTGAAACATGCAATTCAATCAGTTTGGCACTGAAAACCCAGATAAATCACAGTGACTGACAGGTCCCTGATGGACAGCTGAGGGATGGTTGTAAAGCACATTTCCTGATCATAAAATAACAGAAAAAGCTGCACCAAAATCAGTAACAGCACCCAGGGCTGGAGCAGCTCCCAGAGCTCCAGGAAACCCCATACCTGGACCCTGTCATATCATGGTCAGATCCCGAGGATAGGAAGAGAGGCTTTTGTGGTTAAGAGACTGGATTTTGGAGAGCTCCAAGAAAGCAAACCTGTGTCAGAGCAAACCAGCATCCTCCACTGCTCTTCTCTTGCCTCCCAGAACTTCACACACCACTAATTGTGTTTAATTGTGACTCATTTAAATTCAAGCATCCACAAACGTGTAGAAATTACATCCAAATTGTTTGCTAACACCTGAAGGAAGTCTGTGGGCTTGAGACTTAATTGTTCCCATTCATGTTAAACGGCTGCAGTTTTAACTGAGCAGAACAAACCAGCTTAAAATCCAACACTTCTCCAGGTAATATATCTCCACACGTGGACAGTTCTAAGATTGAGGGCATGGGGAGTTATCCTTCTGCATAGTTTACCTAAAAATAAAATTAAATTAAATTGCCAAATGCTACGAATGGTTTGTGTCAGAAAGGACCATAGAGATCATCTCGTTCCATGGGCAGGGACACCTTCCATCTCCCCATCTCCAAGCCCCATCCAGCCTGGCCTTGGACACTGCCAGGGATCCAGGGGCAGCCACAGCTGCTCTGGGCACCCTGTGCCAGGGCCTCAGCACCCTCACAGCCAAAAATTCCTTCCCAAATCCCATCCATCCCTGCCCTCTGGCAGTGGGAAGCAGTTCCCTCTTAACCTGTCACTCCAGGATCTGTCCAAATCCCCTCTCCAGGTCTCCTGCATCCCTTTTAGGCACTGGAAGGTTGCCATTCCCCAGATTCCTGTTTTCCTTAATCTCAATACGCTTCTTGGGGTCAACACTTGTACTTTTCAAACACACACGTGCTGAAAATTTAATTGAAAGTGTTTAACTGGAATTCGTTAGTTTCTAATCAGTGGGCTGCATGGAGATGCTCTAACCAAAGATCTCAGCTACGCAATTCCAGAAATAACTGCTTAGAAGAGGGTGCTGAGAGCACTGGCAGGGCTGAAAGAGATGCATGAGGAGTGCTTGGTGTCCCTGCTGCATTCTGCTCCACCAGGTTTTCCACCAGGTCTTTTAAAACTGCCAAGATCTGGTGCAGGACATCACTTTGGGAGGCAAGGGATAGGCTGGAAATGGGGATTGTAACCACAGATATGAAGAGGTTCAGGGAGAGCAAGTGGGACTTTGCCAAAATGAAGAAGTGAAATGACCAGAGGTGGGAGAACAGATCAGGAGCTGGAGGCAGGCAGGAGCAAAATTCCATGGGTTTCACAGAAAAAGCTTGGGAGAGAGAGTCAGCACAAGTATTTCCCGTACTCCTCTCCACAGGCATGACTGTCACTCGTGGTGATTGCAAATTAACCCTTGAGCAGTCCCAGCTCCTGGCATTTCTTCAGGATGCAGGGCACCCTCCCCTCCGCGCGCACGGCGCTGAGGAAGCGGAGGATGGCGGCTCTTTTCCTCCACCCATCCCTATTTATTTTCTCTCTCAGGAAACCCAGCACATGTGAACATGCCAGATTAAGAGCTCCGGAGATTAAAAGTCCTGGAAGTCTGTGGAGAGGACACAGACACATCTATACAGCAAGAAACAGGCGCGGAGGAAGGCAGGATGGCGATGGGGAGACGTGATGAGAAGCGCTGCTGTCGGGACAGAGGGTACTCCTGGCTAAATGCTCTCATGTCATTACACCAGAGCATGAGATTTTATTAGTGCTGACTTCTTTCCCTTACCTCCAAAATCCCTCATGGAAAAATGCACTGGAAAGTCAAGCTGGTTTGAACAAATATTTAAACAAGCAGAGCATTGGTGTTCCGGCATCTGGGCAGCAATTTTCCTGTCAAAACTGCACAGCTCTCTCATCTTGCACAGCCAGAGCAGTTCAGCAGGGGCCAGGCATTAAAAGTGTGCATACCAGCATTATGGTGGAGGAGAGGGAGCAGCACACAGGCCTGATCTGGTTTTGGACTGGTTCCCAGCCAGCTAATCCCAAAACAGCTGCACACGTGTCCTGGGAACAGCTGGCACGGCAGGGAGAGCTGGAACATGGTGGGCACGTTATGGGGGGACACCCAGTCAGCCCCTCCTGCCTCAGGGGGCTCTGGTCCCTTCTTCTCTGCCCATAGTCCAGGTGTTTTGTGGGCTCTGAGCCGCTGTGGGCCCATCCAACCCTGAACCAGAGGTGAAGCCACCGTGGCTCAAAAGCCTGGCTCCCTGCTGGGTGATGGATGCTGGATTTGACTCCTGAGAAGACACAGGTGGAAGGTAGCTACTGCATCAGGGATTGCCCTCCTCAGCCCCATGGAAACCTCTCCAATCCATCTTACACACTGATGGAGTGCACTGCTGATATTTGTTCAATGCACTCTGTCAGGCCAACCCCAACAGCCAGAGGAAACATAAACATTAGAGAGCACAAAATGCTCCTGCTACTGCAGAGGTGAACATTCACCCTCAGTCACCTGAGGTTTCCCATCAGTCTGACCCAGACCCCTTTCACCCAGAGCTTATCTGTCCAAAAACAAGATGCTCTGCCCAAGCTGGTCACCTGAGCCTCCTGAGGAGCCTCCTGCTCAGGACAGACGGAGAGGTCACTCCAGGGGAAAAGGGGACAGCACACACACAACCACAGAATGACTCAGGTTGAGAAGGTCTCTGAGATCATTGAGTCCAACTGTTCCCCCAGCACTGCCAAGGCCACCACTGACCCATGTCCCTAAGTAACACATCTACAGGTCCTTTAAATCCCTCTAGGGATGAGGACTCCACACTGCCCTGGGCAGCTCTTTTCATGAAGAAGTTCCTGCTGATATCCACCCTGAACCTCCCCTGGCCCAGCTTGAGGCTCTTTCCTCTGTTCCTGTCCCTGTTCCCTGGGAGCAGAGCCCGACCCCCCCAGCTGTCCCCTCCTGTCAGGGACTTGTGCAGAGCCACAAGGTTCCACCTGAGCCTCCTTTTGTCCAGGCTCAGCCCTTTCCCAGCTCCCTCAGCTGCTCCTCACGGTACTCGTGCTCCAGACCCCTCACCAGCTTTCTTCCCCCTTCTTATCCACCCTGTGTTCGTCCCAGTTTCTTAGATAACAAAGTCTGGAGAGGAAATAACCTCTGGAAGAGACGATTCTTTTCCCTGCTGACTATTTAAACCAGATGACAAGCTCATGTCCCAGAGCCAGTTCTTGGACAGCCAGGGTTAGGTGTAAAAAAATCTATCTTTTCATAAAGTTTAGATGAAGTTTAGTGAGACAAATCCAAGCCGTCGTGTTCCTGCAGGCTGTGAGCACAGGGTGGGAATGAGCCACGAGTGCCAGGCATGCTGGTGTCAGGCAATGAGCCCTGGCTGGGCTGGGGGGCACTGGGGGACCAGAAGCTCTGACTGTGCATGTGGATGCACCAAGTGCTGCAGCGCAAGCACAGCACAGCTGTTTCCAATAAAAGCAAAGCCTCCCTCTCCCCCTCAAAAGTGAAACGCACATTTGCTTGTTTTCTGAGAAAATCTGAGAATTGCCCCTGCTCTGCCAAACTATCCAGCCTAACAGGGTGTTTGCAAGCACCCTGAGACTCAGCTCTGCCTGCCTGGATTAATTATTGATGACCTGCTCAGCTCTGCCAGATGACCTTACTCAATTCAGTAGAAAATAATTTTAAACGCCCCTGAGAAAGAATCTGGACATAAATATTTTCTTTGTGCATGCACACAAACAGATGTGCATCTTAAATGGAGCTGATGCATTAGCTATTAATCAGATTTAATATTACACAGGAGTGAGAGAGATTAATTTCAAGGGTTGAATGCAAAGCTCAGTGGGCTCAGACATCTTACCCTGTTAGATACTTTTAAAGACCTCAGCCTAAGAGAATATTTCATTGCTTTTCTTTAATACATCACTTACAAAATCCCTATGAAAGGTGTAAAATGAATGCTGGCTTCTACGTTTGCAAAGCATCTCATGGAGATTTAAGTCACAGAACTCTGGCAGATGCAGATTCTAGCAAAGAAAGGAGCTTTGCAGATTATAGAAGAAAGAACTCCTAATTTCAGGTTTCAAATGCTCTTTGGAGAAGTTTGACTTTAAAAGTATTAGGCCCGATTGGCACTGATAATGCAACCCTCGAGACAAGACACTCCAAGTTACAGCTTTAAAAGACTGTTTCTCACCAAAGAAGAATTTGAGCTACCCTAAGGAGAACAGTATTTGTCTCCAGATGCTGCTCACTAAATCAGCTTTAATTTTAAATGAGAATGAAACTATGAGTTATCTGTGCCACTCCCAGGAAACCCAAGCAGACAGACATGCAGCCAGTTCTCCTTCCAAAGGGCAGGAACAGCCAATTCATACACGTGTTGGGAACCAGCACCACCCTGCTCCAAAACCCTTTCTCACGTGGGAAGCCAAAAAAGCACCTACACTAGAAAACTGAGGCACAATTTGTATTTTTGTCTGCAAAAATTGTTCAGCCTGGACAAGGCAATGGCATGGGGTCTGTATGACTTCTCTTCCCAGACCAGATTCCAGATAGGAATGTTACATCCAACCTCACCCGAGGATGTCAGGAACCCACCTGCTTCTAAATGGGCTCATGCTGAACTGATATAACAAAAGAAAATACATATTTGGGCTAAACCCCAGGAGTTCTGCCTCGGCTTTGAGCCAGTGCATGATTTATGCCCTCTGGAAGGGCTCAGAGACAGCTGAGCCCACAGAACCACTCAGATAACTCAGCCCTACTCCTCAGAAACACCTGCCCCTTCTAAAGAAGAAACTTTACTAAAGTTATTCCAAATTATGGCTCATTTGCTTAAGCAACCCTGTAAATGAGATCTTCATAATCCCTTTGGAAGTTTGCATGGCCTGAATGTCTGCCTGCCTTCCCTTCCATGACCACAGTGCCAGGGAAATGAAACTTCATTTGATAGGGAGATACATTTACCAATATCTGGAAGTGTTCAAGAGGCTTGGAGCAGCCTGAGACAGTGGAAGGTGTCCCTGCCCATGGCAGGGGGTAGAACAAGATAGTTTTTAAGGTCCCTTCAAATCCAAACTATTCCACGATTCTATGAGGTGATGGAGCTATCAGGTTTGCTTTTTGCTTTGTTTCACAGGTGAAAAAACCCAGGTTTGCTGAGCTGTTGAGCAAGCAATGAAGGAAACTTTGTGCCATGTGCCTGCAGCCTCCAGGATATTGAACAGGGTCGCTGGGAAGGAAGATCCTAAATTCAGCAGAAAACCACCCAGTTCTGTAGGGACCAGCAACAGCAACCTTTCATTTCTGAACTGGCAATGAGGAGCTCAGGGGAGGCTGCCTCCCCCCTGAGGAAGGCAGGATGTCCTCTGCACGTGAGGCTGACAAAGGTGGGAAGCTGCTCAAAGGACGAGGGCACGCCGCGCTCACGGACCGCGCTGCGTCCAGGGATCTCAGGCTCCTTGGAAGCGCCGCAGGAAACGTGCACCTGGAAACACGAGTGCTGCAGGGATGGCTGCGGCCTCTTCCTCCTCCTCCTGGCTCTCCTCCACCCCTGCAGGACGCAGGAGGGAGCGCCGGGCTGGGGGAAGCCGGCGAGCGCATTTCTCAAGGTGTCAAACCACATCTAGGCTCGCGCTTGGGAACGGATGACGGAAAGCGCGCTGAACTAGCACTGTTGGCGTAGGGATGAAACCCCCGCGCTCCTGGCGCCCAGCCCTCTGCCTGGACAGGGAGAACAGGCCAAGGTTTGTACCTGCTTCCTTCCAGCTCTGAGCTCCAGCTCCTCGCACGGAGGCTGCTCGTGTGTCCCCTGCTGTGTGCTCAGTGCAGACTCAGAGCCAGCCCCCGGCTGAAGCCTTCCACGGGTTTTGTCAAGTACCGAGTCCCAGTCACGTCAACGGGGATTTTGCTGTATGCTGTCAAAGAGAAAATCCCAAATTTGCAACAGCTGAGTGATGAATACTTGGGTCTGGGCAGTGAAGCATTGGGGATGCTTGGTTTCAGTTCAGGAGTTGCACAGGTTCAGTCTGTGTCCTGTGCTAACTTGCACATCTTCCAGCATCACTTTATCTGTCAGTTCCTTCTACTTTCATAAATACAACAGTTAACAAATACTATGGCCACCTCCAAATAGCTTTTTTAAATTAGTTTTTGTGGGACTGACTGGACATCTCCCACGGCAGTTTATTGCTGGCCGTTACCACACGTGCAAACTGCAGCCTGGAACCACAAAATCATCCAGCAGGATGGGTTTGTACCACACCTGGCACACTCAGAACACCACTGCTGCCTTCAAACGCTGCCACATCCACCCTCGTAGGGCTGAGATGGTTTCTGAGTCAGACCAGAAGCCAAGGATCAGGCTGTGCAAGGTGCCCAAGCGGGCTGGGAATGAAAGGGGTGCCCAGGGGCTTCTCCACCTCCTGTGTGGCTGGCAAGGCTTCCCCATTTCCTAGGATCAGACTGAACTGGGGACATTTCTTAGCCGTGAAATCAATAAAAAAGACTTGACAGCTTTAGAACAGAGGAGGAAAAACCCCAAACAAACAAGAGCAGTGGCATGGCAACTGCTTCACCTTGGTATCTGCAGTATTTGCTTTTATTCTGAGCATTGTGGTTGAGACCAGTTTCCTCCCTTTGCATCAGCTTCAAGTGAAGACTGATCCTTTGTAGAATGAACAGCCCATAATGAACAGCCCATAATACTGGTTTTAGCTGTGCTCCTGTAACCCAACCTGGCTTAAATGAAGTTTATTTACATACCATGCTCAATACCTTTGAGAAAATCTAATACTCAAAATACTTCAAAGGTCTACTTTGTACTGGAGGTGGGACAGCCAAGACTGTGGTCTGCACATACTGCTACATTCCAAAGGCATTTCAGGGTGGAGATATTTGTCTATGGAGTTAAAAACAACCCAACAATAACCCAATCCCCTTCAAATTGCATTCAAAGCAGCACAGAGCAATCTGTGGAGGGCCGATCAATCCTCTGATGTTTTTCCTCAGTCTAAAATTAAGTAGTGGCTTGAGGGTTGTGTGCTACATATATATGAATATAATATATAAAAATATATAAAAATATATATAATATATAAAAACTCAAAGAATTTTTTTGAAACAAACCACCCAAGCCCTTGTGTGGAAAGGGCTTTACCAGATCATAAAGGGAGAGACTTCATCTTCACCAAGTAAAACATTAAAGGAAATGTTCTAACTTACAGCACTATACATTAATGCCCCGCAATGTAAAGAGTTTAATTGCCAGTTGCTTTCCCACCATAAATTACGACCTGCAGCTAATGGAAAACCTTCCTCCAGACCTATTTACGCACCTTAATCTCATTTCATACTCTCACATGGATGGAAAAAAAACAGCAGGGCAGCCTGGAGTTGTCTGAAGTCCCTGCAAATGGGAATGTCCTGAGAAAGCAATGAACATTTAAGAATACCACATGTGTTTGGTACAAGTTGCTTGAGCAGCTCATCACATATGCAATCTACTCTGCGGGTTTTATGATTGTTTATATTTGAATTTAATAATTAGCCAGTCAATGTTAAACCATGCTGCCACTCACAAACAGCTGTTTCCTCCCCAGGGAAAGGGCAAAAAATATATTATAGAACCATGGAATGGTTTGGGTTGGAAGGGACCTTAAAGACCATCCAGCTCCATCCCAGAAAAAGGGGCAAGTGGCTTGAAGGAGGAAGGAAAATTACCCATCAGAGGAATGCAGAAATGCAAGGTGACATTTGGACCTGGGTTTCACTACCCTGCATCTGGGAGATGCAAGATAGATACAAACCCAGAACAGCAAACCAGAGTCCCAACCACTTTCCCAAAGGATTAATTAAGGGATCCTCCTCCCAGCCCCCATTCAGAAAAATTCTGGCTGCAAACTAAGTAACAGCAACTGTTTACTCCATTAGAGCTCTGCAGTAAGAAAGGACAGCCTCCTACAGCTTCCCACAACTTCGGGCAAGATAAACATCTTTGTTGTAAAGCAAGAGCCTCTCCAGTTTTATTGATGGAGACAGACAGTGCCAGAGAATGGGAGCTGCCGAATCCAGCCTCTGATTAGCAATTAAGCACTTGGAGAGGGGCAAGGCACTGGGCACAGCGTCCTCCCCACTGATTCAAAGAAAAACTTCTCACATAAATTAGCCATCCCTGTGATTTTAGTGCTTGGGTACGCTCGTGACAAAGGAGCCTCATGGGGCTCTGTGCAGCCATCAGATCCAGCCTTTCCCGCCTGAAAATCTGGGGGGAGCTCCAGAGGGCTGCAGATAGACCTGTGCCCCCCTCAGCACGTGGGGACAAGCCCCAGGGAGCCTCCAGGATGCCACACTGCATCGGGCATGGTCCCTTTGGCTTGGACTGCCACCAACAGTGAGAACAGGATGGGAGACAGGCAGGGTCTGGGCAGGGTTCTGTGGAGCTCCCTGACTCCCTGCTCCAGGCCAGAGCAACCTGGGCTTGTGGAAATTGTCCCTGCCCATGGCAGGGGGTTGGAATTAGATGAGCTTTAAGGTCCCTTGCAACCCAAACTATTCTGGGATTCCCCGTGCACCACGGGCTGGGGTCCAGCCTCGTGCAGGCCTGGGAGAGCAGCACGCACCTCCACAGCAATTCCGACTTACTGTGGCGCGTGGGGGAGAGATCAGATCAGTTATTTTCTCTACAAAAGGAGTTATAGAAACTCTGAAGGCCGTTCACATCAACAGCCCAGGTCCCTCACTGAAATCTGCACAAGGAGGCTGAGCCGACGGATCCTCCCAACACGATGTGCCCAGAGAGTTTTGCAGAACTCCTCTGGCACTGCTGAGGGCTTGGCTTTCCCCCCTCCACACCTCCTTCCCCCACGAAAAGCTACAACTGCAAAGTCCTGGTCCTCGGAGGGACCGCTGTTTTTTATCAGATGGTAACAATGAGTACATCGTGAGATCATTTAATAGTTCTCATTAAATGCCTTGCTGGAGAGCAGCCCTGATTTATGGACACCACGCCGTGGGTATAAATAAAGCTGCAGTTTGCCTGTAACACAGCTGGTCAAGAAAATTAATGTTTTGTTTTCTGTAACCTTTGTACTCCCCCCTTCCTCTGCTACTATGGCAAAGCTCAAGGCGTGTAACTCGATCGCCCCGGGGAAGAGGAGACGCATCCAAGGGCTCACAGGGGCTCAGCCCTGCCTGGAGATGCAGCTTCCCAAGGGCAGCGCTGCGCTCCGGGCCCTTACACGTGGATGCACCTCCCCGTTTCAAAACAAAAACCCTCACAGGCAGCCTTGCCCCTCGTGCTGGAAGTGCTGCTGGAACAACACTATCTCGCCGAAGCGCAGGTCCAAGAAACGCTGATATATTTAGCACCGCCGCATAACTTTCCATCCTTAGAAGCCCAGTATTCCTTTTTATTCTTGTGGCCAGGGAATAGGACAAAAGCCACTCAAACCAGATGCACATCCGTCTCCAGAGGAGAGGAAATATGAGGCAGCCGTGACACAGGACAGTGGCCAGAGACATTTTTTAATGCTTATATTAACCACGGCACCTAATCCTAAGCAAACACTTCATCAGTTGCATGCTGGGTTTGGTTTGTTTTCTTTTTTTTAAAGAGCTTTTAGTCCCAGCACAAGGTGTTCACTGAGTGTGTGACTGAGCACGGGGAAAACTGCACTTCCAGGCCAGGCAGATGTTGAGGAGGCTTAGGAGAGAGTCATCTTAAACAAGCACGGGGAGCAGGGCTTTGCAATCATATGGCTTGCATCTGGAATTTACAGGCACGATAATTTTATAACCCTCTCCTTGCAGTTTCGAAGCAGTGCAACACTCTTTGCTGCTGCAGGGACAGGGCTGCAGGAAACATCGTCCTGCATCTGACAGCTCAGCGTGGCCCTGAGCCTGCAGCCCGTGCTGTAAAACAGGCAGTGGGAAGCTGGCAGAGCCAGCGGAGCGCCAATGGGCACTTGTATTACACAGGCATTAAAACATGAAGTCTTCAAATTGACCAGTTTACTTCTGCTCACAGCCAGGCCTCTTGTATCTGGTTGATTTTATATGAGTATATATGAGCTTTTCTTCATAAAAGTTGCTTTCTAGTGACTTCACGTGTTTCTGTTCTGGTCAAAACCAAGAAACCTCTTGCTCAACCAACCATTTTTCATGTGGACACAACCCATGAGGCTGCAAAATGATTGCAAGAAGAGACATTCAGGTAGGAGGACTCAAAGCACTGCGACAGCTGAGAACAAAACAATGAGAAAATCACCTCTAACCATAGCAGGAAATGTGGGAAAGATCAACTTCTTTTAAAGAGTAATATTTTTACATCTCCACAGACGCAGACCCAGCACAGTCCCAGCTGTGCGCATATTCCAGGCACTAACTGTACACGGACTCACGATCTGCCCAAAACCAAACCTCAGCTATCATCAAGCTTAGTTCAGCCACATATTTGGCCCCTAAACACGAAGAAATTAAGAGTTTTTCCTTGGGAGGCAACTCAGATTTTGGCAACCGCTATTGAGTTTCAAACATTTGAAAGTAATTGCTAATGCACAAAGAAGCTGGAATTGAGGAGAATTTTCCCCAGGTTGGAGATCAGTGCTGGTTTCCACTCCAGCAGCTATTGAAGTCAGTCAGACTCAGTCCAACATGCCCTACACAGATGTCAGCACTATCCCCAAAACACGGATACTCACAGACACATACATGCATTTGGATGTCTATTTCTCTTTAGATGGAGAAAATTTACATTCAATTACCTTCCTTTAAAATGATACATAAAGCAGGAAGACAACTTCTTTCGATAGGAAAAATTTATTGGACTAGTTTCTAGGGAGTATTTATCCGTAATATAAATTTTTGCTAGGTGATGGATTTGGATGAATCTGACCGAAAGACTCTGGCTCTTCACTCCTACTAGTTCATGTCTTGATAATTAATAAAGACTTAATTTTTTCTTGGAATTTAGTTATGTTTTGCAGAGGTCATTAACTCCAGGGTTTCTACTGAGCCACGGGGTCTCCATGGTTGGTCTTGGGCTGCTGCAGGCTCCAATCCAATTTTTCTTGCTATGAACCTTTGTTTCATTTTACTGCTCACTTTGGGTTTGTGAGAGAGGCTGGGAAGGAACAGAGGACATGGAGAACCTACTTTTGCTTCTGACACTGGTGTGTGACCTCAGGTACATCGCTTGGGTTTTTTTGGTTTCCACAGCTGAAAAATGAGAACAACAACAGCTTGATCCTTTGTGTGAGCACCTCAGAACTTCATTAGGAGAAAAACAGATACAGGAGAGTGAGGTGTTTCCAGATCCTCCAAGATTAGGCAGGGAGAAGATTCAGAATGACAGATGAATCTGTGGCCAAAAAGAGAATGGATCAGCCACAAACTTGGCTGTTTGGGATGATGCCCTGGCCAGCTGGGAGCCATAAATGGATTTTGGCATTGACTTCAAGAACTTCAGAGTTTGACCTTCTACATTGCAGGACCTCATCTGTAAACCAGAAATAGCAGGATTTCTGTCTTCCCATTCCCTTTCACCAACACGGATTCTGCAGCCCTTAAGGACAGACTGTGTCTTATCTAAGGTGTTAAACTCAGTTTTGGTAGGAACCTGGAGCAAGACTGAAGGGCAGCAAAACAACCCTGCAAGGAACACAACCCGCAATAAGAGGAAGAAGAGTGAGAGAAAATAAGGAGTTGTATGTGAGCCAGCATTCAGCCCCTCTGGGCTGAAGCAGCCACGGGATGTGGGCACAGCAATTCCAGTGATAAGTTTGTATATGAAGTGTGGGATAAAGCCCGGTCTCTCTGAGCAGCTTCCTTTGATTTCAGTGGAAATTGTTTCCTTGCAGCTGAGAGCAGGAATTGTCTCTCTGTGTGTAATGATAAAAAAGAGGGAGGAAGAGCCTTCTTAGATGATCATCATAGAAATGGTCTCGATAACACTGACACCCAGAATTCAGCTGATAAGCCCCCCTCATGATTTCTGCCAGAATAAATGTAGAAATTCAGGTTGTTGGCTTGCGTGCAAGAACGTTTGCACAAAGTTTCTCTGGAAGGTACGCAAGAAAGCAATGGCCCTGACTTCCTTCCCACGGAATCACAGGATTGTTAAGACTGGAAAAGACCGTGTGCAAACCCCTGGCCCAGCAACACATCAGGTCCTTCCCCCTGGATGAGGGGGATGGCAGCAGCTACTCCTCAGAGCAGGCACTTACAGTCACTGCCCCAAGGAAGGGAACTGCTGCCAGGAATAAAAGGTAGCCAGCCATTCCTTGCTTACTGTAAATATTTTGCAGCCAGTAATTACAGCCTGTTTCAATCCTCCACATTGGAAAAAGCTCGCTATTCCCAAGGCAGGGGCAGTCCAACTCTGACTGCTTCTTCCAACACCTCCTGATTCCTTCTGGAGTTGTTCTGGAGTTCTCCAGCCTCTAAGGGACCACGACCAGCAGTCTGTCTGTCCCTGAGGGAGGTGGCTTTGGCTTTGCCCTCAAACAGGCTGAGCCACTTCTTGCCCAAACAAGAGAATCTCAACAAACAGCCGCCTCAGGAAGGGTTAAAACGAAGCGTCCTGCTAACGCTTAAGTGTTACAAATCTTTCCAGTTAAAATAAATTATTCAGGAGATGTCAGCCTCCCATCAGCACCATATGAGCTACATTTTTAATAGCTCTGTGCACTGAACACGTTCTGTCATATCAGTGATACTGAGCTGCGAGACAAGGAAGGGGGAAATGCAAGAACGCTGGGAATGTGAAAGACGGAGCTGCTTTCTCTGAAGGGCCATGAAACACACGTCGCTCCAGGCAGAGTGGAGAGCAGTCAAACAGACAGAAATAACGCAGAAATGACTTCAGGACTCACAGCAGGAGCCTCTTCATTCTCCCTCAAAAGCACTGTCCCACCTGATGGATGATTCACCCACCACCTTCCACTGGCTTAGGTTTCATTTGTTGCGAATTAATCCACCCCATGCCTCCACCAGATTTTTCCAAACATAAGCTGGAATCAGCACCTAACCTAAACTCTCCTAACTTAACAATAAAAAGTCTCCTGCTCCATGGCTCCAGGTATAATAATAAAAGAAGGGAGCATTTCTCTTTGCCTCAGATGTTCAAATAACCACCTATCTGCCCACTGAGCCATGTACCCATTTATTTGTCCAAATCTCAATCCATGTGGCCAAACCCCTCTATCTCCCATCCTTGCTTCTGTCCCAGAAGAGGGGAAGAGGACGAGACTTCCCACAGGGAAGCTGTTTGGGGTAAGTAATCCAAGACCAGAGTTTCTTGTTCTGCTCAAGGGGAAACTGGCTGTTGAGGAATGACCCCAAATTCCCACCCTTCTTGCTTCTGAATAGGAAAACAATTTTGCCTCCAGTGCTGCAGCCTCAGCTGGTTCAGCCTTTAACTGAGTGAGCAGCCGTGATGAGCCACTGCACGGCTCTTGCAAATCAAAGGACAGGAAAGGGACAGGGATATGGGAGATCCACAGCCTGTTCCAGCAGCATTGGGAGGCACATGAAATCCCAGCTTCTGAGGAGCAAACACCGCCTGTGTCTTCTCTCTTACAAATGAGAACAGCTCCTGACACAAGCGGAGCAGCACCTCAGTAGGTCTGGTTTGCTTTCAGGCTGAACCCAGCAGGGTGAATTAAGGATGTTTTACTAACTGGTTCTCCCAAGACAGACTTAGATTAAGAGATGGCTGCTCAGGCCAGCAAGACAGCATATGGAGGATGGAAGGAAGGACCAAGGTTTGGCAGGGGTTGAGGAAAAAATGCAGCCTCTTGCTCATGGCTCAGAGGTTCCGATGAGCGCGAGGCGTGAAATCCCTCTGGATGCCCTCACACCCTCCCACCGCTCACCCGGCACCTCCCTGGGACTTGAAAGAATTCTACAAAGCACAAAAATGCTGCGGTCAGTCCTGAGTGGGCCCAATGGCTAAGCAGCCAGCAGAGAGAACCTGTACGTGCCCAGGCTGGAATGAAGAAAATCCAAATGCAAATACGCCTAAGGATCGCTCGCAGGAGTCAAGTCCCCTGGGGAGTGGCAGGATGAGCCTTTGCCAACAAACACGGTGGTTTCTGGAGTTAGGCCTGTGCCCAAAGGAGTGCTGAGTGATGCCATCGACCCACTGAAGGGCACTGAAGCCTGAAGGTACAAGTGAACTACACGCTTGGAGCAGCAACGCTCCTGGCCGTGTGAAAAAGAGAGTAACAGCCCCTGAAATAAAGCCAGAACTCCACCAATTTCCCCATTTTGATTTATGCCTGCTCCCTTCGGCTGTAAAACAGCTTAACTCCACTCACCTACGGCAGATGGGTTTCATCTGCCGTGGCTTTGTACCTCGTAAACTCGGATGCAAGGAGGTTGAGCTGGGCCTGTGGTGAGCTAGAGAATGTTTGGTAAAGGCCCATCTGCATCCTGGAGGGAATCCATCATCCAGGCTGGAGCACACAGGATACAGGAGCAGGCTGGAAGTCAGCTACTGTGTGGATGCACCAAACATTTGGTGGAACAAGGGTAACAAGAGAACAGGAAGCCTGAGCCTGCTTGCCCAGAGACAGTGATTGTAACAGTGCCTGTCCTTACAGCACACAAGACACGTTCCTGCAAGACTGGCCCATGCCACATGAGGAGGGACAGCTGGGGGAATACTTTCCTTTGGATACCTGGGATCCCATCAAGTGTGAGGTGAGCAGAGCACCAGGATGGAGGAGCAGAGCAAGGGTGGGGAGAGGCAGCTTCTGATTTTTGGGAGCAATGGTGCCCAAGGTATCAGGGAGGACAATTCCCTTCCACATCTCCTACTCACCCCATGGAAAAATAGTTTATCTAACATTCACAAAAGAAACAAGGATCTTTCCCAGAAGTACTGAGCAATGGATCAGTACCAAGATCTACCACAATGAATTAATTCTGGGCCAGATCCAGTACCCGTTACAGTTACGGTACCTCCAGCAGGAATTGTACTCCTCTAAATGGAATTTCTGGCAGGGATAAAACCGAGTCCCTGCAGAACTCATCTCCCTGAGGAAACCATATTTCTAAGTGCCCTCTGGAAAGTTGTTCCTTGTCATGTTGCTCTCCATCCCCTCCAGCAGTCCCACTCATTCCCTGGGAGGCTGAAGACAGCTCTAGGTATTTCCAGACCTGGTCTGTGTTAAGAAGTCAACCACAGTGCAGCAGCCAGAGGGGCAAAAATGCAGAGACCTTGTGAATAGCAAAGACAGACCCAACCCAGAGCAATCTGTGTCGTTTGGAGCCAGCCTGGCAGTGGCTGCATTAAGAATGCACGGACTCAAACATGGAACACGAGTTTGCTGAGAGTAATAAAGCCTGAGCAGGAAAGCTGAGGCTGTTGAGGCTCCTTCCCTCTCCTGGCAGCCTCAAAGTTCCTTCTGGTTTATGGCTTTGGGGGTGAGAACACGATCAAACAGGTGTACAGAGAGGTGAGCAAGGGTTTATCCTGCCATGTGTCCCCAGAAACTGGGTGTCAGAAATGATTGACAGCGACGGAAGCAGCAGGATTCGGGAACATCAGCAAAGCTGGGGTCACGCCCAAGCTGCTGCCTGCTCTGACCAAGCCCTGCTGTTTATTTCAACTCCTAAAATCAGTTGCTGCTAACCCCCTGAGCAGCTTCTTCAGATTCTGTGAAACACTGATCTGCTCCAAGCATCCACGTGATGGCTGTGGCAGTGGCCAGGAGTGGGGGCTGCCGAGGGCCCCCGGCTCCTCAGGAATACCCAGAGCTGGGTGACTGCTCTGCAATCCCAGGAGATTTTGGGACAAAGCCAGCCTGGGTATACCCCAGGGAGCTAACCCCAGACAAAGCTCTTCTGCTGGAGCACACAGAGGTTCAGGTCCTGCCCAGTGCACAGGGCTGCCAATGTGGGAAGGGTTAAGGTAACCACAGTCCCAGGCTTGTTTACCCCAAGCATTAGAGAGGGATAGTTTGCTGTGAACACACTGATCAATATCTCCCAGCTGCCAGTTTAATCAGGATTAAGTGAGCAGCTATTAATTCTGCTCTTTTCCAACAACATTTAGCCGCCATGTGAAAACATTTCTTCCATCACAAACAAATTAACCTTGATATCATCTATCCAGACATCTTAAAGGGACTTAAAAAAGAAAACCCCAAATCAAAATACTAACAAGAAGGGCCAAGACCAATAATCTGGCTTTAATTAGAAGTTTTCCATCTCACAGATCCATGAAGCAGCAGCAGGGGTGCTTGCTCAGAGCCAAGGTGTGCTTTCCTGGCACACGGAGCCGGGTGTTGAGACAAGGCTGGAGGGACACCTGCAAAGCCACTTTTGAAATGTTTAGAGCCCTAAAACATTGTGGAGGAGTGGGAAGCAGTAACCTGGTCCCCAAAGCCCCTTCCAGACCACTGTCAGAGCAGAGACACCTCCCTGGGATGTGGCCAGACGCAGGTGTCCCCACGGCAGGGCAGGTTTGTCTCCTGGGGCGCTGTTTTACCGCTAACAAGGCAAATCCCCAAATTCCCGGAGCGCCCAGCCCTCGCAGCAAACTGCAGGAAACGTCTGAGTGGCCCGACTGGCACGGTCTGCAGCTCACCCGCGAGCACTGGGTATTTTTATCCGTGCAAACTGCTTCTCCTCTGAAAACACATCCACCTTGGGCGAGGGGAGGCAGGCGTGCGGCCGCGCATACAAACGCGCCGCGGTAATTCAGCCTTGGGATTGATCTCCCCGGGCTAAAGATGACAGATGCTTCCAGATCCACGAACAAACGGCCACGGCACAGCCGCTCTGAAGAGCCGGCTTCTGCTGTTTTGTCTCCTTTTCCCTAAAAAGTCTCTTGTTCTCATCCGCAGGGTGACTCATGGGGGAAGAGAACGCATCTTAGGAAGAAGGGAAGCAGGACACGCAGAAGGCCAGCTCTGAGCTCTGTAAAAGCTCTTTCTCTCAGCTATTCTGCACATGGCAAAGGTACCAGAAGTTGTCTGAAAAAAAAGGATGACAGACGGGGCTGGACTTTCTTTCCAAGCTTCCTCTGAAATCACACTTGGCACAGCAGCCCCTGCCTGTTGAAAGAGCATGGGAACGTGCATGGCAAGAGCTGCTCTCAGGTTGGAGCTCTCTAGGCTTTTCTAAGCCATCTGGGCTCTGATTTAGCTTGCAAGTCTGTGAGTCCCAAATGAAAAGTCAGCTCCTAACCCAAGGGTTCAGCTCAGGGTCGACAGCTGAGGAGTGTCTGAAGAACTCACTCTTTAATCATCCTGGTTAACAGCAGTGGGGAAAGGCCTTTGCCACCGCAGAGGAAAACTCACCTGATCCTTTCCCATTCCCCAATTCCACTGCCTTATCTAACTGGAAAAATTCTGCTGTTTCCCCTCTGATGGAAAAGGAGGGAGAGACTCAGTGCAGGCAGAGCTCAGGAGCTGATGGCTTTCACAGTGCTGGGTTACACAACCCTTCAGCCAGCCAGCAGAGCAAGGCAGTGCCTGAAAGGCTGGTGCTCTCCCTGCAACCCTGAACTTGAAATCCCACCTGGATTAAGTTTCCTGCTACTATGCCCACATGAAAACCACAATGCCCAGGTGAAAACCACCATGCCCAAGTGGTGAGCAGCCTTAGATCAAGCAGCTCCAGTGCTGGCCCCATCTGATGCAAATCCTCATCCTTTATGTTACTCCAAAGCTTTGTGAGATGCAGGGACATCTGTCTCCCTCCTTCCCCAGGAGGATCCAGTGAGGTCCTCGAAGAAAGGCCAAATTTCACCACGACTCACCAGCTGGTGTCAATTCTGCCCTCCTGTAAGCCACAAGGACACATGCTTGGGGTGGGGAAGCACATCACGAGTGGTGACAAGTCTTTTCAGGGCAAACCTCAAAACTCTTTCACTGCAGAGCTCGGCTTCCTTCCGCACAAACCATCTCTGAATTGCAAAGTGACACCCAGCCCTGATTAATAGATGTGTGGCTCCGGGCCTCCACCCTCCCCACTTGTGTCAGGAACGATGCTGATATGAATTTAACTGAGGAGCTATTGTTCAGAGCAGGCCACGTTAAACCGTATTTCATCCAGGAGAGCAGAGATTGGAGGGAGGTTGGCACATGGCAGAGCAGGTTCAGATAGCACTGAAGGTCAAGCCAGCTCCACCGTGGAGGGCTGGGAGCTTTCAGTGCCAGGTAGGATGGTGGATAAAATCAAGTTCTCCAAGGACTGGGTATAATCCGGGTGACAGCCGTGACCCAGCGCTGCCTCTGGGAACGTTAAAATGAGGCTTTGCAGTGTTTCTTGAAAGATCTTAGAGAGCTTTACAAACATCAGGGAAGCAAATTTCTCGGTGCTCCCAGGGTGCAACACAAACCGCCTGGGATAACCCACCGAGGCAGGTCTGAAAGGGCCAACGACTCTTTCATTTGTTTTACTGAAAGGGAAACTGAGGCCCTGGGGGAGTCAGGCCAACGTTTCCTAATTTGAATGCCTGATGTTAGGCAACTCATCTGCATGAAAAAATAATTTATAATTTTTACTACTACTTTTTTTTTTTTTTTTTAATCAGATTAAAGTATTACAAGGTTGATCCCCTTCCAGCCAGCTTGGTTAGCTGCATTGTGTTTCAACACTAGGATTTTTCCCACAAAAACACCACCACTGTATTGCAGAAATTTGATCATAGGCCTGCACAGGCTTAAACAGAGAGCCCTGAAAATGGCAACACCAAATAAGGTTTTCCCACAAAAACAAAAATTTCCTTTGAATATTACAGCTGATAGATAAAACATCTACTTACTACTCTATAATTAAGAAATCCTCTGCAACTTTAACGCATATTGCCCTTGATCATGTGGAAGCAAAGAAGAACAAAATCATTAGAAGCTGAATTATTCTAAGAGCCTATTATCATGGTATAATCTTATTAAAGAAAAATCATGCCGGTGTAGCCTCTTACCTTCACCACTTACAGAAGAGCCATGTGGTGCAGTTCTGAGTGCACAGGAATAATAAAATTACAGTGAATTATGCGGCCTGTGTATGGCCAAAGGAGCATAATTCCATCCCTTAGAGGAGGGTTGCTGATTTTTCTCAGGGAGGCGACACCAGTACTACTCAGTTGCTGTGCATAAAGGGACCATTCATCATTATCTGTAGACAAGCAATTTTGGAGAAGATCTCGGGGCTGCCAGCGCAGAAAGGCACAGCTTGCTGCCAGCGCTGCCTTCCTCAGCTTCCACGGCCTCCCTGGCTGTGAGTGCCCAGACCTGCCCTCCCAACAGCCCAGTGGCTCCTGACACAGCCGGCCTGGGCTGTGGGAGGTGTGGAATTAGATCACCTTTAAGGTCCTTTCCAACCCAAACCATCCTGGGAAGGAGGACAGTGCCCACCGCTGCGGCTCCTCACGGCTCACGGCTCCCCCTGGAGTGGCACACAGGGCAGGGAAATCCCACCTGGATTGGGGTGATAATGGGGACAAAGGATGCCACAAGAACCCAGGCACAGCAGAAGACCAGAATAACCTGTCAGCAGATGTGGGCGAGCTGGACTGGCCCTAAGAGTTCCACTTTCCAGCAAAACACCACCACGTAAAACCGGACAGATCTCAGCTGATCCAGCCCATGAAGCCTGTACATCTCCATCCAGCTGAGCCAGATGTTTGGGGAGATGATGGGTGGCACTTGTGGGGTTTTGGGGCCAGCTGCTGTCTTTCCTAACCAAACTCTACAAAAGGACTTCAGCTGGTCCTGAGTTAGGGACACACAACATAGGACACATGAGGAGAGAGCTCTGCTCACACCTCCCTTCTTGCGTACATTGTCAAGTGTGAGAGTGTTTTAAGAGGCTGGGATTATCCTGCTCACTTAACTTTGCATAAACTTTTCAAAAACAGCATTTCATTTCACCCTTTTACTAAAAGAAACATTGGCTGGCGCTCCTGTTTCGCAGATGATCACACTTGACACTCTTGGGAACGAGGAGCTCATCTAGCCTCGTGAGGTGCCTCTTGTTCTTTGGCGTCTGCACATGTGTCCAGGTTCAGTTTATCTCAGCTAAAGTGGATTTCCTTTGTTTTATTTTTCTTTTCCTTTTTTATAACATCTAGGTTACGGATCTGTGAAAACAGCCATACGTGACTGGCTGCAGTTCTGTTAAACACTTGAAGATGTCACTCAGCTCCTCTGTTTTCAGTGCAACTCTAATGCATTTATTCTGCTTTAACAAAGCCTTAATCTTGCCCCTTCCTGAATCTTCGCAGGGTTCAGTGTTCACCATAACTCCCTGAAACAGCCATAACACCAGATAAATTTGCCTGCTCCTGCTTGGTTCTCAGCACAAATTGCAATTAGTGAGCAAGGGCTTCACTCAAAGTAATTTTTCTCCCATTGTCTGCCCCGAAGCTGGAGCGGAGCAAGAGATTGAAAGAGATTGAGTCTGGCAGCAGTGTGTTGAAGGCACATCCCTGCTGTGCTCCTTGAGGATGTGTGCTCAGAAAGCAGGAGGCTTTAGCCACGAGAGCCATGTATTATCACCCTTTGAATAGCCTGCATTGCTGTTCTCCTACAAAAACCCGGGGAAGGCTCTTTATCTGAAACCAGAACTGCATGAAAATTAGCTGGGGCTGATGAAGTAGCATCTGTGGTATCTTTTTTTTAAACCCTGCTTTACCTTTCCTCATCTCAACATGTAAATCCTGTCTCTAACAAGATTATTGGCACAGAAACCTCTGTGGCTTTTGGAGGAACACAGAGCTGGAAGTTTTCTCAGTAAATCGCATCCAGGCTGTTCAGCTGCAGCATCCTTCTACTCTCAGGGGCCTGCAAACTACCCCAGCTCTCCTCAGGGTTATATGGCCATGTTTGCATACACACAGACACAGACTCACATGCACTTGAGGCTTCTCAAAGTCCTGTCTTTATCTTGAATTAGATTGAAACACCTTAGAATCACAGAAGCATTTTTAGGTTGAAAAAGACCTCAAAGAGTCCAGCACTGCCAAACCCTCCCTGAACATCTTTTAAATCCCTCCAGGGATGCTGACCCCACCACTGCCCTGGGCAGCCTGTCCCATTCTCCTCCTTAACTTGTCTTTATTTCAGGGTGTTGAGCTGTTTGGATGTGGCCTCCCCTGGCTGCAGGTTCTCTCCTCTCTGTGCTGCCTCAGGAGTGATATTACCTCATGCTAATGAGTTCACCTTACAGCATCTTCTGTCCCTCCAGCTCCTGGCAACCTCTCTGGCACATTTTTCCTCACCCGCTGCTACTCCTCCTCTCTGCTCAGTGGGTCGGGTACCTCTCTTTGCAGAGGCGACAGCTGCAACTCAGCCCTCACTGGGCTCAAACCACAGACTCGGACATCAGGCAAGCAGGGTTGCTAAATCAACCTCCAAATTCTACTGTAAAATCTCCTCTATCAACGCAGGGCACACCCAGGCCTGCACAGTCAAGGACTTGATAAACTGAATAAACACCAGCCAGTGACTGGGTTAACAAGGCCAGTTAACCACGGCCAGATAACCTCTAAAATGAGATTAACCCGGAACTGCAAAACTCACAGCTGTCGTGCCACTGCCACGGCAGGGCTCAGCAGCTGTAGAGTGGTGTCAGAGCGGTTGGGATGATCCCAGACTTACCAGTCAGGCAGTGTCTGGGCTAGAGAGAGGTGACCAGAGTTGCCATACAACTAGTGACATGCTGCTGTGTCACAGTCTGGGGGAAGCTGTGTGGCCCAGTTACAGATGTGTCACCGGAGGTGTTGCGGCACCAAGACCAGAAGGGGTTGCACTGTCAGACTCGCTGCAAGAAGCCCCACACCTCAGTCCTGAGCTGGTGTGAGGTGCTGCTGCGTGGCTGTGCCGAGCTTGGTTTGCTCCAAGTGTGACCCAGATGAGATGTTCTGAAGACAGGAAGCTTTAGTTCAGACTGGTCTAAGTGTCACTTCACAAGCTGCGTGGTGACACCCTGACTCATAACCACACGCTCTTCCTGAGCTCACACGTTTTCCTCCCCAGCCCTGCCCTTGGGCAACTGCAGCTCTTACAGAGCCTCTTCCCAGCTCCTCACGGCCAGGAGAGCACAAGGGAGCTGCACATTCCCAGCTCTCCCTCCCCACAGATCTGTCTGTCTTTTGGGGGGAAGCCAGGTTAGAGGGCAAATCCCTTCCACCAGCTTCTGACCTGTCAGTCTGACCTGACCATACCAGGGGTACCTGGAACATTGACATCTGCTGGGCTGCTCCTCAAAAATCAAGCCCTGACACCCAATTTACAGAAATTATGCACCAGCTTGTCAGTGCTTTAATTGCCTGTGTCTCGCTGGTAGCTTTGGGATCCTGTTCTCTTTCAGAGGTGAGTTTGTATTTCCCCTGTGCCCTCCCAAGGACCTCCAGGGGTTTAGAAACAGGAAAGGTCACTGAAGACAGCTGAAGGTCACAGGTGGGAGAAAAGGGATCATAAGATATTCAAATATACTTTTTTTTGGTGGTTGGAAGCCACCAAAGCAGTGGTGGCTCAGAAGCAGTGACTTTTTGACTTTGCAAGCATGTCACCTCAGGTAGGAGCTGGCTGGAGACACCACCTACAGCAAATGGCTTTCTCCTGCCCCAGGCAGCATCCAGACAAAAATAAAGGGCTTTGTGTGTTTCGTCTTAAACAAGTGCAGAAACAGGTGCTGCCAAAAGAGTGGAAGAAATTAAGTCCTGTGCTTTCCAGGGAGAACACCCCATTTGCAATCCCTTCTTCATCTGGCATTGAAGAGTTAGATTAAAGTAGGTCAGTTCCTCTAGAGCTGCCGAGGTGAGAGGCAGAGCTGTAGCACAGCCCAGACAAGAGCTGTGAGCCCTTCCTGACCCCCTGGACTCCCGACATTTCAACTTGAGCTCTGCTTTGCTTTTCTGATCACAGCTTTCCCTGGCCACCACTGCTGTACCGACACCAAACACCTTTTCCCTGTGGCTGCTGGCAGCAAAGTGTGCTGTTTAATCTCTGTCCATCTACTGCAAGGTAACAACAACCCCCGGCTCTCCTCTTTGTGCCCAAAGCAAGGGAGTAAATGGTAGCTCTTGCTCAGCAATTAAATATGCAAAAGGTTCAGAATTACTAACTCCCCCTCTCCTCCACAGGCCACAGGGTTGGAGGGGACTGAGGAAGTCAGGATTCAGAATTGCAGGGCAAAGGAGGGGTAGCATGGAAGCAACGATCCAGATCTATGTTCCCTCTGTTTCTGAGACCACAAGAAAATCATATCTGGATGCACCCTTTGAAGTAACCTGAATTCCACTAATCTAATTAAGTGCTGCAGGCTTTAGACAACACATTAATATTTTCAACAGTTTGATCCCAAACAGCCATTAAAACTCTTTCTGATAAGTGCTAATATGTGTTACACGCTTTTGTTTTAATTAGAACAAGATCGTAATCCATACTTCAGCTAAGTTCATTACACTTAGAATCTTAATGCAATCAAAAGAGCAATCGGTCATTAGCTAAGTCCATTTTAATTAGCATTTACAGAAAACTTTTAATTGTGTGCCTGTCCTTCACAGCAGGTGAGGAGGGGACTGAGGCCTTTCTCCCTGATGATGAACCATCTCAAGCTCTGTATTTTGTGTCCCTAACTCACGACCAGCTAAACTCAGTTTGCAGAGCTTGTTCAGGACAGACAGCAGCCAGCCCCAAAACCCCAAACCCCAAACCCCACAGTGCCACCCTTTATTCCCCAAGCAGCTCAGCTGGGCTGCACAGCCTGGTGGTGGGCTGGGCTGGGCCAGTTCCATGGTGGTGTTCTGGTGGGAAGTGGAGCTGTAGGGCTGGGTCAGCTCCCCCACACCTGCTGACAGGTTGTTCTGCCCTTCTCCTGTGCTCTGTCCCCGTGTGTCCCTGTGCTCCTGACACCCCACCACGAACAAGCTGGCCCTGAGCCATCGCCCGCCCCTCGATGCACTCCCTGGCACAACTACAGAGCAAACCTTCAGAGAAACCTCTGCAGAATCTGAAATGGAAAGGAGATTGCTCAAATCGGGCTGAAAAGCAGCAGCATCCTCTCAATGCCCAGCACCCCAGCCAGGAAACGTGCTGCCTTTGCTGAAACAAGTAGATGAATTTTCCAGACTTCCCCAAAACCAATGGCCAAGCTCAGGACACATATGTATCTGGGAACAATGTGGAAACTAGACAAGGATAAATCAAACGGGAGCTGCTGTTGGACAACTTCCACCTGTTTTTTGTAGAGCACAGGCCCCTTTTATCTTTTCCCATCAGACTTTACCCCATCCCCACAGCAGGGATGGAGAGGATCCCACTCTCCCCGTCCCCACCAGCCCGCAGCTCTCTGAAAACCAGAATGCAGGATTTTGTTGCAGGACTATAAACGGCGAACTGCACAGGCCAGGAAGAATTAATTATTTATTCCTTCATTCCTCAGTGCAGGCAAAGCCAAACTCTCCCTGTCTTCTGGGACTGCATGTGAGAGCCAAGGGCTGTGGACTGATCCCTGGAGCGAAGCCCCCAGGCACTGCTGAGCGAGGTGTTTTATTGTGTAAACCTTCCTGAAACTACAAATGAGGAGGAATATGTTGGGACAGAGGGTTTGATGCCATTGCACAGCAGTATTCTGAGAGCAGAGCTGCCTGTCCCTTCTCAGCAAAATTACTAATACTGTGGTTTTTGTAGATTTCATGTGCCTGATAAATCTCTAAGTAATAAAGTGTCACCTGGAGAGGTCCCTCCTACCTCCCCTTTCACTCTTCTCAGCTTTCCAGCTCTTGTAACACCTGAACGGCCCCAGGCACTGTGATCCCTTCCTGCAAAGCACCGAGTTGGTTTTCTTTCAGCTTCATTCCTTTAATCCCCCTTCTCCCATGAGGCCTGCTCCTCAGGCTCTGCTCACTCCTTCCCAGGGAACAGGATAACCAGGAACAAAGTGACTGGCACCTTTCATCATTTTTCCTGGGAAGGAATCTTTTCCCTGGCACTGGGCAGCAGAGCTGTACATCCCACCTGGAAACCACAGTCCAGCTTCACCCTGTGAAAGGGATTTAGCTGCTGCTCTTGGAAAATTTGCCAGCATTCTGGGCTGGGTCTGTGCCTTAAAAGCCGTGTGCTAAATCTGCAATGATTCCCTCCCTCACCACTCCGCAGAGGGGATGTTTTAGGAGCAGCAATGATGGACTGCTCATCCTGGACGATGCTGTTCCCACCTGAGGTGGAGGCCAGGGGCACACCTGGAGCTCCCAGCTGGCCCTGGCCCTCGTGGGCATCATCCTGACAGCCCCAGGGGTCCACCAAGGCACCAGCACCCACTGAAATGTGCCACCAGAGTGCCAACAGCACCTTCAGCACCGCAACGGGACCACGCCACAGTAGCATCCACTGGCCCAGCTGAGCTTTCTGTTTGCCCTCAGGAGGGCTTAACCCTGTTTTCACATCTGATGCATTAAACAAATGCATTATGCACATTTGCTTTTCTCCTGGAGCTCCAGCAAAGCTCTAGGTCACACGTCTCTGTTACACAAGATTTTTGCAGTGGTCTTGCTCTGAGCACAGAACGTATCAAAAACCTGCCTGGGACAGACCAAGCATCCTGCAATTTCACAGACTTTTCCAGCAGGACCTCCAGCCACAGACACTGCCACGTGCCTGCCACGCTCTGCCTCCCTCAAACCCCACCCAACAGCCCAAATCCTGCCTACCCCAGCCTGAAAAAGCCAAAGTCACCTTGAGCAGGTGAAGACTGAAAAGTACAGCCCAAAGTATTATGTGGTATCTGTGGCCTAGTAAAGAAGGAAAGGTTTTTTTGTTTTTTTTTCCCATTTTGAACTTACAAATAGAGCAGAGGACAAACCCAGTGGGAAGAAATTCCAGCTCTTTCCTTTTAATTGAAAATAGATCCATAAAATCCTGCTAAGTCTACTGGCTAATGCAAGCACTGGGAGGCAGCTGGAATACACTTTCCAAGGGCAGGGTATGTTACAATCATTGCATTTAAAAATCACAGGGGTCTAAGCTTAAAAGCAAAAACCACACTGATGTTCCCTCCTCCTGGACTCACTACTCCTGACCTCCTTCTGCTAATGTAGGGAGCCTGATTTTGGAATGCTCCCAAAGAGATCAGAAATAATGGTGAGTCAGTGATCAAGTTTTAGAGATGTGATGTGGCAGTGATTGGAATTTCCAATGCGATGTGTCAGCTGAAGTCTGGCGGTGTGCTAGACCTGCTGGCCGTGGGAAATCCTACAGGCTGGAGTCAGGAAGAGGGATTTCTTCATGTCTGGCGGATCAATGACCTCCAGCAATGACGAGGTCTCTTCACAGTTTATTTATAAATAAAGAAAAAGGAAGATTTAATCTCCCTCCGATGCAGGGCACTGCATATGCAAATATTACACACATGAATATAAAGTAAACTAAATTCAGACAACAAAACCTGCACCTGAAGGTCTATAATTAATTTTTCAATGCATTTTTCAGGTGAGATAAGGGCTGAATGGCCAAAGGTGAGCAGAAAGCACCCAGTCCCTGCTGCTGGGGGGAAAACTGGGCACCGGGCTGGTTTGTGACATGGGACACGTCACTTAACAAGGAAACAAAAGCAAAGCAATGCACAGGTTACTTTTTATAAGGAGCTTGCTTTTTTTTTTTTACAGGAATATCTGCTCCAGAGTTGTTGGGAAATGGGACTGTGGGGAATGGAACTGTGGGAAAAGAGCCCTTGGAGATGGATCCAGCAGAGGAACGAGCTGTCTTTGATGCCATCTACTGGAATGGTGGCTCCAGGGCCTGGGACTTGCAGCTCTGCTGGAGACCACAAAATCAGGGCTTGTTCCCATGTGAAGTTGGATGCTGCAGGTGGGATCCAGCCTTGGAAAGGCTGCCAGGCCAAAGTGATGCTCTGCAGGAGCCACGGGTGCAGCAGGACTTCCAGCAGCAGAAGTTTTCAGAGGATCTCCACTCCAGGTGTCCTGGTCCTGCAAGCCCACAGATGTCCAGGAAAAACTGGCAGGGAGGCAGAGCCCAAGGAATGCTGTAAGGCTCGACCTGCAGGAGATCATGGTACCCCCAGGAGCGGAGAGGAGGGACACAGCAGCTCTCTAAAGGAGGAAGAGCTTCCTCCGTTTCCAGCTACAGCCCAGTGCAGGCACCAGACGGGAATCACACCGGGCTGCTGCCTGTGAATGACAGGAGAAGCAGGATTTGGATGGTTTGTCAGAAACCCCTGGGGTTTTCCCATGAGGATGGGCCAATCTTCATCAAGTCACTGCACAGCACCAACTAAGCCTTGCTCCTCCCCCTTGTGCCTTTCAGTGCACCAGCCCAGCTTATGACAGGAAAAGCCAGGCTCAGATCTCCGCTTATCTCACTTGTGCTGGTGCTGCTTCCCCTCTGACAGGACCAAAATCACCAGATTCTGCTTTATGCAGACAAAGAGACAACACTTGGGTGCTTTTTGAACCCTAGCTCTTTCAGAAAGATGTTAAATGCCAAATTTCACTTCCTGGCGTGATTCTTTACAGGAGGTTGTGCCTTTTCTTTAAGAACCACAGCAGGTAAGGCCAAGACTGTCCCAGGGTTGTTTTTTTCCCTGTCCCAGTAATTATGATTTGCAGATAGGAAGCTGCTGATGGTGTCCCCTTGGATGGCAGACCCAGCAATCTCAGGATAAAGGACACTTCTCCCACACTATCTCCCAAAAACAAGCTTGTCAACATAGACAGCCACGTGGCCTGGCTCCTCCATAAACCTGGCAGCTCCAGGGAGTATCAGCCCTGGCCCAGCCCTCCTGTGGCTTTACAACAGTGCTGGGCTTTTGGAAAGGTCCTCTTTCACGCTGTTGTACAAAAGATTCAGGAAGCAAAGGGAGGGAAAGAATTGGCTGCCACGGGGAAGAAGTAAAGGGTCGGTGAGCAAACTGCAAACTCGGATAAACCACGAGAAGAAACTTTTCTCCCGTCTCCTGTAGCTACAGGAAACTTCCCTGCTATTTGAAAGGACAGCTGGCCCAACCAGAGAGAGGAGAAGCCTAAACTAACAGCAGATCTTCGTAATTCCATGCTGCCAGCATCTCCAGTCCAATAAATACACAGTCCAAGCAGCTGGCCCCTGCTTTCCCGTGCCAATAGGTTGTTCTTTATCACTGTCTGCTGCTCGTGCACAGCTTGGACAAGTGGCAGAACCGAGAGTTTTCAAAGGGAATGAAAAACAAGCCTGAGAAAGTCACTTACCTGGAAATAAAAGCCCTTTAAAACAACAGGGATCGTCAGGGTCGCATTTGGGATTTGCGTGGAACCGGTGCAACCCCAAGGACAGGATCCACCTCCCCAGCCCATTGCTGGTGGGGGGCTCATTCTGCAGCATGTCACGCTCTCCTGAAGGGACATCACAGAGCACAGCATCCCTGGGAACCCAGCAGGACCCAGAGAGAGCAGGGCTGCAGAACATCACACCCAATCGCCTCCTGTGGCCTCCCAGCGCAGAGAGAAGCGTAAGAGGGAATCAAAGCATGCTTCATAAATAAAGAAACAAATAAATAAAAAACAGGAGTCTGAGGCAAAGAGATAGAGAAGGGAAAAAACTGAGGAAAATGACAGGATGAGTGAAGACTGGAGGTGTAATAAGGGGAGGGGTTGACTGAGTCAAAAAAAAAAAAAGGCGAATTTGGTGTATTCTGTTCACAGGGCCACACATAGCCCTGTTTAACAGGTTTTGCTGCCTCCAGCATTTCCTGGGCATCTGCCACGGAGATCTGGGCTGCCTCTCCATCCAAACAAATGGGATTGATTAAATCCTATCACACTCTCAAGGATTTCTACAGGCAGGCTGTTCTGTACATTTGCAACGCAGCGATCTGACCAAATTCCCCACAGAGCAATTGCCACAGAAAACTGTTGTTTTACTGCCTTGTCAATCCTCTAGGAGTTCCCTCTAAAGGCAGCAGCTCCTGGATTTACTTGGCAATCAGCCTCCTTCCCGAGGATGGCCACCTGGGACGAGTGATTCTGTCAGGGCAGCACAGACACAACGCTCCGCGCCGGGGCTGAGGGATGGGGCTGGCTCCAGCCACTCCACAGGACTCTGGAATTCTCCCTTTGGAGAACACGGGTGCACGTGAGCTGGAGCAAGCACTGCAGCTTTTTCTGTCTGTTTTTCCTTGAGTGCTGCTCTCTTGGATAAAACCTACCTGGCTCTGTGTGTGTGTGTGTGGGTTTGGCCCAGAGCACGGCCAGCGCGACGCTTCCAGCCCGGATTCCTCTCCACCTACAGAGCCCAGCGATGGCTCGGTTTGCTTTTCCTCCAAAAGTCTCCCTGCACCTTTCCCAAGAGCTTGCAGAACAGCCACACTGCCCAGCTGAAGTCAGGAAGGTGAGCACAGCCTGTCCCTGAAGCACTGGGGGTTCTCAGAAGAGCCTGGCTTTTCCTGGGAAGCGATGCCTGCGAGGTGTCCCCACTCCATCCCGAAGGGACTGAGAGGGACCAGCTCAGCCATCAGCAAGGGGACTGCCTCCTCAGGAGGTGCCCTGGGAAAGGAGGGCAGAAGGGCACAATGCCAGCAGCAGAGAGGACTGAGGGAAGCTTTTGATTTTCCTGGTTTTCCCAGAGCCACACAGAGATTTCTGCTCCCAGGAGAAGGGTATAGGAAGTTCAAGAGCAGGTAGCCAATGTTAGTCTAGGAGGAAGCTGGAGCTGCTGGCACCGATGTTGTGCCCCTTACACCCTCCTTGAACCCAGCAGGAACAGCCCACGCTGGGGCTGGGACAGAGAATTCCATCAAGACCCCTCAACAACCAGGATTTGGGCAGTTCCCTAAAATCCCCACCTTGAGTCAGCTGCAGCCAGGCAGGGACAGTCACTGGGACAACATCAGGGACCTGGGCTGCAGAAACTGGGAGCTGCAAACCTGTTTATCCATTCCCATCAGCTCCAGTGGCTCCCTGCAATCCAGGAAGCATCTGGCTGAATGGAACAACACTCTGCATTATTACTATTATTATTATTCAACCTGGGTAAGGTTTAAATGTTCACATGGCAAACTCCACTGCTTCCTTTCAATCGTCCTTTCCTCCTGGTGACAGGCTGTGCTTTGGCAGGGACAAAGCTCCGGGGAATGGCCACACAAGGGTGTGGGAGGAGGCTGCCAAAAGCAGCACTTTGGAGCTAAATGATGCTCACTGCAGCTGGAACTGAGGGTCCCAAGCACTGGTGGAAGGTAAGAAAGTTACTCCATCACACCTTCCTCAACCATCCTGTGTAATATCTCCTATAATGCACTTCCCAAAACCTGCCAAGAGCAACTTCTAAGACACACCATGTTTACATGAAAATCCTCTCCCAAGACACAGCACGAATATTGCCACAGCATTTTGCAGCTGAAAACAATCCCAGGTCAGGATTTCAAGAGCGCCCTTGCCTCTTGTGACTGTGGGGTGTGATGCTTTAAAAGTAAAAAAGAAGCCAGGAAGAACATTTGGGAGGTGCAAGATATCTTCCAGCTCGTCAGGAGTGATGGAAAGGCTCCCACTGCCTTCAGACAGGGAGGGACCAGACCTGCTCCTCTCTCCAGCCTGGCTGCCACGTACAGATGGCATCACCCCCTGGGCCCCAGCTGCTGCACAGCTGGCAGCACGAGCCACAGCCACTGCCACGTCCCTCACTGGCACCATTTCTGCCAAGGCTGCAGCAGGAAACCTGCGAGATAAAAAGACCTCAGGAAGTCGCTTTGGTTTCCTAACCCTTGGAGCTGCTGTTGGCTCCCAGGATCAGCAATCTGCCCACAGGAGGGTTAAATGTGGAACACTGAGGGATTTGCTCTGCCCTGTACAAAGGGAGGTTCACTTTTTGCTGCTGCCCTACCATTTTCCCAAGGATGCAAGGATTCCTTGCTTTGTCACGCTCAAGCTAACTGTTTTGTAACTCCCAGGTGATGAAGCACTGATGTTCCCTCATAAACCAGCAGTCCCACAGCATCCAACAGCTCACCCAAACTTTGCAGGACTCGGATGCCTGCAGAAATGTGAGCCAGGCACCAAGGGATGGCAGCACAGGAGCTGGGAGCATGGGACTGTGAAGATGCTGTGTTGCTTTTTACCTTCTTTTCTGCCAGAGTCAGGATTAAATGCTTGAGAGGTGCAGTTTGTGTTCAGACTCAGATGTTTATTCATTCTTACCTATGTTACAGTCTCACAAACAGTGAGTTCTGCAGCACTCCTAGCTAACAAAGTAAAAATGGCTCTCTCTTTATCTCTTTACCAGGCTTTTTAAGGATAAATTGTCCAATTGAGAAATGACACCTATCTTTTGGGTAATTACAAAAGAGACGTCAAAGTACATAAAAAGCGGCTGTGAATATAGAAATCAACAAATTCACATCATGTAATCAATATATCAGCACTAATCACCTAAGAAATTTGAGATAACACCTTTCTAAACTATTATGCACTCATGACCTTGATATAAAACACAAAAAACCACTGAAACATCTTACAACCAGTAACAGCCACGATGTGAAATTGGTACTGACTCTTCTGTGCTGCTTTGACAACAAGGACACTGAAGCCTCCTGATACACCCCCAACCCTTCCTGCCTCCCTGATTGCCTGTCCCATCTGAGCTGGTGCCTTCCCAGTGACAACACAGCAATACTGGTGACAATACTGGTGACAAAGCCCCCTCTGTGTGCTCCCATGGAAGGTGCAGCAGGAAGAAGCCTCCAGCCTGAGCTAACTGTGCATTCCACTTTCAACACTGGCCAGTTTCTGACAGTGGTTTAGGAAAATGTGAGAGATTTTACATTACAATTCGTGCCCCGAAGGAAAAATGCCTTTTGTATTTTATTAGGGAGAATTTGTCTTGAAGCACGAAGACCTAAAGTGCTACCTTGGACTAAACCCCTGACTCCGAGGGAGGCAAAGGAAATTTTCCTTCTGTCTTCTTTGGACAATGACTTTTATTTCTCAGGGTTTGTTTTTTGGGGTTTTGTGAGTGCTTGCAAAAACTCTAAATTCCCAAACTGCTTGAGAGCTGAACAGGAAATCAAGACTCTGTGTTTCAGCTCCTGCTGCACTGGAAAGACACTGACTTCTGTGGTAAGAAAAGAGTAAATATTCAGCCAAAAGGCAGCACAGCTCCCAAAGCCACAAATACAGACAGGCCTAAAGGTTATGAACGTATTACAAAAAATACCAGAAACAATTATTAAAACCCAGCCCAGGCATTTTCCTCTACTATTAAATGATGGCAGAAATGACACTTCCAGTCCAGAGCTCTGCTCCTTTACCTGCCCCTTCACAGATTCTGGACAACCTCTGTTCTTTAACAAAGCCTGCTTTGTCCCAAAGGGATTTTCTTTCCCTCTTGTGCTGCTACTCCTGCATCTAGAGGTTTTCAGTTTTGCTAAGACTCAGAGAGGGACCGGTGATACCCATGGCTTGGCACAGGGTAACTGCTCTCCAAATATTTGATAACCTGACCTTCCCTGCATGGGGAATTTCTGAATACATCTTGCTTTTCCTTACAGAGAACCATGGAACAGTTTGGGTTGGAAAGGACTTTAAAAACCAGTTCCAATCCCAGACACCAGCAGGGACACCTTCCACGAGTCCAGGTTGCTCCAAACCCTATTCAGCCTGGTCTTGGATACTTCCAGGGATGGGGGAAACATGCAGAAAAACAAAACAAAACAAAACAAAACAACAACAAAAAAAAAAAACAAACAAAAAAACCCCCAAATATTCAGGAAAGAAAAAACATGCAGAAATAAAAAAAAAATCAGGAAAGAAAAATCAGAAAATGGGCAGGTCCTGAAAAGGGGAAGGAAGGAGCTTTGCTCCCTTCCCAACAGGGAACTTTCCCTCCCCACCCACAGGTGAAGCTGGCCAGGTCCTCCTCACCTGGAGGCAGAGCCCAGTGGAAGGAGAATGTTTTGAGTGACCCCAGCTGACGTTTGGCCTGTGCCTCCCCTGTGCTCCCATCTGCACCCCCAGTTCCCACACAGTGAAAATCACCAGAGCAGCCCACGGGCCAGGCAGATGAACTCCCGAGCGTTCAGATCCCCAGACTGCACCTCCATAAATCTGTGGGATCCCTGCCCTAGGAAAGGGTCCAGGGTGTTAAACAAAGAGACAATAAATTGCAGAGGATTTGGTAAAATTAGGCTTGCCGTTACTTTTCCATTCCAAGAAGACTAATCTTGGTTATAATTATCCCAGCTACATCCAGGCTTTTCAAGAGCTCATACACTGACAAATGAAGCGTTCACTCTCACAAATGCCTCTCCTTCCCCTGATGGATGCAATGTGTTCCAGATGGATGGAGAAACCTTTTTTTTTTTTTCCCCTTTTACACTTGCTAAGCTATTTCCAGGCATCCAGAGCACCACAGGTGTAAATCAGCAGAGCTCTTCCCTTTTACTCCACTCCTTAGAGCAGCTGAGGATCCAGCTCCTTATTTCTAACCTTAAAACCACAGATTGCACATAGGTGACAGCCCCATAAATGAGTGAGGTAAGAAAAAACCCCACCAGACAAACACAAAAGGCTTTAATTACACAAATCACTTTGGGCCTGCCAGCCCCTGCAAAAAGCCTATTTAATTAGGCTGATTGAAATGCAGACAGGTTTTGGTTTTTTTTTTTAATTTTCCCTTTCCATTGAGGTCTTTGTACCCACTTTGTATGAACAGGAGCCGGCCTCCACATCCTCAGCCAAAACCTCTCACTCCTCTCCCAGGAGCCAGAACACGGGGAAGAGCCACCTCAGCAGAGGCTCTGTGAGCCCCCAGAGGAGATCAGCAGCTCTGAGTGAGGCACTGATGGAGACAGAGATGCTTTTGTGATGAGAAAGGTCAGTGCTGCCCCGCAGAGGAGCGGATCGTCCCTCAGCCCTGCCACGCTGCTCCTCTGCGATTCCCAGGCTTTCCTCAGGGCACTGGGATTTTCTGAGTGCCTGCCCAGGGCCAGCTGGGAGTCCATCTGCAGCAGGGCTGAGCCCACACCATGCCCCTGAGGCGCTCACGAGTGGCATTTCCAACATATGTTTGCACAAAATGCTTGAGTCCTCTCAAACTGAGCACGTGAGCACCCAGCCCCGTGGCCAGTGCCAGCTTTAGGCTGTGCCTCTTGGCCCTGTGTGCACAGGGAAGGATTTCAAAGCTCTTCCCCAGAAATAAATGCACTAATGTTTGTGTTTAACGACCAAAAAGACATGGCAGAAAAATACAGACGGCTGGAGAGGGGAAAATGTTGCTGGAGTGTGCGATAGGGAGATGAGGATTCAGCGTAGGGAAGGGGATGCAAGTGTTCCATCAAGCACTGCTCCTCAGAGTGAATGCACAATATGGCTCCATTCATGCTGTAATGGTATTTTAATATGCAGTATTTTTATCTGAATGTTATTTGACAGCTTGTGCTACGTGCAGCAGCACTGGCCAGCGCCGTGTGTCTGCCAGCGCCTCTGGCCATTGTCTCACAATCCCAGATCCCACTCCCTCCTAACGACCCCCATCGCCCTTAAAACCACGGGACAGACATCTAGGGATGTGTTTTCAAAGAGCTCTAAAAGCTTATGCACATGAAAATACAGCTTTGTACAAAACTACTGTGTCATGAAGCTCAGGGGCTGTTGAGCACGGAGTGATCAGTCATGCCAAAAACTGCAGGAAGGGACTTTTCAAAGCAGAAGTCCGTTTGCTTGGGTAAAAGGCAACTCTCCACCTTCTCCACATAGTTTAAGGATGACCAGGAAGTCCAGTGTTTGCTAGAACATCTCAACCAGCAAGGAAAAATAAAAGTGCTCCATCTGCAAGAATGAGAGCAGGCTCCTGCAGTGTGTGCTCACTGTCAGCTCCACTAACGCCCTGTGAAACGAAGGGTCTGTGCTGGGGCTGCAGCAGGACTGGCATTCACTCCTGCAGTACCAGATTGGTCCCAGCTGCTCTGGTTCAGGCCCCTGCCACTCACCCAGCTGCTCCAGTCAGGCTGTACCTCATGAGGAGTGCCAGGGATCAAAAGCTAAGAGGTTTCACAGCCTGGCTGCAAGGAGAGATTTGTCCCTGGGTCAGGGAGGCTTCTGGCTTTCATGCAGAGAAAGGGTAAATCATGGACAAAGTGTTCAAGCTCCTGCCTGGGCCATGTACGTGATGCTGGCATGGGAAGTGAATTCCTGACCCTGCCTGGGCTATCATCTGCCTGCCACAGGCTCAGCCAAAGCCAAGGCAGCACCTTTGCAACTGCAGCCACGTCATTTCGCAGCACACAACCAGAAATATCCCCGTGCTTACTCAGACAAATCCTACCCAAAGGCTGACAAAGTGAGAAGCAGCTCATCTGTGCCTGTTGCTGTCTACAAAGCAGCTTGCCTGCAGGAGAAGTTTCACTGCTGTGATCAGCTAAAGGTACTAAAACCCCAAGAAGGAAGGGCTGGCACGCCTGAAGCCTGTTCTCAGTCTCTCACCAATAAATTGGTTTCCTATCAGATGTCTACGTTGACATGGTGAAACTCTTTCCCTCTCTGCATTATCAGAGCTGGGTGAAAATGCCCAGCAGCACAGGTGGAATCAGCTCTTGACACAGTGTTTACACAGCAGCAGCAGCTTCTTCGGCTGCACTGGGGACCCAGAGACCAAACAGTGCCCACGGTTGTGCCCCAGGCATCCTCGCTGTAACAGCATTATAAATACATAATGAAGATTTAAAAGGCAGAAGGAAAACAGATAAAGGAGACTCCTCATGTGACACTCATCTTTCATGATCTGAAAAGAGCTACAGATTTCAGCACGTGCTCATCAGCACTGAGGGAAAGGTGTCCTCGTTAGAGGATGAGCACAGGAGCTGCCTGGCAGCATCCAGGGGGAAAAGATGTCAAGTTTCAGAGGAAAGCTGCCACCACATTTTATACACGCTGTCACTTTTAGAGAAGAAAAAGCAGCTCAGCACAGAAGCATGAGGAACTGTGCTCAAGCACGGAACTACAACAGCAAGGTCACCCATGCCACATGAACACAGATTTTGGATCAAATCCCTGAGGGTTAGCCTAGGAAAAGCTGCTTCAGTATCAGAGAGCCGAAACCAGGGGAGTCACTCAGTCCCTGGCCATCTCAGATGCTTCCACCTCGAGCAGTATCCAGGCCCTTGCAAGTTCAAGTCATGCAGACTCAAACCACAGCTCTGGGCAACATCACCAGATACCACTGGGTGGGTTCACAGACAGCACAGTAACTTTTAGCACACTTCAAAGGAAAGGAAAATGTCATCTTTACAGGACAGACTCAGCCTGAATGGGACCTTACCATCCATCCTCGAGTTGTGCACAGACAACACTCCCAAAACTCCTGTCCAACGTGCAGCTCCAATCCTGTTCCTCCCCCTTCAGGTCCTTCCTTCCCCATTCCCTCTCTGCCCTGATTCATGGCCACAGCCAACGTGCTGCTTGATTATCTGCTGACACACGCATTTAGCACTTCTCCATGGAAAGAAACCAGTTTGGAAGCTTTTCCAACTTCCCCTCTGGATGATGTCACCTTGGGTGGGTGCCAGGCTGGGTTTCAAGTGAAAATCCTTCACTTCAGGGTCAGACATCCTCCTATTTTTAGGCCTGAACTCAGTGTTGTGCAGCCAGCAGCTGAGCTGGACAGTTCTTGTTATTCCAGGAGTCTGCTGGCCGTGTCCTGCCCCACAGAGCCCTCTGGAAATTCACACAGAAAGAGAAATGTGTCCCCTCCGGTCTGCACTGGGAATGGGGATGGAGAAGGCTGCAGCCTGTGAGCTCCCACCCACCCCCCTGGCTCTGACAGCTCCATCACCCCACCCTGCCTGCCCAAATTCTTGTTAGTGCCACTGCCCCACGTCCTCAGGTGCCACATCCACACGGCTCTTAAATCCCTCCAGGGATGGGCACTCCACCATGACTGCCCTGGGCAGCTGTGCCAGGGCTGGACAAACCTTTTTATGCAGAAATTTTCCCTAATATCCAAACTAAGCCTGCCCTGGCACAGCTGGAGGCCGTTTCCTCTTGCCCTGTTCCTACCTGGGAGAAGGGACTGACACACACCTAGCTGCACCCTCCTTTCAAGCAGTTTTAGAGTAAGAAGATCCCCCTGAGCTGAGCCCCCCAAGCTGCTCCTCATCAGACTTCTTGTGCTAATTTCCCTAATTGCAATACCTGCTCAGCCATTGCCTGTGTTGTGCTTTGGCCACGTCAGCCAGTGACGCGTCCCTGCGCCCATGGAGCAGGTAAGGAAGGAAAAGCTTTTGAGATGAGCTGCAGATCCACACAGAGAGCAGCCAGGCTCTCCCTCTGCTCCTCAGAGACACACATCCCTGCTTTTTAGGGAGTTCAAAGGCTCTGTGGGATGCAGACCCCACACAGCAGCACCAACCCTGCACGCTGAATGAGCTCATCCCAGCAGGGCTGAGGTGTAACCATACCCGCTGCTGACAGCGACTGGAAACCACAGACAAGTGAGAATTGTGAAGCTTTTGGGGCAAAGTGTGAACGTGAGTCACATCCCAGGCCAGCTGCAGGCTGTCTGCACCCAGCCAGGAGCAGGGGCAGTGCTGGGGAGCTGCCCTGCACCCAAAGCCCTCCTGTCACCCTGTGCCCATGCTCCTGCTGCGGCACTCACGCTCGCCCAGCCTGCAGCAGCCCCAAAGCTGGCACTGCTGGGTGCTTTATTTTTAACTCTGGGTGAGTCTCATCACGCCTCCCAAAGGGGATGGAACCCAGCCAGCAGCAGTTCCTGTGTCTTGGGGCTGTTCCCTTGTCCTGAGCAGGCTGGCAGCCCTTGTGCCCCAACAAAACCTCTCTGCACAACCTCTGCAGCTGCTGGAACCACAGAATGGTTTGGGTTGGAAAGGACCTTAAAGCCCATCCAGTTCCACCTTCCACTGTCCCAGCTTGCTCCAAGCCCTGTCCCACCTGACCCTGGACAATTCCAGGGATGGAAGGCAGCCACTCTGGGTTTGTTGGTTGAACCAACAACAACAAAACGTCACTGGCTAAGCCTGCAGGGATCCTCCAGCATCCCTGGGCACACAGAACAGCATGCAAACAGGAATGCTCAGGTGTTCTGTGCTTGCAGGGTGCCAGCACAAGGCACTGTTCTGGCACTGCTGCTCCCGAGCATGTTTACAGCACAAGCAAGGGCCCAAGCCAGATTGAATTTCAGATATTGAAGCATTTGTTTCATGGGAGTTACATCAGCAGCTGACCTGGCCTGTCTCTTGTTTGCTTCTCTCTGCCTTTGACAACAACAATGCCTTGGTTTTATCAGTCAGAACAGTCTCTCTGAGAGGACCCCAAGCACCTAAGGGCCTGGAGGATATTCAGCTACAGGAGAAAGAGAAGAGAAACCTGTGCTTTTTCTAAAAAAAAGAAAATCTCCAGTGAAACCCAAATTGTGCAGCTGTCCCAGCTGTGCCCTTTCTACAGAACATTTCAGCACTCTCATCTGCATTTTCACGGAAATAAAGCGGTTTTCCATCGGTAGGGAATTCATCCAAAGGCCAGACCAGCCGACACAGCTCGGTGTTCTGCAAAGGACAAGCGTTGAGAAAGGCTGCTTCCCTGGGGAATGCTCACTGCAGCCTCGTGCAGGAGCTGAGAAAAGTCCATCAGGGATAAACAACATGCGAGGATCATCTCCTGGGCTGGGCTGCTCCTGGGTGCTGTGCAGATGAACACGCCCTGTGGAAAACCCTGAGCTGCCACCACCAAGGAACTGTGTATCTGCAGGGAGCAGGGAAAAGCAAACCTTTGGACAAGCAGCTGCCAAGGGCTCTGCTGCTGCTCAGGCAGGGCAGGAGCGCACGTGGCCGTGGAGGGAGGGTGGCTGCCAGCCCAGGCTGGGAGAGCACGTCCTGCCAAGACATCCAGGCACCAGAGCAAAAGGGAATGAAAGAAGAAAGGCCATTAGCTTTGGATGCTGTCAGAGAGGGCCTGGAAGTGGTGTAGCTCCATGCATCAAGAGCAGCTGAGGCACGTGTCCCCCCAGGGTCCTGCTGCCCCTGGCTTTGGGTAGCGGACACTGGCACCAGCTCCTCCTCTTCCAGCCCTTTATCAGCTTCAGAAGAGGAGAAATGGAAACCTGAGCTGTCTCTGCTGCTGCATGAGCTGGCTGGATGTGAGGCAAGAGGGGAAGCAGAACTGCAGCCGATGTGGTCACTGCCACCCTGCTTTGCAAAGAGCACGCTGCCTCCCTGCCCAAGTGCTGCAGGTGAGAGCAGCGATTGCAGTGGGAAAAGTCAGTCCCTGGACAGGCAGGGAGCAGAACTGACAGACTCCTGAGTAATACTGCTTTCCTCACTCACCTGATCCATTCCTCCTTCATTTATCCTACTCTCACTGCAGATTGGTCTCTTTTCTGATACTCAGACTAATTTTTATTTTAGAACAGCACGGCTGTGTCCTGAGCACACACTGCTCCCTCGAGGTTTCTTATGCTACCAATAAATAAATTACCTGCTAATAAACCCCCCTCAAACTCACACTTCTCTTTTTAGATGAAGATAATTAAATTTATACATGAGTTACTAATTTGTGTGACTGGACACTGGAATATACTGGGAAGATGGAAGGCTGTGGTCAGATGTGCACGCTAAGGCACTGCAGGATTTACTCTGAGCTTCCTCTACAAAGCTGATTCAAATATTATGGTAACCAATTTGTGGTCAAGAAATTGATAGAAACATGTGAAGATCCTCTCACAGACAGAGCAAATCATAATTTGAATATACAGTAAAGGGTGACAGGGATTTGGGACTGCCTGCAATCAGCTATCACAGGCAACTCGCTGACACTAGCTCTAATAAACATTGTTAAAGACATTAACCAACACGAATTATAATTCAACTTTTCACAGTGCAAAGATGGGTTGGAACTCTTTCCATTTAATACTAGAAACAGGCTAAATTATCAGGCTGTGAGGCCCTAAGAATGCCTCTGGTTGTGTTTGCACAAAGAATGCCTCTCCCTGCTCATTCTCATTGCACACTGCCAGTACCCAGGAGATGGGAAAGAACTCATAAAATTCTTCATCTTGGCTGGGTTGGTAACACAGGCAGCAAGAAAGGGAGGGTGGAGGGATGCTCCTTCTCTGCAGAGCAGCAAGAGGTGACTGCTTCTTCACAGAAGTTGTCATGAGTTTTCACTGAATTACACAGTGACAGCAGTGAACCTGTTTTTCCCAGTCCTAAAAGCAGCCTAAAAGACTTCTCTGTCCCAAGTTTTGTCTTGGTCACCTCTTGATTTCTCCCCTGGCAAGTCAATGAACTACAAATTCTGTGTGTTTTCTTTAATCAGGCAAGAGGAACAGATCACAAGCCACTTTATTAAGGAAGTCAGGGTAATTATCCTCAGAGGATAATTAAAAAGCAGGGATACATGAAGTAACTTGACCCAGTTCTCCTGGAGAACAGTGGCAGAGCTGGCAGGAGATGGCAGCTCCCACGAGCCTCCATCCTTTTATCCCCCATCCCTGGAGAATCCCTGATGTCAGTAATGAGGCAGCTCAGGGATGTTGACTCTGATGTCAGCATCAGCCATGGCCAAGAGATAAATCCCTAATCAAAGGAAGGAAACCCCAGGAAACCTGAGAGGGGATGAATCCCCACTGCCACATCCCAAAGCCAGCCCAGAGCTCACAGGTGAGCAGGGGCACCACTGCCACCAACATTCCTGGCTACTGCCGCACACCAGCAATGGAAAATTCATTACTTACAAACCAAGGCCTGTAAATAACAACGAGGAGAAGGGGAGAAGCAATTCCTACCCCCTGCCAAGATCCAACTGCAATCTGACACACCTGGAACTGTCTCCAGAGGTACAGGGAGACACTTGGAAAAGCCTCAAAGTCATTCTTCTCTCTGCTCTAACTTGCAGGCTGCAAGGAGGAACGAGGATATTACAGAGCATTGCAGAATCAATAGTTCTAGTGGGAATCATTGGTTTGATGTCAAGGCCAATTAGCTGCAAGTGGAATTAGCACATACCCCGAGTGGGAAGACAAGAACGTGTTCTTCCCTAGATGGGAAAGATGTTGGCCAGGTGTGCACAGAAACTCTGGAACTGGCATCACATTTCCCAACGCTGACAAATCCCACAGACCTCAGGAGCCTGCAGCAATGGCCTGATCTGTCCTGGACACAGGACAAACTGAGACAGGAGAAACCTGCAGCTCAGACTGACCCTTTGCATCTGGAATTTACACCAAGGAAAGGCCAGACTTGGCCAACAACTCTTCACCCTGTGTCAGCTCACCCCAACACACCAATCTTATCCCCTTACCTTCCCACTTTTGCCCTGACTTGTGCCAGCAGTTTTATTCCATGTTGCAGATAGGATTTATAGCGTTTCTTGGACTAATCTGTGCCATGCCTCCTTTGGCTACTGAGAAAGAGCTCAACACTTGAGATCGAGGAAGAACGGGCAAAGTCTGTCATATTAAAGGAAATAAGCTGCAGAGATTTTAATTAACATTAAAGATCCGAGAGAAAGGAGCCAACTTGCAGGACTCCAGGCAAGGTGGTGCAAAACTGAATGTTTTTGCAGCAGCTTAATCCACATTTTGAATCTCATGCTGGGAGCAGCCAGCAGTGGAGAAGACTTTGCAGAGGTCAGGAGGGTGAGAGCTCGGGGAGGAGGCAACCCCAGGGCACATCCCTGCATAACCTGGGTGGGCACTGCAAGGGCAGCAGACCTGAAAAACCACAGAACTGTGGAATCACAGAGTATCCTGAGCTGGAAGTGACTCACAGGGATCATCAGCCCAGCCCCTGGCCCTGCACAGACCCCAACAATCCCACCCTGGGCATCCCTGGGAGCTTTGTCCAAACCCTCCTGGAGCTCTGGCAGCCTCGGGGCCGGGCCCATTCCCTGGGGAGCCTCGGCAGTGCCAGCACCCTCTGGGGGAAGAACCTTTCCCTAGAATGTTCATGTAAACTGCACTGAGCCCTGAAAGCAGCAGAGCTGCCCCTTGTGCACTGCAGGTGACAATGCCAGCTGGGGAGGAAGGAGTAGAGACAACACTTCCAGCCCAAAGCATTCAGTGTTCTGTCACTGAAACCTGAGGCAGTCCCACCACACCAGCACTCCACCCACACCTGCAGCAAAACCCTGGCACCTTTGTGCTTCGAAAGACTTTTGGACAAACAGCCCTGGATGGTGGGGAAGGCCCAGGCTGTGGCTGACGGATGTGCACGAGCCAACGATGCCATCCAGAGGTACTCGGGTGCAGCACAGAACTCTGTGTCATCAAAGGCTGAAGGGAAAGACAGGGCCTTTGTGTATCTCACAGATCAGATTTTAAACTAACCCCACCACCAGATGATTACATTTTATTTATTTGTAATTTATCCTGCCCATCGCTTGTTTATTTTCTGCCTCTCCTCACTGTGCGCCTTGATTTTGTAAGTATACTAAATAAGTCGTTCTTAAAAATATGGATACACCTCTGACCTCTCCTGGCAAACTGGAGTTATTTCAATTTACTCCCAGTTGCTGACAGCAGGCCTGGCATGACCTGGGGAACTGAGAGAGGCACTCATCTGTATTTCACTGCCCTGCAATAGTGCCTGAGCTGAGAAAACACCAACCACGCACTGCAACAGGAAACACGACCTTTGTTCCCCAGCTAGAACAACTGGAGACTCCCTTTCAGCTGTGAAATCATCACTCAAACCTGATACAAGAAAATGCTTTTCCAGCATGTGATTATACATATTTATGTGTGTTTGTGCACACAGAGTTCATGTCAGCTGTCTGAACAGTGGGGATGCAACATCACCTGGGGCATGTCTTGTGACAGGCAAAGTTTGATCTCTCAAACAGGAGAGATCTGGTCAGTAGCAAAGACCTAATTCACCTCTGCATGCAAACATACCTTTTTCACTGGCACCTGTATCTGTGTGGCAACAAAACGTGGATTTGCAAAGTGATCCCATTAATATCAGAATAAAATCAACCACTGAATCCTTATTTTCTCCGTTAGGAACCTAATGGGATTAGAATCATAGAAAGTCCTGAGTTGGGAGGGACCTACATGGATCAGCAATTCCAGTTCCTGGGACTACAAAGATTACAGACAAATAATCCCAAAGCATAAACAGTATACTTACTTTTTTAATCTCTGGGATTTCCCAAGCTTTATTCAGATACATATCTGATTTTCAGAAGTACTATCTTAGAATTATAGAAGATACAATACACTTGTACCTGACTTTTTTTCCTCAGAAACCATCACTTATTGATCCATTAGAATTAAGGCAGAGGGTATTATTTTTTCACCTTACACAAAATAAAAATGAAAACTGAGGAACAGATTGTCTTGAAAATGGACAAAATAACTTTTCAGACAGCTTATGGCAAGCATGATTTTCATGTGCTGTATCCCTCTCCAAAGGAGCATCCCTCTTTTGCAGCCTCAATATTTGAAAGCGAAGAGAAAACTGTGAAAATACAAATGACATCAGATGACAAGGGATGTGACTGAACCACACCACAAGGAGGAATGGTTCTGGGTAGGAGGAGATGGTTAAAACAAGATTTGGAGCGTTGGGATGAGAATGCCAAATGCAGGGACAGATCTCTGCACTGCATTTGGAGTCACCTTGGGCTGACCTCAAACCCAACCTGGCCCAGGCACCTGCTCAGCACCGGGTCATGTCCTGTTCAGAGGTGCACTCAGGGCCCCCCTCAGCAGCTGGATTTGTGACAGCTCAGTGAGAGCACAGGGTCACAGGGACACCTGCAAAAGGAGGGGTTTGTGCAGGGCCACTTGGAGCCATGAGTGACCCTGCACGGTCCTGAACTCAGGGAAGGTGAGAGCTGGAGGAGCAGCTCCCCTGTTTCAGACACCTCGGTGCTGAATGTGTGTCTGGAGGGAAGGGCAGACATATGGAGCCCTTCCTAAAGCTGTGAGAGATGACCCACAGGGATGGCTGAGTCAACAGTCTAATTTTATAATCCTAACCCTGCCAGGGGTTTCAGACACGTCTTACATCAAGTGTACAACATTTTCATGCAGCAGTAGGAAAAAAAAATAAGCAAACCCCAGGAAATACATCAGTTCTACGTGCTGAGATGAAAAAAAAAAATACAGCAGGCATTTAGCAGGAAGTATTTCTTCAAAAGATCAAAGACACTCTGTCCTCCCCTTCCTGCTACTTTCACACAGCGTTTTCCTAAAAGAAAATACCACCATCCACCCAAGTCTGCACTGGGAGGTGCTGGGGCAGACAACAAATGCAAGCCTGCATTGACACCAAGGGGAAAGGAGGTGAAAAAGGCATGGAAAGAAGCCCTGGCTCGGATGTGGGTGTGCAGGGTGTGCACTGACCTGTACTTGCCCGTCCGCACCTGCAGCGCTCTCATCCCGCACTGCTGGGCTCCCCCGACATCATTCACGATGTCATCCCCGATCATGATGGCCTGTCAGGGCAGTGAAATACAGGAAAAGTTCATTTCTGCCATTTGTCAGCCTCCCCTGACATAACAAACAGCTTGATTTGAGGTCTAGTGCCGCCATCGGACAAATTAAACAAGATAATATTGTCGTCGTATTGATTAAAAGTCATCCTACCTCGAGGGTAATTCATGCCATGCACTCCAGCAATGCACTGGCACAGCACACACCTCTACAATCTGTAATCAATCACAGAAATCAAAGGGATTTGGGGCACAGCTGAAAGAAAACGCTGAGTTTTATGAAGTCAGGCCTCTTCTGTTCCTAACCATCCGCTCCTGCTACGCTCCAAGCAGCTTAAATTAAGCTTAACTTCTTAAATCTGGTGTTCTACAGGCTGGTCAAAAGCTTAAGCTCGTAATCGCTGAAGAGCCTGATCCCAACCTGTTCTCAGGTTGATACAGAAATTTGGGAAATCACTGTAAAATGGAATTCATTCATTTTTGCACAGTATGACACGATGTGTACAGGCCTGGCACCATTTGTGTTACCATCAGTTTAAGCATATACCAATATTAATCAACAAAAGTCAGTAGGTTGCCAAAAAAGTAACTGGTTTGTGCTAAGTTTTGTCTGGTGTTTGATAAAAAGAGTGCACAGAGCACCTTCCTGCCTCTGTTCAAAACATTTATTAGATCAGAGTGTATCAACCATGTGTTGACAATCACATCTACAAAATTTCAAGTGCTCATCATCCTGCACATTACTAATATTTATTCTATTCTTCAAATTTAAAACGATTGGGGGATGCCATTTTATAGTTTCGACAAAACCCAGTATATACACAAAACAGTAATTTTCCATTAATGATCAAAAACCCCACCAAAATCAGCTTTACACCTCCCAAAGGTATTCTGGATTATTCTGCAGAGAACAGAGACAGCACCTAAAACCAGGGAAGCAGAAAGTCTGTAATGTGGTTTATCAATCAGATTTTTTCACCTTTTGTATTAAAGTTGAATTTTGTTTAATACAGAGTTAGCTGCATCTTTAACCACTTCATCTTCATCTTTTAAATCAGCCTTTTGCTTCATAAATTTAACTGCCTGGCTTTCACAACCATGGTACCTTCCAACTCCAGACATTCCTGCCTGAATTTCCATCCACTTCCCAGCTCTGTTTTGCTTGAGAAAGGATGAAAATACTAAACCTCCAGAGCTATTTTTATGAACTATCTAATGGCAACAGGGTCTTCTCCCACATAATTGCATGTAAAGGAAATCTCAGGGTATACCTAAATTTTCTGAGCGTATTTATAAACCAAACTGAGCTACAAATGTGTAGATTTGGGACAGCTTCTCCTGTAGATAATTCACCTTTCTTTAGTACTCTTCCAGACCAGCAATTCAGCACAAAATGGGGAGAAAATGATGGATTAGATTTGAATAATTAGTAAATAAAGCATGTAAATGTGGATAAGGAAAAGAGAGTAATCCCACTGTTGGATGCAGAGCTGCATCATAACACCATCCCCAGCCAACCACCATCACCAACTCCCCCCAAGCTGCTCCAGGATATTTAATCATTCTCAACCACTGGCTTTAAGAGCTTTCAATTCCTTTTTCTTACAAAGTTCCTCCCAACACCTCCGTGGGGATGACAGAGAACAGACCTGCACCGCCCTTGCTCAGCCCAAATCCTGATATTCAGGATGTAAAGACAACTTCAGTCCGGAGTCCTAAAAACCCTAAAAACAATTTTCTGTGACAAAAAAAAAAAAAAAAAAAAAAAAAAAAAAAAAAAAAAAAAAAAAAAAAAAAAAAAAAGGCAGCCCACCAAGCACTTTCCTGCTCACCAGGGCTGTGTTTTACCCCATCCAGGGAAGTTTTCCTGCAAGACTCTGGCAGCTCTGGAAGTGCAGCTGCAGCTGAGCAGCGATGCCTGTCCAGGCCAGCTTGTGGCACACGCATACAAAAATGTGCTCCAGCCCCCAGGGATTTCACAGATTTACTATCGGTGAAGGGCAATAATCACTAAAGGAGGAGCAATTATTCCCAAATCATTTAGGATTTAAAAAATCATTGGCAAGAAGATAGAGGTCAAAAGGTGCGCTGTCAAGGGAAATAAAAAAAACTCTACCTGTCAAACCTGGGTTTAACTTCCTCTCTGACTGCAATATGGTAAGAAGGGAGGGAAAGATATAAAACTGAAAGGTCACACACCCACTGAAGGCAGGAATTAGAAGATCTCCATTTGTGTTCACATTTTACGCTGGGATCACGCCATTAATCTGTTCAATCCTTCTGCAAAAGTTGCTATTTTTTAGATTGGCCACAAATTAACTAAAAAGAAGTGGGGAAAAATTGCAGTGAGTCTCTCTGGGTTTTAAAACAAATCCTCAAAGCACGAGGATGGGTGTAATTTCTATTTCCCTAAGATGATGAGAGGCAGTGTGTGGCTGTACACAAGTGCCAAAGCTGAAGGAAAACACTGCTCTCAAAGGGTTCAGAGACCTCCAGGAATTTGGGGTGGAAAGGCAAAACATAATCCCCACAGTCAGCAATGCCACTGGTGCTGCCTGTGCCACAAACCCTGAGCTGAATGCAGGTGAGCAGCTAAAATTAATAAATCTTCAGTGATGCTGGTGGGGTGGTGAGTGGGAATCTCAGGCGGACTTGGCCTGCAAACAGAGCTTCAGCATTCATTAACTGATCACAGAAGAATGATCAGAAAAGGAATTACAGAGTAAGGGAATGAAGGAGGCAGAAGGATGAGAATACTCTGATTTACCCAGCCCTGCTCGTGCTGTGTTCACCAGGGTGAGCTCAGATGGGGGATTTCAGAGGCTGGAGCCTATGCAGGATGCAAAGAGAGATCCACAGAAGGCAGTGTGCTAACTCCACCAGAATATTTAGCACAGAAGATGCTTCTAGAGTCAGACATATTTATACCTAAACAGATTTTCTGCTATAAATTCAACAACCTTAACCAAATTAAAGAAATAAACCTTATACACCCAAACCTTGATGTATTAAATCCCTTTACACAAGAAATACAACACATTTACTTTTCTCCCTGTTCTCCTTCCCCCAAGGAATAATATCCCAGCCTTCAGGATCCCACATTACTGTTAATTTTGTTTCTATCTTAGCACTCCAAAGGTGTGGGGGTCAGACAGTTCTCACTAAGCTTTCAGCTGGACTGAAGCTTGAAACTCCCCTTGGCCACTTTTATTTCAGGATGGAAGGTCTTGCCCTGGTGTGGTGAGCAAGGGGGGGATGCTGGCCCAGGAGCAGGTCCCCTGTGCCACCCCTGGGTGACTTCTCTCTGCTCTCATGCACCACTAACTCCCACCTGAGGCTTGCAGGTGGCAGGAATGGGAATTGCCTAACTACCAGTAGTTTATGGACTCCAGCACGACCTGCCATAACTCCCATTAAAGCGGGGTAATTTGCTACAGAGAGAACTTTTTATGATTATATAAAACTACCAGAACCTTAACATTATTTAGGTTTTATTGTAAAGCTGTAAAAATCATCCACTGTTACAGCTGCCTTAAAACACATGAATTAGGCATTTCAGTAACCTTTAAGATGTGTTATTCTTTGTCATAGCACTGAATTGTAAGATAGGTCTGGTTACCTCTAAGAGGTTTAAATTTCCAATCTATTAAAGTAATACTGGCAATCTGTTATTTCTAGGCCATTGAGGAAAGGTTAAAATGAAAATTGGACTTCAGGGAGTTCCTCTTATTCTAAGTGCAGGCTGAAAACATCTCAGCAGCAGAAGGCAGAGTCGGGGTCTCAGTAAGAAGCAGTTATCAAGGGAAACGACTGGTGATAACTTTATTGATTAAAGCAGCTTGAGGAATTTCAGAATTGCCACTGTCTCAAATTACTGTGGTGAGACAGCTTTATTAAAAAGGTATTTTTCATTAAAAGCCAAGTGAAAGAAAATTGTAGTATGTTTTCAAAAGCACAGCTCATCTAAAATGGTTTAACGATGGTATGGATTAAATGCATTCCGCAGGTGGAATAAATTACTGGAATAAACATTTTGTAAAAGCAAAGGCAAGTAAAACCAGCCCCTGTCATGTCACTACAAATGCAGAGTTCCTTCAGGAGACAGATTAAAATGTAATGCAGTGTATTACTGAAGTGACTACAGTGAGGTTTTAACCTGAAAACACTGAGGTTTTATTACTGTGTACCACGAGCTAAACCAACCTGCAAATCCCTCCCCAAAAGTGCATTGAAGTCACAAGGTCAAGCACTCAAAAGTCAGGGAAAGATGTCAGAATTCAGGCAGTTTGCTCGTTTGGAATTTGTTCCTCTCACACATGTGTGAATCATGAGCCAGGCTTTAACTCCAGCAGTGAGGATTATTTTTTCCATGCTGGAAAGCAAGGAGTGACTGGTGCCATTATCCAGTGGTGTCTGCTGTACTCCTCCTTGGTGAGGCACACACTCCCCTCATCTCCAACCTCTCTAAATATAAAACATTACACCTACAGACCAGACATATCACCACAGCAGACTGATGGCATTTAACGCTAGAAACTATTTGTAAAAGAAAAGCCAGAACTCTGACAAAATATAAAGTCAGGCACGAGTAGCAGACATGGCAAACAGCAGAGAGTGAGTAAATAATCTCTGCTGGGGACTCTCCCTGCTTTTCTGCACCCAAAACCAATACTCCTGAAGCTGATGGGAACCACTCACCAGGGCTCACCCTACGGGACCATCCTTGCCAGCCTGGTGATGCCTTAAATCAGGTTTGTTTCCTAGATTTAGAGACAAGAGCTCTGCACCTGGGATATTGCTGGGAAGATATGGACAGAGTGAAGGGAGTACAGAAAAAAGCAGGGGGACAGAACTAAACCACACAGTTTCAGTAAAAAAATAACTCCTGCAATGATAACAAGCCTAGAGATAATTGGATGGAGGAAATGTCCAGGAAGGCAAGCAGTTATTTTGGTTGTATTAACTAGAGTAGAAATAGAAATAAGGAGATGCAGTTCAAAAGGAAAATTTCCTGCTAAATCTCAGGAAAAGCTGCCTTCCCACAGGACCCACAGGGCTGAACACCACCCCCAGGGTGCTGACAGTTGTTTGCCTCTCTGAAAACTCCTGTGGACAAAACATTAATAACTGTGGAGCAGGGAACATTCCTGCATGGGGAAGGAGATGGATTAGATGGCCCACCAGGTCTTTTCCATCTCCCCACTCGATAATAAAGCAAAACCCAAGCACAGGCTGAATTACAGGGCCATAATTTCATCTCCAGGCTCCAGGGACCTACAAGCCACCCCAAACTTTGCTCCTGTTGTTTATAATGTCACCCAAACCCCTCTGATGGAATTATTGTGCTGTAATTCACTGCTGTTTGTGAGGCTTCTCATACTCATCCTTATGTCCTGTGTGACAGAACAGCAAATCAATAAAGAGGAGATAGGAACAACTACAGAGAGGGGGAAAATGGGCTGTGCTGAGGAAGCACAGCACATTCAGCATGTTTCTGGAAAGCCAGAAATACAGGAGAAGGTTTTGGGGTCAGTCAGCACTCCTTATTTACCAAAATTATAAAATATTTCACTCCTGCCTTTCCCTTTTACTAAAAAAAACCCAAAATCAGTGTGACAGCACAGGAAATAAATGACATTTTGGGATCAGTTCCATCCCGCTGCAGCCTCCAGTCTCCAAGCCAGGCATTAGGGCACCTCTTCTGCCTCTGCCAGGCATTGAGTCCTGCTCACATTCTCCTTCAGCCTCTTTTGTAACTTTTCAAAGCTATAGCAAAGCAGGAAAAAAGCAGCAGTGGGCACAAATATCTGGCACAGCCTGTGGTCACGGCACCTCAACCTTACCTGCTCTGGTGGAATTCCCAGTTCTGCCAGGGCTGACTCAAAAAAACTTTTTGCTGGTTTCCCCACCACCTCAGCCTGGATATCACAAGCATACTGGGGAAAAAAAAAAAGAGAGAAACACAAAAAATGCTGATTGGAAAAGGATTTGTTCAACTCCATAACTGCAGTTATAAAACCTTTGTGGTTATTGATTTTTGCCCTTAAATAACACAATGGATTAGCAGGTGAAGGTGAATATCAGAGAACTTGGATAAGAGAAGTTTTTTTAAAGTTCTCTGGCGGGAGAGAAAATGCTCTTGAAACACCTCAAGGTACAAATCTTTCACATTCTCAATCACTGAATAATCTTCAAACTCAGTTCCAGTTCTGCTCATTTGGAGTATAGAAACATAAAAAATATCCTCTATATAAAACTACCCAAAGTACTGGAAGGCTTTAAAAGATAGAGAGGATTTCTTCAACCATCTGGCATAATTTTAATGATTCACATGAAAAATCGAGTTTCAAACCCAGGTTTTGAAAAGTTACATTTGAAAAAAAGATGATTTTAGAAGTTACACTTTCCTGCAATTAAATATCGGTGCTATGCTGAAAAAAAATTGTCTCTTGTTTGTTCCTAGACAAATAAAAGCCTAACAGATAACAGGCACTTTCAGGTTTTCCTGGGTATCTTGCTCACAATATCCCACTTTATTCTTGTCTGGCTCCTCCCTCCAAGGGCCTCACTTGCAATAAAGGCACCACAACAGAAAAAGTTCACAGCTTAAGTAAAACAAATTTAAACAAAAAAACGAACAAAGGCAGAAAAGAAATGAATCCACTTATCTTCAGAATGCAGCAAATGAGTTTCAGTGTGTGGAAACTCCCTCCACCAAGGTGAGTAATTACAGAAGATGAGCCATATTTATCCCAGTTACATATTTATCCCTTTTAACAAGGTGCACAGGGCAAGTAAGCAGAATTCCAGCTATAAAATACCTCTAATGCCTTCATATATGCTCCAACATCAAGTTTCAGACCATCGGTTTCTTTATAGTAGCGTCTGGAAATGAAAGCGATAAAGTTCCCATGAAATGAAAACGCTGGCACTCAAAGACAAAGAAACCACGTTTTATTATTTCTGGGCCTTTATGGATGTCCATATGGCTGCATAAAAAGTCAAGCAATCAGAAAATCCCGGGCCTTGGTTTAACACCAGGAGTTAAAGGACAGGCTCAGGGCCGTGCAGTGCTCAGAGAAAGGATCATGGATGCCCATCTGGGAACAACTTCCCTGGTTCAAAGGGATTTCAGCGTGCTTAGAGCAGGATGGACTGGGCTGTGTATCACTGCACACTGACAGAGAGCCCTGGCAGGTGAAAGATGAGGGCTGGCCCCAAGCAGCAGCTGTGACCCCTCAGTGCATCTGCAAGGAGACCCCAGACAGGACCATCATTGCTGTCTCAGCCTCCCACAGCAGCAAACCCTGCTCATCAAGACTAAAAAAGCTAAATTTTGTTCCTTCTAAAAATGCTCCCACTGCCACGAAGCTCATGGAATCACAAGGTGTCTTTGGAGAGTCTTCCTGGACCAGCAATTCACATTCACGCAGGTCCTCCAAGCTCTGGGCAGAGCAGAGACAGGTTTCTATGTGACAGGAGAAAAGGTAGGGTGAGCAGTCAGCTAAGATTTTATGCCTTATCCTTCTGCCATTTTCGATTATTCAGTATAGCCTTCCTTTAAAATGACCACTTGACCTTTGCTAGAACAGCCATTAACCTTCTATAGTCTGGCGTAAACAGCTTAATTTTCTGACAGTGGCATGACAGAAGAAATTACAAAGCCAATTCCCACTCTCAGCCCAAAACAGATGCTAAATGTAAATCACTCCATTTCCAGGAGCAGGGAAGTTCTGCTTCAGTAACTCTGACACTTTTGTTTTCCATGGGATGAACTAAAACTTTGACCAAAACCGACCTGCTGGCCCGAGGCAGGAACCTTGCTAAGGTCCACTCAGCTGGGCTGGGTCTGCAGGTTAAAAATGAAGCTGGGTTTTGTATAAGGCCCTTCACATCAAAGAGGCTTCTTCAGTCAGGAGAAGAGTTCTTACAATTTATAATCTTCCTCTTTCGAGTCAGAGAAGTCGCCACAGAACTTGTATTCACATTACCTCAATGATCAGCCGTTAAAAAGCAACATGCTCTTGGTGAAAACTGAGCTCTGAATATCCCCAAAAATCTTTGCTTTTAAACAAAAAGGGCGTATTTTTAATATTTCAAAGAAGCAACAAAAAAAGAGCTGTTTCTATCAATGAATGACCAAATAAATACTTTTATACGCACAGGGTACAAAGCATTTTTGCACAGCTCCTAAGCAAAGGTTGATTCCATATTTAATTTTGAAATATGGTATCACATAACACAAAATTTAATGGTTTTATGTACATTAGCCATTCTGCTGTGGGCTCAACATTTTCTCCTTATCCTTCTGAGAAACAGCAAGGATTTTTCACCCCTGTTGGAGGATTCGAGCGTGAGTGTCAGGTAAGGCAACGCAATGAATTTAACTCCTTCCCACTGATAAGTTCTCCCCAGCTGGATCAATAACCCACAAACTAAGAAGGGTTTTCGTGCCCATTACAGTCTATTGAACCACTGAGCAAAGTTGTCACTGCACTTTCCTCAAGACAAACATGCACAGTCTCTTTTAAACCCATGCATCACACAACAGATAACAACAACTCGTTGGGATTTGTCACTATTCAGCACAGGAATTAATAATGTGCTGTTTAAAATCTCAGAATACATGTAAATTAATTATCTTCAGGAAATTTTCAAACTCCCTGACTGGATTTTTTCCTGTGTGTGAGAAAGCAGGAGGTCAAAAGTTACCCTTAATGGGCAGAGAATAATTAAAAACGGTGTCTGACGTTAAAACTACCAAAACAATTGATCTGCCACTTCAAAAGCACCAAACTGCATCACAAATCTACGCCAACAGCTCTTTACCCAACCGTGGCCTGTGGAAATTTTGAGTTTCTTTCACTATGAAAAATCATTTATATTCAGTTCAGAGAGGAACATCTGTCTACAGCAGCAGTTAAACCAACAGTTCTCACCTCTGAGGTACTAAATACTCACTTGGGGGTCACACACATCAAAATCCAAACTCTCCATGATGCCTATGAGATTTTGGAGCTCTCTCAAAGCACCAAAAGTCCTCTTCATTGATCAGATCAGGCTCTCAGCCCAGGCACACAGATTAAAAACTGAAAAGTTGAGACTGGGAGTGCACACACTTATTTCTGGCCTCTAGTAAAGATATCACTTAAAAATGCAGAGACTTGAGGAAAAACCAGAGCTGAACTCACCCTTTCCCAAGGGAGATCAAAACAGGCTTCTCCATCCCAATCAGAAGTCGGAAAGCCTCATTAAGGTTTGCATAGGTGAAGTTTTCTGCTGCATCTCCAAGAACCACACAGTTTGGGTTTGTCTTATCGATCTCAGCAAATTCAGGCACAAGATCTACAGAAGGAGGGACAAAACCCAGAAGATCACAAATCCCTCACCATTCCAGATCCCACAGACGCGACGGCGCTTCCCCAAGACTCGGAAATTACATGCTTTACCCACGACAACGGGTGAAAAAAACAAATAAATCTCCATCTGAATCAAGGGCTCATCAGACACCCACTCATCTGCCCTAAAACAAAGAGGAAAGCAGAGCGTTTCCCCCGCTCCCCGTGTCCCCAGGGCTGTCGCACCGTGGTGCACCAGCAGGTGCGGCCTCAGGCCGCGCTCCCTCAGGAGGCGGCAGGCGGCCGGCGCCGGCGCCGTCACTTCGGCCTCCGAGACGTCGAAGCCCATGGCCCGCAGCTTCCTCACAAAGTTCTCCCGGGTGGCTTGGGTCTCGTTGGTGCAGAGCTGCAGCTTCAGCCCAGAGGCCTTGATCCTGCGGAGGGAAGGCAGCGGAGGGGTTAGCTAGGTGAAGAGAACGAGACCGGAGCGCCGGCTCTGCTGCGAAGGTGAGGATGATATTCCAAACCAGGAGCAGGATCCTTGGCCGTGACCGGATGCACCTGAAATCCTGACTCCGACTGCAGCTACCAGTTAGTTCAATGATGTTTTACCAACACTGGGGTGGATCCAGTCACATTTATCATTAAACCTCTCATAAAACACCCGTGCTGATACTTGGTGGATAATCCCGAAAAATCCTGCACTTTAACTGACTCATTAATAAATGTTTACAGGTAAATGGATTCTCAGGGGAAGAAAACACGGCCACGAGTGTCCAGAGCCAAGGACATGGCTGCTGTGGATTGGTACTCTGCAGAAGTCGTGTTGTTGCCCCATTCCCAAAGTGTCCAAGGCCAGGTTGGACAGGGCTTGGAGCAGCCTGGGATGGTGGAAGGTCCCTGCCCATGGCAGGGGTGGGATGGGCTCTTTACTGTCCCCTCCAGCCCAAACCATTCTGTGGCTCTGGGAATCCCCTGCAAGCCCTCCGCCTCTGAGCAGCTTTCTTTCCTAAGCTGGTGACCTGCTGTGGATGTCCCCAAAAAGCCTCTTCCCCAAGGATGAGCTGTCAGCTGTCTGGAGACCCAATGTATTTCAAAGTGGCCACAGAAAATGGGAAGCACTGTTAATGGACCACAATTTAAAAAAAACCCCAAAACATTTGCCTAAGGGAGGGTCACTTAGCTCCTCTAATATGTGAAAATCCTAACTTGTGTCGGTTTTCATGTGAATTTGGGCATAATTATCTTTGAGGACCTGAGCACATGTAGATTCAGATACTTAGGTAAGTCTGGAACCAGGCTTATAAATTCTAATAAAAATAATATGACTCTTCTTTGTATTAAAATGAAAAAGGACATTTCTGTCAAGGAAGTCCCTGCACTGATTCTCAAGACAACAAAAGATGCTGGGTCCATTTTGTAGGGAAGATGATCTCAATTGGTTGGTGCAAACACCAAAGCCACCTCCAGACAACAGATCTGACGATGAACTTTCCATCAAAGGATTCTTGGAAATCTGGTCCTGACTCAGAGAGCCCCTTCTGCTCATCAAAACTGCAACCAATGTCTCCTTTAATAATGCTGGTGATTCATTTCTTTCTTATTATTTGTCTTTCCTAATCATAGATATGTGAATTATCAATTACACTTAGTGGTTAATTGCCCTTCATAAAGATAGCTTTTCTCTTTTAAATTAGGCAGTTAATATATTGTAACTAATAGCATCCACTTGTACATTATAAATATATCTTCATTGATTGGAGCACCGAATGTGAGATTCACTCTCAAGTTAATGAAGCAATTGAGTGAAGAAGTGCAGGGTGTACCCAGGGAATAATTATTGTTAATGAATTATGATGTGACCTTCTCAGAACAATGAACAATTGGTGTGACAGTGGGATGACAATATTCCACATCTGTTATTCGAGACACAGTTTCAGCTGGAGTTAAAAAGCAAAGCAGTGTAATTTGGATACACAACAAACTTTAACAGAGTGTGCCGTGGTTAAAAAAAAAAAAAATGCTCTAAATGCAAAGCCTCCCTGCACACTCTTGGCAGGGGGGGGGGGGAAATCCCATGAATCACAACTGCCTGGAAGCAGACATTTGTTGAATTAGAATCTGCTTTTTCTCTTCCTAAAGGTCAACATAATGAATCCAGGGACACCACCAACCACAGACCTGCAGAGACAAACCAGCACCCTCACAGGGTGAAAGCACAGATTCAGTTTTCCTGCACTACTAACTTCTCTCTCAGCATTTTGGATGAAAACCAGAATGACACTTCTGAAAGGACTGAGCAAAGCAGGGGGAGTCTGGACACATCCCAGACTGCTTCATGCCTTCGTGGCCACCAGCAGTTACCACCCCAACAAATGAGCTCAGGAAATGCTTAGGATCAGGTCTACAAACAGTTAGGCCAAGCTGGACAAAAAAAATGGGAGTCCTCTGGTGACACATGAAAAAGACTTTTAAAAATATCCTGGAACTCCAAATGAAACAAAAATCCACAAAACTCTAGAGAAGATTTATTTCTACAAAAATACCTTTCCAATGAGAAGTCACCTTTCCCTTCCCAATTAGCATCTCTGAAAAGACCCCTGTAAACTCTGCCAAATCCTGCACAGAACAGCCACACTCACCTGTACATTCAGTATCACTGGGGTGAATCCATCCCTGGATGCTCAGCACAGGGAGGACGAGCAGAGCCTGCAGGCCAGCTAACAACTGTTAACTCAGAGCTTAAATAATTACAGAGACCTTTTACCAACAGCTCTGCATGGGGGAAAACCTGGCTCCAATCACATTTACAGCAAAACTCTGATTGTTTCCCTGGTCTGGCAAGTTTTGCATGTGGAGAGACTAACAGAAATGGCTTGAAGGTCTGTGTCTCACAGGTGTGATGCTTTGCTCCATGAGTTCACAGGGAAACCTCCAGCCTCTGAACTGACCCCACTGCTCACGCTCCCAGCAAAGCAAGGCAAGGCACTGCAATTTCCACTGCTGGCAGGTGTGGGGTGTCAGGAGAAGAATAAAAAGCAAGACTTGTAATGTGATGTCTTGTAAGATAAAGAGCAGGGGATTAGGTACCTGCAAGTGCAGAAGAATGAAGCGGCAGGAGATGAAATACACGACACCAGTTTTATCGAGATCTCCAGCCTATTACAGATTTATCAGCAGGTCCATTACAGAAGCACAGGCACACCCAGGACACCCAGTCAATCAGGCCTGCAGCTGACTTCCACACATCGTGGCCGTGATAAAGATCCCACTCAAACTCCATGAGCACTGGGAAAATCGATCCCGATCAGAGCACAAGGCGAGCACAAGGACAGGCAGCACTGCTCTCCATGCTGCAGGGACATCCCAAGGCTGCCTCTCCCTCCCTGTTTGGGGCCATCAGCAGGCTCAGCATCAGACAAATCCATCCAATTTCCAACATCACTGCTCACACCACTCCTAATGCCCAAGAGCAGGAGCAGGGGAGCTTCACCCAAGTGAGGCGGAGCAGCTTCTGACCTTACAGGGTGTGAAAAATGCCAAACTGAGCAAAAGTGGCCAAAGGAACAGGTCAGGGCCCTTCTTGGAGGGGATGACAGAACAGAGATGGCAGCAGGGAGCAGATGGAAAGGCCACTGTCCCCTCCAGCTGTGTGTCACACAGGCTGTGCTGCCAGTGCCTGCCCTGCCAGGGAGCTGCCACAGCACACAGGCACTGAAGGAAAAAGCCACAAAAACACCTTCCAAGCCCCAAATTAAAGGCGGACAGATGAGCACTGAGCTCCCACACCAGCCTTACCAGAGGAGGGATTTAAGCCCACTCCAGATCCAAACAATCACTGGGTCACCCAAACGATCCCAAAATCTACACCTGGGGCACCCACCTGGCTCCGGGCATGCCATGAGCACCTGCCCAGGGGGGAAGTGGATGTGAGCACCTGCCCAGGGGGGAAGTGGATGTGAGGGGTTTAATTTCAGCCCTGAGCTGCCCCCGACGCCTCGGCGGCTCTGTGAACTGACCTTTACCTCGTTCTGCTGGAGCAGGACACGGGGCTGAGTGACAATGTCCCACAATGCAATTACCATGCGTCAGATGAGCCGGTCCCTTACAAATCACCTCGAACTTTACACATCTGCTGGCTGTCAGCATCTGCCAGGCTCACTCACCCGAAAATAATGAAAAAAACTCTCATTATTGCTCCATAACAGGTAAAGTGTTAGGACAATTATTGGACATCCTCGCTGACCTTGTGCAGACTTAGCCAACTGCCCTTGCCAACCTTTATGGGCAGCCTTTGGGCACATAAAACACAAAACCTGTTCTTTCAGATGATGTAAAGGTTGTGACACCCGTAGGAAAAGCAATGGTCCTGGGATCAGGACTGGGAATCATCAAACTCGAATTCACATTATCCTGCACATAGCTGAAGCAACTAAGGAAAAGGTATAAGGGTAAACTTCAGATTTCCCATTTTTTTCCCCCACTGTCTTTTGCAGTTAAGTATTTTTTCCTAAGACAGGAATAGGAGGAAAATCCAGCCCACAGCCAGAGGTCCTGTGCAGATGGGCAGCGGGGCAGAAAATCCTTCTGAAGCAACAAACCTGAGCTTGGAGACCGTCCAGCATCAACTTCAAAGGGGTTTGGGAATGTGCTACATGAGATTTCCAGAATTGGCTTTTTATCCTGCTCTTGGTTTTTCAGAGCACCTTGGTTGGGGTTTTTTTGTTGTTTTTTTTTGTTTTGTTTTTAAATGTAAAAGAAAGCACTCTGAGCACTTTTGCTATTTGACTCTTTTGCATCAGTGGATAAATACGAGTGTGCTTCGGTGCAAACCTCTCAGCACTGTGATACCTTGTCTGAAACACAGGGAGTCAACAGCACCTGCAAGCAAACCACAAAGGAAAAGCAGGACCTGTGCAGCAACACCATCCTCCCACCTGGGCAGGGCTAAGGCTAGTGCCCTCTGCCAGGGCCAGGCTGCTGATGCTCCAGCTAAAACCTCTCCTGATCTTGCAGGATTCTCCCAGAAGCCCCCTGGGAGCACCACACACAGCTGAAGATCCAAAAGGGTTTTGTGGCTCAGAGCAATAACCCCTTCCGGGATCCAGCTGTGGAAATGCCTGCTGGGAGGAGAGCACATTTGCTCTGCTTAAGAAGTGTATTTTTGGCAAAAATGCGCTGTATTTTTTCTGCAGATCTGTATTCCTGCCATTCCAGCAGCTATTTCAGCTTCTGCAATAACAACAGGCAAAGCTGTTAACTTCAGAAGCCTGAAGGAGGCCGTAAGTGCCTTTGTCCATCCTTACATGACACAAGCCCCTCCTAATTCCATGGAAACACTGAATTCCCTGGTGTTTAACCTGGTGGGTTCACAATGGAATGGAATCGATGGAACCAGAGGACTGTGGATAAAACTCCAGGACTTTCCTTCTCTATCCCAGCCCCCAAAACTTCCTGTTCCTCTGGTTTCTGCCATCACAGCACATCCAATCTGCTCCTATCTTGCTGTCCCATCTCTGATGCCTCTTCTGTCCCCTGACCTCCTGGTGTTTCCCTTCACCGATGTCCTGGCACTGGTCCTGAGTACAGCCAGGCTTATTAAAACCTGGTTCTCTGGTGATCCAACTTTGTGCTCCACGTAGCAAGGCTGCCCTGACAAATCCTTACACACAGCACTTTTTGGCCCCAGTCCCTCTTGCATTCCTGTGCCCAAAACTCATCTCTACATCTGCTATCTCCCGAGCACAATTTTCTCTCCAGCCCCATATGGCTCACCTCTTTCTCTCTAAATATAGAAGGGGATAATTTGGAGGCAATAAAAAGGAGGGATTGCAAAAGGGATTAAAAAAAAAATAGGAGGGCATTACCTTTGCACACGAATAAAAGCAGGTTAGGCACACATGAAGGAGCCACAAGAAGAGGCCAGTGTTACTTAAGGGTGGGTAAGGGTGACATAAGGAAGGATACAGTTATATAAGTAAAGACTCTGGAAACACCACTTTGAGGCAGTGTTTGACAGTAAAAGCTGAAAAAGAAATCACTAAATTGTAGCTCAAAACAAACTTTAAAAACCCACCGACGCCTTTATTGAGGTATTTTGATAGTTTGGAATTTTTTCAGAGGTAGAAAGAAATCCTGGAAGTTTCACACTAAAACAAACAAAAAGTCCATCTTGTCCTGAATTCTCTACAAAGGCCATTGAATACAGCTGGATACCAGAATTAATGCACAAATTATCCAACACCATAAATCAGAGACCACCTCCCTGAACAGCAGGGAAGACAACAGATTTGTAGGCAACAATATGCCACAACAGCAAAATCTAGAATTCAGTATTTAATAAAAATAACATGTACTTCTGAAGGGAATCTGCAGAAAGGAAGCAAAAAGCAGGATATAAGAAAAAAAAAAAATCTCTGGTCCATTAAGTTCAGTAACAAAATGCATTTAAGGCTGCAGATTACCAAATCAGCTTAATGTATCACACTTAAAAGACTTTAACCACACTGCAAGTGGTTCAATAAGTAAACTCTGGCAGTCCTTAAATAGCTGGTAAGTCTCCACTTTGGGAGCTGTCAAGAAAAAAAAAATCAGATCTTTGGGGATTCAGTTAGCATGAACAGGTCTGGGATATATTTATTCGCATTAAGCAAAATATTTTTATGGACAACATAAAATGTGAATTATACACCGATAGCTTTTATTCTGTGCAAAAATGGGGCTACATGATCTTTAAGGGTGCCTCCAGCCCAAACTGTTCTGTGATTCTACAAAGCTGCTAATTATTCCATTAAAAATTAATTCAAAAACAAGTTATCTTTGACAGGGTTGAATTCTCACTTTGCAACCAAACAGCACCTGTTTGTAAAGAAGGAATTCTATTTCTGAGACCCTAAAGGTTAATGAGATGTAAACTCCAAAAATTCAAGCACTTACTCACTCAATTTGTGCAGACAGAAGGTGAGCACCCACAACTTCAGGGATGCAGGGATTCAGTCAAATAAATAATGAACGCTGCTGATTAGGAAAGCAAATATAGGTTAGGAACACCCACAGCTCTCAGGGAGCTGAGACCACAGCTCATGTTCCAGACTGGAGTGCAGCTGAGACAGCTCTGCCCACAATTCCTGATCAATTCCTGGATCCTCTTCTGGCTCTGCCAGGGAAAAGCTACATGGCAATACAGAAGTGCTTCAATTTGTTGTGTGTCTGCTGCTCCAGGAGGGCAGCGACACCTGGGTCACTGCGTTTCTCTGGGTAGAAAGTGCAAAGAGAGTCAAGTACCAAAACAGATTAGCAGATATTTACACAAGGGTCTGTATGCTTTACTTCAAAGTCTCTTTCCAGGAGGAACAACTTTTCTATCAAATGTCCCGAAGGCACAGCGAGCCTTGGAACTCTGAACATCTGCACAGCCCGTGCTAAGCCACCTTATCTGCTGTGACAACAAAGATTTCCCACTCCTCACGGCACACACACTTCCAAAAGGCTCCTTTGTGAGCTCCCAACTCCTCCGAACCCCCACACCCTGAATCGTTTTACAATCCCAGTTCCGCTTGTTCTCCTCACAATCTTCTTCTTGTTAGACTCTCCAGGTATTTTATTTTATTTTCGCAGGACTGCCCAGCTGCTCCCCAGCCTCCCTGCTCCCCAGATTTCCGCTGCCCTTTTCAAGGGCTCTGTGGAAAGCTGTGCTAACAGATGCACCGCCCCGGCCCAACAACAGGATGTTGTAAACGTCCAGCCACCGTGTGCTTTTCATATGGATATGCTAATGGACACGCTATCAGCACACAGCTGTAAATGCAAATGCCAGAGCACAGGCTGAGCATCTTTTATGGGTGTTTAACCACCTTCTGTCTTGTAAGGGAGCAGCTCCCTGCTATTTGCGAGATAAAAAGCGGCTAGCTCACCTCGTGTCAATGCTGTGTAAATCGATTAAGACAAGAACAGCACGGCACTGAGGCTCTGTTAGGGCCGGCTCCAGGAGAAGCCTTTAAGTCACCGATGGCCATTCTGATCTGCTCCAAAGCATCTGCCAGTGAACTGCACATGCTGGGAAGAGGTGGGTGGGGTTTATGTAACTTTCTCAAAGTGACAGTGATACGCCGCAGTGAGTTAAACAATCAAGAAACATTATCCCTCTAAAACTTAAAAGCTTTAAAGGGATAAATTAGCTTATCGAGCCACTTTTGGCTTTTCTAGCCATCCACTGCTCTAATATCCCCACCTGAAGATACCAACAACAGCCCCTGGAGAATTTAGAGACATTCCTGGCTCCAGGGGTTAAGCCAGGGGTGCCAACAGCCTTTGGCACACGAGTGCCTGGCTGCCACAGTCTGGATGAGTAACAAGGATCCAGATTCACCTTATCCCTCGGCAGGCTCTGCTCACCAAACATTCCTGTGGTTCATCTGCTAGGCCTCCAACCCCCTCTCCCAGTGCACACTGAATCCTTCAATATTTCACAGGGAAGATTTATCAGGGCTGCAGGCACATCAGCAATAAACAAAGCATTCCCAGCTGTTACACTCGGTGTTTCACCACAGGCGATACCAACTACTGATGCCTGGCTCAGGAGGGTCTCTACAGCACTGGGAGGTTACTAAGTGTCACCTTGCTCAGGGTGTTCCAGCGTCCATCAGCTTCTCTGGCCGCGTTTCTGCTCCACCTGACTGTACTGTTGGCTAAAGAGCTAAAAACAAACAAACAAGAGGGTAAGCACCCTTCTAAAGCTGTCACAAATAGAAACCAGCCCAAATTCTGCTGGCAGAAATCATGCTGCTGCTCTTGCAAACGCTAACTCACATAACTGCACAGCAGAATTCGGCTGAAAACAAGAGAAATAATGCAGCAAATGTGGTTGTAGGAGGTCAGGACAGCTTCAGTCACATGAAACCAATGACAAATCACTATGTTTACCTATCATTTTTACTGGAGTGTACTATATGTTGTTACACTAAGTTAATTGCTGTAATGGGGGAGATGAAGTAGCAATACAGTCTGAAAAGAACAGGCCAGCTGTCCTGTTGTAAGAGTCCTTATCCGTACTCTGAGTTATCAAAATGGTATTTAAGGTTTCTGCTGGACATATACAAGCACTGAAAGATGTTAGACAGCTCCTTTAGCAGAGGACCACGGCAATTTGAATTAGTTATAAGGTTCCTTGCTATCTGAAATTATGGCCCTTTAATTGATTTTTAAAAAGGAATTAATTAAAAAAAGAGCTCCTTTTGGCTTTGATCCATCTGCTTGAAACCACCCATCTGTACAGTGACGCAGACACAAATATTAATGACCAACTGGCAATAGGATAATGAGTCAATAAAGGGTTTAAATGGTGTGAGCCAGAACAATTACGAACCTAATAGGCAGATAAATAAGGCTACTTGACTTTACCCAAGGAAAATTATTATTATTCACCACTTACATTGAATGACCTGCACAAAGTGGTTCGGTGGGGTTTTTTCTCCTTCCTGGCACTTTTCCATTCTGCTGTTCCCAGTTCCCACAGGCATGACCGCTGCTTCTCCACTGCTCACCAAATCCTGCCCAAACAAGATCAGCTTTCCTTGCATCCCAGAGCCTTTTGCTGGACTGCACTTCCAGACTCTCCTCAAACAGCCCTGCAGCCCTTGCAGACAGGCCAGATTAGCTGCCAAGGGCTTCCTGTGCCTAACAGGCACAAAGGGCTTAGGCATTCCCAGGACTTCCAGAGAAAACACATAATTTCCTACATTTAGCCCAAGGCCAGAATTCTACTTTTGTTTCATCAGCACACTTCTGACGTTACTGTGAGTTAGACTGCAGTTTACGTTGCCTCTATGCAGGAGGTTTCAGCAAATGCAGTGACAAAGGTTATTAAATAACAGCCTGCAACCCAAGAGAAAATGAAGTTTAAAATCTAGGAGCAAAAAGAAAAAAAAAACAGTGTCAAAAGCATCTGGTGAACCACAATACCCATATTATTGAATATGTCCTGTTTTTTTAAGGAATGATCTGATCTCTGGCAGTATCTATGCAGTTGTTATTATTTATGCTTGGTTTCGCTGTACCTGGAGGCCTTGGCTACGATCTGGGCTGTCCGAGGCTGTGCTCTGCACATGCACAATCCCCTGAAAGAGCCTCAGGATTTCAATAGAAGCAACTTCTCCCTCTGCTTAGTGTCACTGAATTCCCAGGGAATGCTGCTCTGGCACCAGCAGCTTCTCCCAGCCAGGTGAGCACCACAGACCAGCCAAGAGCCTCAATAAGCCTTTAACTTACTTCAGATATTGCTCTCTGACAGAACTGGGAACTCTGATCCATCTGATAATATCTTCTGTACATCCTATATGTGTTTCAAGAAATATGAACAAAGAGAATTATGAAAAAAAAAAAAAATAAAAAGAAGAGCAAGCAGCAAAGAGTTCTGTTATTACCACTTCATTTGGATCTTCTCCAGTTCTGCCTGTCCACGGGCGTTCCACCAGCATTTAGGCATGCATTTAACTAACCTCATATGATCAATTTTACTGAATTCAACATTTCTTCCTGCACTCATCCCAAGTGTATCTGTACTGAGTGGCCCCAGAGGACAGAAGCTGCAGAAGTGCTCACCAAAAAGTTCTGTCAAGTGTTTCACGGGGATTCAGAATTTGGACATTTAAAACATTTCAAGGTGGGTACATGCAGCAGCACAGAATAGTTTGGTCTGGAAGGAACACTAAAGTTCCAATCCCCTAAAATGGGCAGGGACACCTTCCACTATCCCAGGTTGCTCCAAGCCCCATCCAGCACTTGCCAGGTGAAACAGACTGGGATTTTCCACCGTGGGTGAGTGAAACATCACAGAGAGCCAAAATGCTCTTCAGAAATTCACAACCAAGACAATAAATATTTGTCTTTAAACAAAGTTATCGCTGTGGCCACTCCCCCCGGTCCCATCCTGCTCCTCTGGTCAAGCAGGGCCAATACAGACACACAGGCAAGTCAACCTAATTAATTAAAATTAGTTAAGTTAAAGTTACTCAGCTCGTGTTAACTGGACAGCATCACGCAGCTAAAAGTGAAGGATTTCCCTACCTATGGGCACTGGGAGTAACTCCCCAAGACCACACTTTGCTTTTGAGTCACTTCCAAGCTGGGCAATCATTAACCCCAGCAGAGTCACTCTCCATTTCTGGGCTGCAAGTTCCCTGCAAGAAGCTCCAGCTAATCTGACAGCAAAGTTAATCAATTTACAGAAACACCAGTGTGAGCAATGTTTTAAAAATTATTGCCAGGGGATAGTGGTAGCATCACCCCGGTTTTTCTGAGTTTCTTAAAGCTTTCTGATTGTTCATAAGATGGAGTCAGTCTCTTTAGCTTCTGTACAATATTAGGAGCAGTCTTCCCTTTTTTCCCACACATGTAACATAAACAAATCCTTTGTTTTTCATTCCCTGTCCTTTGTTTGCATATTTCTAACCTGAAAATAATTGTAACTGACAACTGGTCTGGCCATTCGGCTGGGAGGTGATAACCCTAGAAGCCAATCCACAACCAGACCCACAAATGTATAAAAAGTAAGAAATAAACAGGCAGAGAAGCTCTCAGCCTTGGGCTCTCTCTGAGAAGCAGCTCTGCCCTGCAAATCTCTTGTCTCCGTGCGTTTCCTTTGCGTGTTGCGATCACAGCGGTAGATCTCCTTGGAAGGTAGATCTACCTACGCACTGCCAGCAGCTGCTGATGCTTTACGTTTTAGCTTTCAGGTTTTTCAGATCCTGTGCCGCCTCGGGGCGCGGTTCTGAGCCTCACATGAAGGCATCACCGCCACACGTGCAGTGACAACAGCAAACGCGGAACCACGCGGGACGCGCCCGCCGCGCCGCCCCGGCCTCCTCTCCCCATCAGCCCGGGCTCTCTCCGCTTCAGAAATCCACAAAACCACCCAGCCAACCCCAAAACCACCCAGCCGACCCCAAAACCTCCCGTTTCGCGTGCGGGGCTGCCGCAGCGCAGCGGGGGCCGGGGTCAAAGCACCTCCTTTGTGCGGCGCGGACCCTCCACCCACCCACCCACACACCCACCTGCGCACGGCCTCGGCCGAGCCGGCGATGGGGACGCCGCCGTCGGCGCCGCTGTCGTAGAGAACCCCGCTGACATCGAGCAGCAGCCCCCGCACGGCCCGGGCCCAGCCGCAGCCCGCCATAGCGGCGCCCCGCCGCCGGCGCTGCCGGGAAATGCAGTCCCGGCCCCCGCTCCGCCCCGGGCCCGCCCCGCCGCACCGCCCGGCCCGGCCCGGCCCGGCCCGCGGGGAGCGGCCCAGCAGCCGCGGCTGCCCCGGCCCGGCCCGGCCCGCGGGGAGCGGCCCAGCAGCCGCGGCTGCCCCGGCCCGGCCCGGCCCGGCCCGCGGGGAGCGGCCCAGCAGCCGCGGCTGCCCCGGCCCGGCCCGGCCCGCGGGGAGCGGCCCAGCAGCCGCGGCTGCCGCGGCCCTGCCGGCGTTCGAGGCCGGGCTGCGAGTGGAGCGGCGTGCCCTAGAGAGCGGCGTCCCCGTCCACGGGAGTGGGGTGAAATTGTGTGATTTGTGTCGTCCCTTCCGACCCGAAGCGTTCTGTGATTCAGGCGGCGAGCAAAAAGAAAAGCCAACCCCACTGACTCGTCGTTTTACGATCGCAGATGAGATGTTATCAGCCGTATTCCAGCTTTATAAATAGTGTTGTTTTCTCGCAAATATCGTCTCGTCGCTAATGCCATCAATAGCGCGACTCCCAGAATGTATAAGGGGCTGTGGTGGAATTATAGTCCGTTTTGTTTTAAGGAAATCAGAGGAGCCTTGGCAGCATTGATTTGCATCGCTGCTCCTGGAATAGCCTCTGGCTTCTCCCTAAAGATAGTATCTAAACTGTGAAATTCATGAAATAGACTCAGAAACGGATCAGGTTATTTAAAACAACATTACTAATGGCACAATATCTCAGCTGTCTGCGGCGATAGCGAACATTGTCTTGGATAGTGTTATCAGTCCAGGACACCCGCTATGAATATTGATCCACAGCTTGTTACAGCCATCACTTGCCGTCAGGACAGGTCAGGGTTGAAACCCACCTAGCATCAAAGCAATTTAAAGACAGCACTTGGGCTGAATTTTAATGCCTGAGCTGGGAAACGGACCAACTTCAGAGTGCTGGAACTAATCCGCGAGTATGTGCCTTTCCACACGCATGTATGTTTGTAGGTTGTTGTGCATATACGTGTGAAACTGATGATATTTGAAAACGCCTCGTAGTTCACAGGTTAATTTCAATGCTGCAATCTACATTCTCAGCTCCTGCAGACGAAACAACTTGTAACAGAAGTATTTGTAGTCTCACATATACCAGATTTTTTTTTCCCCCCCAGTTCACCACCTCACACATCCCCAAAACCAAGATTTAGCCACCTGTAGCTTGTGGGTGCGAACTCCTCAGGTGTGAGCTCCCTTCTCTTCCACATTCTTGTGGTGTTCTACCCCAGAGGCCCACGCCAAATGGGTTCTTGGATAATTAACAGTGTTACTTTTAATCACATCCCCATCACGCATAATCATCCCACGTTCTTGCTCTCCCCTTATCTTAAGGCCTATGCCAAGAATTATTCACGAGCCCAATTCTGCTGAGGCTGAGATAGCTCTGAAGAGGAGGAGGAGGAGGAGGGCTGTGCTCTGCATCTCTCCATAGGAATAGCAGCAGGTGGAGCAGCGGATTCCTACTGAGGGCTGCCATCCCTGGCTGAAGGGTGCCTTTCTCCATCTATCTGATGATTTGTGGCACCAACAAATGCTGAAATGCCAAGGAGAGGGAAAAGCGTCCCCCTGAACAGATCCAGGTGTGCAGAAATACACTGCAAGTGAGTTTTCAATAAGCAGGACTGGCTAGGAGTGGTCATGGGGCTGGTGCAGAGTGGGGAGGCTTGGCCTGCTGTCACCTACCCTGTCCCAGTTATAGGGGTGAACAGACAACAAAGTGTTTTCGCCCAAGACAAAGGAGGGTTGTTTAGGGGGTTGATCAGATGGTAGGAGCTGCTCCAGCACAGGCAGGCCTCAGTTTCCTTGCCTACTAACTGAGAATAGTGTGAACACCACGGGAGAGTTGCAGGAGTGGCCCAGAGTCTGAACTACACTGTTCCCAAGCTTCTCCCAAACTAAAAGCTGCTCCTTTCTCCCTGAGGACCAGGCAGTAGCTTCACATCTCAAGCAGCGGCTGCTGGCACAAGTCAGCTTGGATCCTGCCCAGCGCAGGAGAGGGATGCGGGAGCCATCCCTCCTCTCTGGGTCCCTGTGAACACGAGGCTCACCCCGCTGCACCCGCACTGACCGGGAGAGCTGCAGGTGGCTCAGCGGCGAGCGAGGGGACAGGTGCAGCCGGCGGCTCTCGGGGCCCCGGGCGGACACCAGCTGCCGTCGGGCTGCCGGGCGCAGCCGCATGCCTGCCCCGCGGCGGTGCGGGGGGCTCCTGGCCGCCCCCTGCCCACCTCTCTGCACGTCTCCCCGCCCAACCCGGGGCAGGTAACGGGAAAGCCCCGTCGCCGAGAGGCTGGGATGGAGGGAGGCGCCCGCTGCGCCCCCGCGGAGCCAGCGCGGCGGGGAGGGGGCGCGGGGGCGGCGTGCCAATGGCTGCGCTGCCCCCTCCTCTGCCCCCACCCCGCCGCCGGCCCCTCCGCCTCCCCGGCCGAGACTCCTCTCCTCCCCGCCGCTCACTCCGCGCCGCCAGCGCCGAGCGTGCGGCTCGGGAGCGGCCCGGCTCCGCGCTGGGAGCCGGCAGGTCTCCGGCAAGCGCGGAGGGTGGGGTGGGATGCCGGAATGCCCGGACCGCGGGGCCAAGGCGGCCCCCATCCATCATAAAATCTCCTTCTCCATCTTAGACATCCTGGATCCTCAGAAATTCAGCAGAAGACGCGAACCGGCCTCGGGGAGCTGGGGCAGCTCCCCCCGCTCGGGAGAGCGGGAGAAAAGTTTGGGAAGAGTTGAAGTAGGAAAGGACGCTGCTGCTCCCGGCAGCGGGAGGAATAAACTAGAGGCACATGGTAGGAACGCGCTCGAGTTTCTCCGGCCGGCGCTGGCGGGGCGCGCAGGTGGAGGCAGACGGGGACCCTCGGCCCCGCGCCCGGCGGGACGCGCTCCCCGCGCCGGGTCCCCCAGGAGCGAGGGAAGGGGTGGGGGGCTGGAACCGGATTTCAAGTCTCGATGATGCAAAAGGGAAAAGTTCTCGATATCCGTGTGCCCTGCCCGGCTCCCGGCGTGCGGAGCATCCTCTGCCGCTCAAGAGGGAGGGCGCACACCAGGACGCGCCGCCGCCCCGTCCCGGCGCCGGACGGGCCGCGGCTCTTACGGAGGCACCGCACCGGTTCTTTTCCCCCAGCAAGGGCGGCCTCCGGGGGCTCCTTTCCCCGGGGCGGCAGCGGTCGGATGCCTCGGCCCGCGGGACGGCCGGCTGGGTAATTGCTCAGCCCGTCCCCACCGGAGGATGCCTTAGCTCCCGGTGATCGATATCCTATTACCGACTCCCGCCTATCTCCTGCCCGCAGCTTGCAGGTGCCCACTTCAAACCTCCTTCCCCCGGCCTGATCCTAATATTGTTCGATTAAAACTTACCTTTAATAGATGACATCTATCGATCTGGCCCTCGCAAATCTGAAACTCCATTAGCGCAGGGATGGGGAGGGGGGGGAGGGGATTTATTTCGTTTCAGAAGGGGACTTTAATAACTTCTTTTTTAATTGGTAAGAAATCCATATCGACGGCTCCCCCCCTCCCCGCCGCGGATGCGGTGGCACAGTGGGGGATGCGGGGAGGGAGGGGATCTCGCACGACGGGCGGAATTTTTCTCCCCTTTATCGTATTTTTAATGATTGCCCTTACGTTGGGGAGAGGGAGGGATGTCGGAGCAGTAGCGCGGGGGTTCGGAGGGGGGACGGGAGGAGGGTGCGCTGTCCCCTGACGAGCCTCGCCATCTCACCTAGATGCGCACGCCCCGGCGGAAAGCGGCGCCGAGGACGCGGGGCAGGAGCGCGACGAGGAGGATCCGAGCGGGGACGGGAGCGGGACCGAGAGCCCGCCCGGGCCGGAGGAGCCGGGCTCGCCGCGGAGCGCCCGGCGGCGGCGGGCGGAGCCGGGCTGCGGGAAGCCGCGGAGAGCGCGCACCGCCTTCACCTACGAGCAGCTGGTGGCCCTGGAGAACAAGTTCCGAGCCACGCGGTACCTGTCGGTCTGCGAGCGCCTCAGCCTGGCGCTGTCCCTCAGCCTCACCGAGACGCAGGTGAAGATCTGGTTCCAGAACCGCCGCACCAAGTGGAAGAAGCAGCACCCGGGCGCCGACGGGGCGGCCCCCGCGGCATCCCCGGCGGCGGGCGGCGGCAGCCCCAGCCCGCCGGGCCCCGCAGCTCTGCCCTTCCAGACTTTCCCTTCCTACGCCGCCGCCAACGTGCTGGTGCCGCCGGCCTCCCCCTTCCCGCTGGGCGCCGGCCCCTTCGCACCCTTCCTGGGCCCCGCGTACCTCGGCCCCTTCTACGCCCCGCACCTCTGAGGCGGCAGGGCCGGGGCGGCCCCCGGGAGCCAGGAGCGACCCTCAGCCCTTCTGACCCAGCGGGGAACACCGTCGTCGCTTCTGCTGCTTGCGCGGCCATTTGAAGCGTAAGAAAGTTGATTTTTCCTAGGCGTCACGGCAGCGTGCTTAACTTTGACACACAGAGAAAAAAAAAAAAAAAAAAAAACCAAAAAACAACCCACTGTAACCACCGGATTTTATTAGCACCTTTGAGATGTAATTATAGGTGTTGGAGATGGGAAAAGTAACCTTCTTTACACATGCCTGACACGAATTCCCCGCAGATTCTTCTCCAAGTTCATTGTTAAGATGCTCCTCGTTGCTGCTCGGCTTGCCAGCACACGTCTGAAGCCTGGAGGGCTCGGGAGCTGCGGCACTCGTTAGCACTGCTGTGATCCTGATGCTGATGAGGGTGCAGGCGGCCGTGTCGAATCCCAGGGATGCTCGTCAGCGAAGATGTCCCCAGGCTCTGACGGTGCTCGTGGGACTCTGCTGAGCCCTGTTTGACCCACGTTTCTTCATCGTTTGAGAACTGCCAGACGCGTTCTTGACACCCTACCTGGAGGAGAGCTTTGTTTGGGAAGGTGCAGGAAAAAAGCAGCTCCGTGTCATCGGGAGACAAGAAGGAAACCTGCCTGGTCAGTGGGAAAGTGTTCAATGCTGCTCATGTCCACGGCCTCTCTGCCTTTCTCTGCAGTTCATTCCCAGTGACTTCACTGGTTTTGGATAAGAAATCTAAAGATCATTCTTTTCACAGAGAACAGTTGTTCTTGTAATAACACAGCATTAGTGTCAAATGAGGCAGAAAAGAAAACATAAATCAGAGAAAATGATTACATTATTCATTTCTTTTAAAATGGGGCATTTGTGGTAGAAAGTAAGTAAAACACAGAATTTCCAGCATGCTGAGACCTATTTTCCATAACAGAGAAACACATGATTTTTCTGTTTTTGCTTTTTGGCGCATTTGTTAGAAGGAAAATCACATTTCATCTTCATCCTTACAAGCACCGGAATGAAAAGGAATTTTAGCTGGGGGCTCATCTGTCCCTGAACGGACGGGAAGTAATCGGTTTAAAAAAAATCTGTCTCATGCAGTTTTACAAATTATCACAACACAGTATTCCAGACTGTATCCTCACTGTCTCTGACAATGCTTTAAAGTACACACTGGCTTTCCAACCAAAAAAACTTAGCTCATAAATCCTATCTAGCTCTTGTGTCGGTCTAAATAAAAAGGGTTTTTAAGTTATTCCCTGTTTAATTGTTTTTAATTGTACTTGGATGAAGCACTGTCTGCTTTGTGGACTATTTGCCCACCTGTTGCAGATTTGATGGTCCCTGTGTTGGATGTCAGTGACAGAAGGTGACACCTCATCTCCTGCAGGCTGGCTGTGAGGAGATGGGCGATGGGACAACCCTCTCCCAAAAATCACCCTCGTGACTTCCAGCTTTGCAGGGATCGAGGGTGTGAGAGCCACAAGCCTGAGCCAGCTGAAATGACCTGAGGGTTTCTTCCCACAGCGAGAGGAGGAACCCGGTGTCCTCTCAGTGATTTGCAGAGCTATTAACAGAACACAAAGTTCACCTCAGGTCACGGGTTACGAAGTCATGGCCGCTGTATGAATGCGCTTACTTGGCGGTTAATTAAAGTAACTTTTTAACCCTAATTTAAGTTAGAGTTACAAAAGATGGGGTCATTTCAGCTGCTTGGGGTGCATCCAGAGGTGCCTTCCTTTCTGGACAGGCAGTCATCAGTCCCAAGAGCCTGAGCCACAAGGTCCCACCACTGCCGCTGACACACTGTGTGTCTACTTCTGGCCACTCATGGGCAGTTAAGAGCTCAAGCCCTGCAGGGAGGGAAAGGCATTCCCGCAGGCTGGTCTAGCCCATTTTCTCTGCCTCAAGTTAGGACTAACTAGACCTAAACCCTCTTGACTATTCACGGCCTCCTACTTACGATTGTCATCACTGTCCATGCAAAAAACAAGTCTTGCTATCACCTTGCTGTCACTCTAAGAGGTTCCCAGAGCATGACAGGGTTGGTTACCCACAGTGTACCCAGGTCCCTGGTAAAAGACAGGCTTGTGCCCTGGTATGGTCACATGGTTACTTCTTTTCCTTGAGAAGTGTAAATCACAGCAAAAAAAAAAAAAAAAAAAAACACCCTAGGAATTGTTACAAGTCAAAATAAATAGTAAAAACTGTCTCTTCCTTCAAGATGTGGTTTTTGCTGTTCATAAACCTTTCAAGGTTCTGCTTTGCCAGCAATTTTACCCTTGCCAAAACTATATTAACTTTAGAGGAAATATTGATTCCTGTGCAAGATGCCCTAGCCTTTCTTTTTTCCTACCACTCTATGAAGTCACTTGTAGTCCAGATTCCCAAAAGAAGTTTTACAGGTACTTCCAGAGAATACAGCAGTCAAGGTCCCAGCTTTGCACGCCTTTGCACCTCTGCAGGGCACTGGGAGGGGGACACACATTAATGGGAATGCAGATTTTGTGGCTCTGATCCCAGGCCACCGAATTTTCCTGGCTAAATTCTTCCAAGCCCTTTGGACAGACCCTTCCCTCCCCACTTTGTTGAGTGGGGGCTGCTTGGGTGGGTGATTCTCGTCAAGGATGTGGTGACTGTACACTTATTCCAGCCGAGGTTCCAAGCAGTCCTGGAAACAGCAATTGCAAACTTCGTGTTACTCAGATGAGGCCATTTGCACCGGTAACACTTCCAGAAATGCCCCACTGAGTATCCATTAGCTCTAACGATTCTAAATAAAGATTTGTGCAATATTTTCAGGCACAGACAGAAATTGACTTTACTCACAGCTGAATATAGATGTTAAAGGGAATCACAAGTAAGTCTTATGTGTAAAAAGCAAAAAATGCATCTATATTAAATTAAAAGAGCTTTGAATTCAAACACTCCAGAGAGAACAGGAAAGGCTGGAACCTCCCTCACTGAGGGGTGATCTAGGGGTGGCATCTCTGCCCATGGCAGGGAGTTGGAACTTGGTGATCTTTAAGACCCCTTCCAACCCCAAAAATTCTGTGATTCAGCACCTGACAGTATCTGCAGTGAGCAGGCAGCAGCAGCTGGATGTCAAACTGCCCAAACTGCTGCCAATTCTGAGCCCAAGAGGCACAAAATCACTTTGGAAACAGAATTCATTTAACCTGATAATGAAACAAGTACAAGGAGGCACACTGTGACATAACAGTCAGGGAAATGTTAGAAATGCCAATTTAACCAGACTTTCAGATCTATACTTAAAAACAAAAATATCCACAACAATTCATGCAGTTGAATTTGCAAAGTTGGAAGAATACAATGAAAAATTAAATACATGGAGGAACAAAAGATAAAATGTATTTATTGTCATGTCAGTGACCAAACACTTTTTCTTGAAGGAAATCAATGTGACTTGTTGTGTAATGCATGACTGGAAAATTAAACTAAAGTCTAGTTCCTTCCTAGCAATCTCCCTCTTATTCTCTCTCTCATTATTATTAGAACATGTGTAATAACATTTGTGCTACCTACACACAGGCTCTGGAGGTGAGAACAGACTCCCCTGTTTTCCACCTGCGGATTTCTCCTCACTGAGATCAAGCAGGACCATGGAGAGAGCCAGAGATGACCCAAGACAAGGAACAGAGCGAGCTCAGAAGTCTCCTACTCTCCCTGCTTCTGGCAGAACAGTTCCTTCAGGAGAGATGTGGCCACTGATTTTTGTGGTCACTGTGGAGCGTGTGAGTCTCACCTCCCGGTGGCAGCAGAGCTTGAGAGGTACATGGCAGTGTTCTCTGGTGACTCAGGAATGAATGAGAAATGTTGCTGTGGTCCAAAATACCTCTCAGAAATGGGAGCAAAGTCTGATTTTCAGCAGCTTTACAACTCACAGACGAGACGTCTAGTGAAATATTTAGTGGGTGAGATCCTCCTGAAGAAAAGTTGATAATAATGTTCTTGCATCACTAGGCCTGGACACTGTTTTTGACCCTGTACCGGCTGAAGTCACCTTGATCTTTACAGAGCTTTGCTGTCACAGCAAACTCATGTTGTGGGCTCCACTTCTGGTACTGCACTCAGTAAGAGTTTCTGGGAAGATAATGATGTGTACAACTAATTTATGAGCTGCTTGTTACAGGTTTTCCTTGTCCTCTTAGCTGGCATCTTTACCATGTTGTTCACAGGAACTGTTCTGTGGTAGCGGTGATTCATAGAGCCTGTAGCAACACTACCACTGCTTTCTACTGTAGCTCAAGTATTTAACTCCATTTCTCTTAGATTTTCCCCTTCTGAAGAGTCCCCAAGCTGGTTTCTTTCTCAAGCTGATCATCGCTTTTTCTGTGTTCTTTCTAATGCCACAGGAAAAATGCAATTAAAAATGGGGTTTAGGCAACACTGCAAAGGGATTTTAGCTGTGTTCAAGATCTGTGCTTTTCCACTGAGCAGCCTCTGACAGACTGAAAACACTTTGAGTAATGCCAGATCTATGTACAAGATCAATACGAATAAAAGTTTTCTCTTTTCTACACATGCTGATTTATTATAGTAGCCTTGATCATAAACAACTGCTATTATTTAAAGAAAGATGCCTTAAACATTCATTAAAGAAAAAAAGAGAATATATGAAATTACATCAATTTTTCAAAACCTTCAAAGGTGCCAGGTTTAGTATCTGTGGGTCTTTAAGAACCTGACACAACAAACTGAGAGTCGGGTGAGTTGAAACCTTGTCCTCTCAGGTGGGGTCAGTTCTGTGATGATGTCCCAACATCCGATACCTCCCGTGGTGTTTGTGGGCAGCACTTGGACTGACAGCTTTCCTTATCATCCAGCCCCTTGCATGGAATTACCCTGCAAAGCACAAGCACCAGTGAATTCAAGATTTGCTGCATTTCACTGAAATTGCTCCAGAAGAGCGACTGATAAATCTTAGAAGAGTTTTGGTGGGAAAGGACCTTAAAGACCATCTAATTCCAACTCCCCCGTCATGGGCAGGGAGCTCTGATAGACAAGGTGCAGAGAGCAAAGAATGAATTAAATTCTTTGCCAGTTTATTTGTCCCTTCTAAGGAACAGGCACTTGATCGTTTCAGAATAGGCAATTTCTTTAAAGGCCCTTCTGAAGATTCCTTCCTTTTGGCAGTATGCTTCCCACATTTCCATATTTCCATATCTCAAGGCGTGTGATTTTTGAAAATATTTACGATGAGAAAAAATTGTCTTGGAACAATGGATTGAAAGCAAATTCCCTTGTCCTAAGATGTATCAAGGAAACCTTGAATTTTCTGAATTATCTAATATTCTAGGAAAAAAAAAATCTAAGGACCATTTAAAGTCCTGACTGGGGAAGCGCAGGAAGTGCCAGCACATCCGGGGGTAATGACAAGTGACAGGCGATGCCATAGGTCACCTTGCTGGTCTTTCACCCCAGTGATGCCCAGTTAAAGCCTGACCTGGTGCATTATGTAACCCGAGCACTGTCTGACCGCAGCAGCCCTGAGGTCAGAGCTGAGTGCTCACCATTTAGCAAGGTTGGCAATCCTGGTGGCAGCAACGTCAAACTCTGCAACAGCAGGGCCGGTGGGGACGTGTCATGCTGGAATTTTGAGAAGTTTCCCAGCTCCTGAGATAAAGCATATCCAGATGTTCAGTGCTCCATCCTGAGATTAACCAAATTGACAAGGTATTTATTCTTATTACCCAGTTAGAAGTATTTATGTTCGTTTTCTGCGGGCTCTCAGAGCTGCCATCTGGGTCAGATTTTCAAAATCAGGAGAGCATGTAAAGGAGTTTTGCCAGAAATCACTGTCCTGATAAAATCCAAGAATGAAGATTGGAAGTTAGGAAGAACCAGGTCCTCAGGATCTAGATCAAAATACATTTGTTCAAGGAAGGAGCAAGGTCACGTCCAAGGCACTTGAAAGCCTGAAATTTAAACCAAGTCTCACTTCAATTTTTTTTGGAATTTATTTTAGCATTTGTGAGTTTTATGCTATAAAAATACCAGTTATAAAGCTCTTTTAATCTGTCTTGGGAAAGCGAAAAAAAATATTGTTTTTCCCAAGCTCTCTCCAATTTGTGTCTTTTTGCTAGTATGGTTCCAAGGAATGTGATGCTCACCAGAAATGTGTGTAAAAAGGCTCATTAAATTAACTAGAAGTCCGAGAAATGAAAGAGCTTATAATTCACCTTTAGGTTTCACACAGAAATAAAATGTCTCACCTCATTTGTGGAAGGCTCTGGATGTGGGTATTGTTGAGCTGCAGAGGAAAATAACAGTGTAAGTTCAAACATGGGGGGGAACAAAGCCTGAGAGAAGACAGCAATTTAAATTCCTTTGATTCTGTAATTCAGTTATCCACGCTGTCATCTAACAGAGTATCATGGAAATCTTTGTAAAATAAGCCAACATACAAATCAGGGAGGATAAGTATGAACTGTAGCTCAGGGCTGATACTGCAAAAGGAAAATCAGCTCTAAGGGTTGTTTGTGCTGCTTTAAGCTCGGTTAACTAACACTCATCCAATAAAACAGCATTATTTTGAGGGGGCTGTGCTATGCTTTGCAAAACTATCTCAAAAGATATGAGCTGAAAGAGAAGTCTCTAAGTGGACTTGAGAGGTAGATCTGCTTTGCATGTATTACAATTCACTGCTGCACTGTTCTGACACACTGCACTGTGAAATATTCTAGCTGTGCTGCAGAAAAGGCTAAGGTTTCTCATCCTGCAAGATATGTCTTAATGTAGAGTTCTACTGTCAGTAAATAACCAGAATAACACAATCATGGGCCATGGAAAGCCATTTTTCTATATAAGGCACTATGAACAATCCAATAATCTTACCCTGTGCCTAAGAGCATTGTCCAAATGCTCCTGAGCTCTGTCACGCTGGGGGCTCTGCCCCAGGGAGCCTCTTCAGGGCCTGACCTCCCTCTGGGGTGAAAAAGGTGAAAACCTTTTCCTGATATCCAGTGTAAACCTCCCCTGCCACAGCCCCAGCCGGTCCCTTGTTCCTGTCCCTGGTTGCAGAGCAGGGTTCAGTGCTGCTTGTCCTCTGCCCGTCACGAGGAAGCTGTGGGCTGCTATGGGGTCTCCCCTCAGTCTCCTCTCCTCCAGACTGAACAAACCAAGTGACCTCAGCTGCCACTTGTAGGGTTTCCCATCCACACCCTTCACCATCCTCACAGCTTCCTTTGGTCACTTTGCAGTAGCTTTATATCCTTCATTGTCTGACTGAAGGTTGAGCTCCCCAGGGCAATGTTGAGTATGAGGTTTGCCTTCAAACCTGCCTTTGGCTCAGAAAGGTGCCTATTTTTCATTTTTGCTGAATGATAGCAGAGTTTCAACAGGAGCAGAAAGGTTGAAGCCTATCCTTGTGTCTTTGCTATGGATGGGAAGAGAGGTGGGAGCGTCCTCGTGCCAGCTCTGTAGATGTGTGCTGGTTGTAGGTGATGATGGACTTGCACCTTGAGCCTCCTGGCTCGGGTGAACTCCACACCCAGCCCGTGCTCTGAGGTGAGGAACGCCATTGAAGAATTGAATGCTGGTGCCATGGGGCAAAACATCAGCTCTTGAGGAATGCGGGATGTTTCCTGCAGCATTCCTAAGACAGTGTTAAACTCGAGTGAGGGTCCTGGAATCCTGCCTTGGCACCGGTGCTCGAGCTGCTCCCACGAGCAGCATGTGAATCCCTGGCAGACGCTGAGCTTGTGCAGCCAAACCAACACACAATTCCCTGTTATCCACTCCACCTCTAAATGCAATTCCTCAGTCTCTTCACATGCCTAATTCCCAATGGCTTCAATGAGCATTCCTGCCAGAGACAGAGCTGTGGAATTACTTCTAACAACTGGCATGACTTAACTTGTTCCTTCTTATAACTTTATGGCTTACTTACATGTCAAATTCTATTTTCTGGATTAGATGAATGAATATAATAACCCTCTTTCTTCAAGTAGGTCAGAGTTTCCCTCTTTTCTGCAGGGCAAATTACTGTAAAATGTGAACATTTCATGGATTCCCTTTTCCATATTTTGGTTCCTGTCATGTGGAGTCTTTTAGGTATCTACAGGTAACTAAATAGTACACGTTAAGCTTCTGCTTTCCCTTTTTTATTCACATATAATACTTCATCTAGCTGAGAGCAAATCCTCCAAGATGTAAAATAATAGCCGCTACTGTGCACAACGTGAATGGTTTAAAATTCCAACTTGACAGTGTTTAAAGAAGAAAAGTGGACATTTTCTGTGTCTTGATAATAAATACCAAAAACAAAGGAGGAAAGAAAGTGAGCCATGATACCGATCCTAGGTAAAACAGAGCTTTGAAGGCAGTTTCTCTAAGGTCTTGATTAACCAGATTCCAGTTTGAAAGTTACTTTATATTTATAACTTCTAATCTCAGAAACAGTTCATATCAGCTTTAAAAAATACATTTACATATAGTAGCTGTGCATTCCACATTATGTCTGTATTTCTTCTTTCAGACCTCACAGAATCCAAAAGCAAACAAGCCTTTTCTTGCTTGAGGGCTGCTTGTTTGTTTATCTGTTTGTTTTTGAATCTCTGCCTTCCAGACAGGAATCTGCTGTTTTCCTGCATGTCTGGCTTCTGAAACCACCTCTCGGGGCAGTTTGCCTCCAGCTCCATGAGGCAGAGCTGAACCCAGGATTCAGCACTTCAAATGATCTTGGTTGCCTTTACTTGGCATTCTTTACATTTTCAGATGTGTACTTCCCTTCTATGATAGGTGCTGCTTAATCCTTTGGACAAGTTCTGTTCTTTCGATACTTTTCTGCTTATTGTGAAAAGAACATGATTGGATAAATCTAAACCAATTTGGAGGAGAGCTTAAGAACAAGAGCATTTAAAGGCAGGTAAAAGGCAGCTCTTGAGTTGAGTCTATAAAGGATGGAAGGGACAAAGCTCCCAGCATGTTATTTTTGTGGCTAAATAGGTAGAAGGCATCATTAGCATGACCTGAGGTAATAGGTCAGTGATCTGCCATGCTAATGAAATGTCAAGGTAAAAAACAATCTACCCTTAAACCAACATTTCTTACCTGGGGAAGTCCCACTGATCTCATGGATTGCAAATCCTGGACTGTGTCCTATGAGGCTTCTTAAGAAATGTGACTATGCAACAAACAAAACTATGTGATTTTTTTTTATTACAACAGAGATTGTAGAATCATGGTTTGGACTGGAAGGGACTTTAAAGATCATTCAGCTCCAAACTCTGCTGCCATGGGCAGGGACAACAACTTCCATTACCCCAGGCTGCTCCAAGCCCAATCCTAGCTGACCTTGGACACTTCCAGGGATCCAGGGGCAGCTATCTGGGCAGTTTCTCTGGGCAACCTGTGCCAGGGCCCCACCACCCTCATAGGGAGGAATTTCTTCCTAATATCCAATCTAGACCCACTCTCTGGCACTGGGAAGCTATTCCCTCGTCCTGTCACTCCAGGCCCTTGTCCAAAGTCTCTCCTTATCTTTCTTGTCAGCTCCCCTCAGGTACTGGAAGGCCTCAGTTAGGTCACCCTCAGTTAGTTGTTGGATGGACAATCCAAATTCTCCCAGCCTTTCCTCATAGCGGAGCTGCTGCATCCCTCTGACTAACTCAGTGGCCTCCTCTGGACTTGTTTCAGCAGGTTCTTGTCCTTCCCATGCTGGGGACCCAAAGGTGGATGCAGAACTCCAGGTGGGATCTCACCAGAGTGGAGTAGAGAGACAGAATGAACCGGGACAATGTGTAATACTCAAAGCAGAGAGCTCATTGCTAATTCTCAGTGCTAAAATTTTAGGCTTTTCACAAAAAAAAATCATAACTTCAACTAGAAATAAAGGGGTTTCAATAGCTCCTAGATAATAACCGCCTCTGGACTTAAGGAACCGGGCACAGTACAACTGTGTATTCATTCAGCAGTCATGACTCTGAAATGTATTTTGCAATTTAGCACCTAAGGCAAAACCTTTTGGTGCTTTAGGAACTCATCTTTGGCAGCAGATGCAGGGCACTGTTTGCTGGCAGAACTGGGCTAGTAGGAGACACAAACATATTAGCAAATTGAGCCTAACTCTCTGTGTGTTTATAAAGAGCTCAACATCGTCTGTTCTCCTCCCAGCCCTCGCTGCATCAAGCTGACTGCACATTGGGAAAATTTTCTCCGAGGGCGTTGTTCTCCAAAGGCATAAGCGGTGCTGCTCCCTGACATCCAAGGTTTGAGCAATTTGGTTAGAAGATATGATAAGGTTCAGGAATAGTTTCAAATGGCTTGCTTTAGTGAGGGGAAGCTACGCAAATTCTCTGTGTGTCAGCTAGGATATGTGGGTTTTTTGGGAAGAAATAAATTCTTTTCTAGCATTGATAAATTTGTCAGGGTGATTTATGGACAAAAAGCACGAGGCACCCAGAAGCTGCCACTGCTAAGACTGAGGGTTTCTTTGTTGTTGTTTGTCTGGGTTTTTTTGTTTGTTTGTTTGTTTTGGGTTTTTTTTGTTTGTTTGTTTGTTTGCTTTCCTTTTGGGTTGGTTTTTTGTTGCTCTTCCTAGTGATGTGGATACGATATATTGTCTGCTTTCTTCTGTACTCTGCTCTTGTGAGATCCCACCTGGAGTGCTGGAGCAAGCCCAGAGGAGGGCACAGCAATGATTACAAGGATGGAACACCTCTCCTATGAGAATCGGAGAGAGAATTTGAATTGCGCAGCCTGGAGAAGAGAAGGCTTCTGTGGGACCTCAGAACTCCTTCCAGTGCCTAAAGGAGCTCCAAGAGAGCTGGGGAGGGACTTGGAACGGGGACAGGGAGTGACAGGACACAGGGAATGGCTCCCACTGCCAGAAGGCAGGGATGGATGGAATATTGGGAAGGAATTGTTCCCTTTGAGGGTGGCAGGCCCTGGCACTGGGTGCCCAGAGAAGCTGTGGCTGCTCCTGGATCCCTGGAAGTGTCCAGGTTGGCCACTGGGGCTTGGAGCAGCCTGGGATAGTGGAAGGTGTCCCTGCCCACGGCAGCAGATGAAACTGGATGAGTTCTAAGGTCCTTTCCAACCCAAACCAGTCTATGATTTTTTTGGATAAAACCAGAATGCATTTATGAAACACACCTCACAGTTCCCTTTAAACGTTCAGATCTTCTGGTTACAACATGCTGTCCAGGTGTAAATTAGCCCGGGGAAAGGTCAGGGTGCCGATGGCTCGCCCCAGCCTGTCCGTGCTCACCTGCTGGTCCCAGCTCAAAGCTCCTGCTCAGAGCACACCGGGCCCTCCTGGATCTCATTCCCCGCACATTCCCTCCCTCTCTGCCAGGGCAGCCGAGCCTGGCGTTCGGGGTTCCATCAACGCCCTTCCATGCGGAGAAGGGCAGGGCACGGGTACGCTGAATGGACCGTGACGGACTGGGGAGAGATTGGGGCGTGTAGGCACAAACACCTGGCACGGGAGCTCCGTGAGGAATTCCTCTGCAAAATTAGTTGAATCCCTGGCTGTTATTTTGAATTATTTTCCGTCATTTAGCCGTATATTAAAAGATCGGGAAAAAGCTCATGCACATCTTTTAGGAAAAGTCAGGGCTGAACGCGCACGGAACACTTGTCATAACAACCCTGAGGAACCTGCAGCCGCCAGCGGAGTTACCACCACCATCCCACACACGTCCCATTCCCAGGAATGTTTTCCCAGTTCCTTTTTTTTTTTTTTTTTTTTTGTCAATGCTCGCCCTTTTCTACAGTGACTTCCTCGAGGGCTCAAGCGCGGCTGAGCAGCGACAGCGGCGGGAGGGCTCTGAGGCGGAGCCGGGGGATTCATCCCTCCAGGGTGTGGGGAGTTTTGTGGCTACAAATTTCATTCCCATTTAATACGGCAGAGGAGAGCCGAACCCCCAGGGGGTGCCGATGTGAGGGATGGGGGAAGGCAGTGAGGGAAAGGGGAACGGAGCCCTCTCTCTGAGGGCCGGGGGTGCCGGTGTGAGGGATGGGGAAGGCGGTGATGGAAAGGGGAACGGAGCACTCTCTCCGAGGGCCGGGGGTGCCGGTGTGAGGGATGGGGGAAGGCGGAGATGGAAAGGGGGTCCGGAGCACTCGCTCTGAGAGCCGGGGGTGCCGGTGTGAGGGATGCGGAAGGCGGTGATGGAAAGGCGAACGGAGCACACGCTCCGAGGGCCGGGGGGAATCTGGCGGACGCGGCCCCGGGCACCGCCCCTGAGGGACGCGATGGGCGGGACCCTGGCTCGCGCCCTCCCGCCAATGGGGAGCTCTAGCGCCAAGGGGTGGTGGCACAGCGCGTGGGCGGTGGCTGCCAATCATCCCCGACAACCAATCGGCGGGTGCGATTGCGGTGACGTCACCTGGGAGGGGCGGGGCGAGGAGCGGTGACAGTGGCCCGCGGCCGCATCCGCCTCTTATCCGCGGGCCCCGGCACCGGCAGCACCTCCGGCACCGGCAGCACCTCCGGCACCTCTAGCACCTCCAGCAGCACCAGGTACGGCCCGTCCGGCCCTCGGGGGCCATTCCTGCCTCTCTCCGGGCCACCGTGCCTCGGTTCCGTCCCGCCGCAGCCGGCGCTGTCGGCAAGGCCCCGGGAGCGCTGTCGCTGTGCGGGGAGCGGGGGAGGTGATAGCCTGTCCCCTCCTCTGTGACTGTGTCAGCCCCGCTCGGCGATGCCACATCCTTGCCTCTGCAGTGTCTTTGACCGTGGCCTTGGCGGGGAGATGGCGAGGGTCTGGTGTTTCACCACTGGGGTTTTTTTGGTTTGTTTGGTTTTTTTTTTTTTATTTTTTTTTTTTTTTATTTTTTTTTTCTGGAGGAAAGAAGGCTCAAAGGGAACCTTATTCCTTTCTACAACTCCCTGAAAGGAGACTGTAGGGATCGGGCTCTTCTCCTGGGTAACAAGTGACAGGACGAGAGGAAACGGGCTCAAGCTGTGCCAGGGGAGGTTCAGGTTGGACATCAGGAGGAAATTCTTCACTCAAAGGGTCATTTGACATTGGCAGAGTGGTGGTGGAGTCCCCATCCCTGCAGGTGTCCAAGGAAGGACTGGATGTGGCACTCAGTGCTCTGGGCTGGGGACAAGGTGGGGATTGGGCACAAGGCTGGACTCGGTGATCTCAGAGGTCTTCTCCAGCCTCAGTGATTCTGTGATCCTGCAATTCTTGTCTGCCAGCCCAAGCCCAGAGCTGTTCCTGCTGGGGTCTGCAGAGGTAGCTTGGCATGGCCACACTGATGTCGCCCCTGCTTGTCCCCTTGAGGGTTCACCCCTTTGACTCAGCTGGTAGAGGCTGCAGTGTGGCACAGAATCCTCTCTGCTCTAGCAACATTAATCTGAATGTTTTCATGTGTTTGACAATATCCCCCATTTACCTTGGGGTGTTTTTCAGTGTCAGGTGCATAAAACCATTCAATTTACGTGTGCAGTCTGCAGACTCCTGTCTGGATGATCTTGCTCAACAGCTGAGCAAAGCTGTTCAAGTGTTTTACAGCTGTGTTTTGAGTGGTTTTTCTATTCTGATGCAAGACCTCTTCCAGTTGGTGTAATTCCCTGGCTTCTGATTCCTGTAATGCCTGCTGCAGTGCATGATCGTATTTCTCACAGTTGGTAATGAGTTTATTTCATTTTGTTTGCTTGGGGGTTTTTTCCTTATTATGCTCCTTCTCTTTCATGAAATTTCTGTTCACCTTGTGTTGCTTATCATCAACCCCAAATTTTCCCCCTCCTTTCAACTCCAGATTCATCTGTAATTCTCAGCTTTACTCAGCTCTTCTCCATGTAATCTTCCACACCTTGGCTAAAGTGATGTGGCCTCACTAACACAGTTTGCAGGGCAATTCCCTTCATGGAGGAAAAAGCCCTTTTAAAAAAAATGATTCAGATTTTCTAATACGCAAGAAGTAAAAAAAGAACCTCAAATGGGGGATCTGTGATCCTTCATGCAGAGAGGTACCTCTGATACAGGGCAGATAAGAGTTTAACTTCTTTGTACCTTTCATTTCAGGAATGTCTGGAAAATCTCCAAAATATAGAAGCTTGTGATAGGATTAGCTGCTCTGCCATGGAGGTGTGCCAGGGGCCAGGATGTCACAGACCAGTTACATTTTAGGGGTTGAGCAGGTTGAAATTTTGAGTCATCAAAATTTTTTCTTGCATAGAGAAGTATTTGTCTTTTTTGTTTGCGAAATCCTTGGGTAACAATCTTGAAAAGTATTAACACAAAGGGCTAAACTTTAACAGCTGGAAACATGCCCAGAGTTGTGCAGCATTCATCTCTTGCTGGAATGGAGGATACTGACTCTTCCTGAACACTTGGATTTTGGTAGATGGAGAAAAAAAATCTTGGCTTTGGTTAGAAGTGAGGAGCAGCAAAGTAATACCTGAGGAGTCTGCTGAAAGAAATGCCTCTCTGTTCAAGGCAACACATTCAGGGTGTGGATTTTTTCCAAAATAAATCAGGGATAAATCCATGACTTAATGCTTCTGTCTTCTGCAAGCAGCCCGAAATAACAGCACCCTTGTGTAAGCCATCCTTGCATCCTCCTGTTGGTATTTAATTCCTGTATTTTGGGTAGGTTTTGCAGTCTGCTCCTGTTTGCAGTGTCCAGGCTGCTCAGCTCTTCACTTTGCTGTGAGTGTGTTACAGGGACACTGCATTTGATAAACAAAGCACTTGTTGTGATCTGTGATCCTTCTTTGGGGTTTAATCCTTTTGCCAGTTTGTAAGAAACCTGATCTTTGGGAACTCTTGGCTCACTGCTGTGGGAAGAGCTTCCTCAAATAGCTTTTCAAGTGCCAACTCATGTCCTCTTTTCTGGGAAGTATCTTTATATTGACTGAGGTGCAAGCATGGAGAAGAAATCAAAGTGCATTTGCCTGATGAAATCCTACCCTCAGGTTATCCCTAAATGGTGAAAGTACAAGGTTATGTATTCAGGGGAAATTGCTGGGAAAATCCAGAGTGCTCTAAATGATCATTAATAACTTACATACTCTTACTTTCCATCTCTTTTTTGATCACAGAATCCCAGGATGTTTTGGCTTGGAAGGGACGTTAAAGCTCATCCAGTGCCATGGGCAGGGAGACCTTCCAGGCTTGCTCCAAGCCCCATCCAGCTTGGCCTTGGACACTTCCAGGGATAGCCAGTATCATGGAAGTTTGTGGCATTTGTCTGATGACAACCTGCTAGAAAATGGGCATTTCAATAGAACAAGAAATTTGAGGAACTTAACTTTCGTACTGTAGTTTATATTAGTAAATCAGAATTTAAGGTACAGTGAAAAAGGAACACTTACAGGAAAAATGATGTAACTAGCTCCTAGACTTGCTGAGTCACACAGCTTGGTTTTCTTTCTGTTTCTGTAAGTGTAGAGAATAGAAAAAAATAACTTGTTTGATGCTAATCCCACATTAATTTATACTTCATATAAGCTTTCTTGGCTGAATTACAAAATAGTTGAGGAACCTGTAATCCTGGCAGCAAAACCACTTCAATCGTGTCAGACATTTCTTCTGAAGTGTTCTTAGTGCTAATTATTAACTTTCTTTCTTTTTTCCCCTCCAGATCTGTATCAGATTTCCTGAAGTCCATCATGCTTTCCAAGCTCACCCGCTCCCAGAACCTTGCTGTTCTCTGCCGAGGCCTTCATTCCTCACTGAGCTCTGCTACCTCAGTTGCTCCTAAAAAAACCATTCAGGGGCCTCCCTCTTCCGACTTCATCTTCGAACGTGAGGCGAAATATGGTGCCCACAACTATCACCCACTGCCTGTTGCTCTGGAAAGGGGAAAAGGTATTTTATTTAGCTTTTTCCTGGAGGTTTTAGGTGAGGTGTGTCTGGGTAGGTGAATGAGATCATGGCGGAATGATTTTGACCTGATCGATTTCTGAACCTTTGTTGTTGTTTTGTATTTTTTTTTTTTTTTGATGGGATTGAGATCATTGATGAAATAAAGCCAGCTAACTGTAGATTAGAGAGCTGGATCATTACGCATTAGGGCACCTGAAAAAATTGTGGTGTGTCTAAAGTGATTTCAAGTGTTGATAATTTCCAGAATAACTCAGGAAGAAAATTTTCAAGCGACTTAATTTCTTCTGTTACCTTGTGTGCAGAGGTTTAACGTTAATGTGAATATGAAAAGGTGCATTGGAGCCCTATCTAAGTCCTTGTAGGCTGTTCATGTATTATCACTTAATTTAAATTTACTCTGGTCTTAAATTACGTTTGAGGAGCCATTTTTTTGTTTTGTGTCTTCTTTTATTTTGTGTACTGACCACAGATTTGTTTTCCCAGGTGTTTACGTCTGGGATGTTGAAGGTAGAAAGTATTTTGACTTCCTGAGTGCTTACAGTGCAGTCAACCAAGGCCACTGTCACCCCAAAATCGTGGATGCTCTGAAAGCCCAGTCTGAAAAACTGACCCTGACATCCAGGGCATTCTACAACGATGTCCTTGGGGAATATGAGGAGCTGGTCACCAAAATGTTCAATTATAACAAAGTTCTTCCGATGAACACAGGTAAAGAAACATTTTGTTTCCATTTTAGTTCCTCCCTCTGAGATTCAAGTTGTGTAACATTTTCTGCTGCACTGACGGCCTGTTTCATTGTAAGACTGATAATGGTGCTGCTTTGTGTTGTAGGAGTGGAAGCTGGAGAAACTGCCTGTAAACTGGCACGGAAATGGGCCTACACTGTGAAAGGAATCCCAAAGTACAAAGCTAAAATCATTTTTGCAGGTATGTAAAGTGTGTGTTATGAGTTGAGGATCTGGGCACTGGGTTACTGGGAGGCAGCCAGGGAAAGCACATCCAGTCCTCCATGCTCTTTTAATCACTCTTAGTTCAGTATTTTTATTCCTGAGCTGTTGTTCCCGCATAGCTTTTTTTGTGGATTAATTCCTCAGATTGGTGTCACACCTCTCACAGATTGCACAACAGTGTTTGTCGGGGGCTTACCCCAACATTGAGGTGGTTTCAGGGTCCTTGCTCCCCTGCACAGCTCTGAGCCGAGCCGAAGGAAGAGACGGAGTTCTCAGGTTTAGATTTTTCAAGGTTGCATACTTCGTTTATTGTTTCTTATCTTACAATTTTCTCAGAGTCCGACAAGATGTTCGCAGCTGCATGGACTACTCACGTCTCCCCCTGAGCTGGGCTGTCCTTATCTTTTATACTAATTGCTACGTATTTCTTGTTTACTATTTCTTACCAATGTCTATCACTATTACTAAAAAGGTCATCTTTACTTTGACCCAATCCTCACTAACTACTTTGTGCCACGTCAATGCAGCAATGGAGTGAGGGAAGGAGAAGGAAGAAGAAGGAGACAACGCCCCAGATTCTCCATCTTGTCCCCATTCACTTCAATGCTAAGAACCTAAAACTACTATTTTCTCATTCTGTGATAAGCTAAACTACTATTTTTCACAGTCTTGTGGCCTGTAAACCTTCTCTCAGTGTAGGAAGTTTTTCCCATGGACTGAGATCAAAGCCAGTGTCTCTCTGAGCTCTGGGCTGGGGTCCCAGACCCCCCTGCCCAGGTCCCTGACCCTCCAGGGCAACCAAAGGAATGCCCTGGACTCCAACAAGTGTTAAGCTGCTCTCTTGGCTTCCCCAGCCAGGGCTTTTGTCCTGCATTCTCCAGGTGTTCCAGAAATTGGCATTAACCCAGTAAAGGCACACTGGAGCCTGGATCATACGATGAAAGTAAAAGCAGTGTTGCTGAAGTAAATAATGAACCCTGATTCTCTCTTGGGATATTTCCTCCCTTTACCTGCCTGCCCTGCTTGGCTCTGTAACAGGGAGAAGTTAGCAGGTCCTGAAGAGACTTCTGATTTTTTTAAACAAAAAAATCTTATATTTAACATTCTTTGGTTACAGGTCAAAGCAACTTTGTCAATACTAATTTTGTTTAATGGTTCTGTGTTTTAGAAAACCTTCCAGAACAAAGATTACTATTTAAATACTGACCTTTTTTTTGTAGCTGCAAATACTATTTTTAGCTTTCGGTACATAGAGTAGCCATAAATGTCATTAGGCAGCATTTAGAAATTGTAGTGCATACTTGAATTTTGCTTTTTTGGTTTCTGGAAATGAATGGAGATTTTTTTACCTTTTTTTTTTATGTCTTCTGGGAATTTTTTTAAAAAAATATTTCTTTTCTCTTCTCTTTTCTCATTTAATTTTCCTCTTCAGACAACTTAGTAGGTGTTTTCTCATTTTGATAAAGGGGATGTGTTCCCCTATTTTGGGAGAAGAAAGCTCTTTTGGATAGCTGAGAAATGACTTTGAACATAATTTTAAAAAGAACTTGACACAGACTGCTGCATAGCGAGCTGGGAAGGCTCTGAACCCTTAATCTTCTTTAGTCTTATTAGCACCTTATTATTGATTAGTGAGAGTCTCTTGTTTTAAGTGAATATTAAAATCAGGATATGATTATCTTGGTAATGGACATGTCAGCTCCTGGACATTTTAACTGATGTTTCTGAGTAAAATAGTGCAAATCACAATATTTTTAGATATCTAAATAAGTTCTTCTGGAACTTTGAAATGCACAGAAATATATTTCCTGATTTGGGCTTACTGACAGCTTTATTTTTAGGACTTAAATTATTAATGGTGTTTATTTTCCCACTTACATTTTTGAAGTAATAATTGCATGAAAGCTGAATGTTAACAATAAAAAGATGGTTTTGGAGTTATCTTCAATTTTCCAGACTACTAATGGAACTTAAAGAAATTATTTTGTGCACTTGTCAGGTTTTAGAATATAATTTTCTTTTGGTTTTTGATATAGCAACAGAGTGTATTTATGGCATCAATACAAAATAGTAACAATTAGGTGGAGGATGTTAATATCTTGTTAAATAACCCTTAAAATGCATCACCAAGTGGAATGTGTGATGTCCTTTAAAGTGTTCTGGATCTTGGTCAGTTTTGTATGAATTTCCCCCTTTTTTTTTCCAGCTGGCAACTTCTGGGGCAGGACAATGTCTGCCATCTCCAGTTCTACTGACCCATCCAGCTATGATGGCTTTGGACCCTTCATGCCAGGATTTGAACTGATCCCATACAATGATCTACCAGCCCTTGAGGTATTTGGCAATTTTTGTTCTCTTGTATGAAGTCATTTTACAACGTCTCTTTGGTAAATAGCGAGGAAAATCAGAAGTTTCTACTTTGAAACGTGTGCTTTGACATGAAGATATGTGTAAGTAGATGTATGTAAAGAATGTGTTGGTTATAATTATGTATAGGAAATGTGGGTAAATTCTGCTTTGGCTTTGATTTTCAGTTGTGCTTTAGGATGTGAGAGGAAAACTACGTGACCTGTTTGATTTCTCAGCCACCTGGTCTAGTGGAAATGTCCCTGCTCCTGGCAGGAAGTGGGATGGGATGAGCTTTAAGGTCCCTTCTCACCTAAACCATCCTGTGGTTCTATGATTAGAATTCACTGCAGTTGCAAATATTTATTTCCAGTTTCACAGCATCCTTAAAACCGTGCCAGGCTTCTGTTTCATGAGTGAAACAGCACTCTGGCATGGTTTTAAACCTCCTGAAATGCCAGTGATTCCCAGTATTTCCTGTGTTTTCTGAAATTAATCCTGTAAACAGCTGTTAAAGCTGTTGGGAAAGGGTGACCTTGATTAGGTACCATTTCTGTGAGTAAAAACCTCTGTACCTGTTGGGTCTGCTTCATACAAGTGAGTGGGCTTTGGAGATTGAGGGATTATAGGAGAGAGCTGCTTTTCTCCTTGGAGCTGAGTTAGGAGACAAAGGGCTCTCTGGGTTATAGCTGCAGTGCGGAAAAGCTTGTTCAGGTTGGAATCTACATCGGGCTGCCCACGGTGAAAGGCCTGCAAGCATTTAATGCCTTCATTAGAGCTGAATTCATTCAGTTCCTGGGGAAATGCTGAGAAAAGCTGTAGTAAATTCATGCTGAGAATCGTTAGATCTCATTTGCCTTGTGGACTTCTAAAGCTTTTTGAACTTGATAGTGCAGGAATGTACCTGTGGACTTTGTTTCAAGGTAAAATGTTCTGGAAGGGCTCCATCCTTTTTTTGTTTAAGGGAAGAGTTGAGCAATTGTTTGTATTGTATGGGGTAATATGAAACTGAGGATATTTCTGAGGTGATTTATGAACTGATCTGATAAACTCCTTGTCTGGGTTTGCAGTCTGCAAGGTTTGTAACTTCCCAAGCAAGCACAGCAGGTGATTTCACACTGCCAGCAGTGACACAGCCTTGGAACTGAAGTGGCACTCAGAGAGAGCTGCCTGACAGGAATGCAGGTCTCATCCTTTGAGGAAGATGACCAGGGCTAGAATCAGGTTCTGCTACATGTATTTTCTGTATTTGACCTGAGTAAAAGCTTTTTCTTTCTGTCTCTCCTCTGCCTACGCCCAACGTTGCAGCGGGCCCTTCAAGACCCCAACGTGGCAGCTTTCATGGTGGAGCCAATTCAAGGGGAAGCAGGTGTGATTGTTCCTGACAAAGGCTATCTCACGGGAGTGAGGGACCTCTGCACAAAACACAACGTGAGAATTCACTGTAACATTAAACATTAAACACCTAACACTACTCAGTGTTCACTGGTGTAACTTGTAAGGTCACCCTTCCATGCAAGGTGTAGAACTATATATGCTATTTAATAATTGCCTTTTCTTTCAGTGCAATAACGCAGTGATACCTCCTGTGTTTCCTGGTAATATCACACTAAAAAGTACTTCTTAGCAGTGCACATTTTTCACTGTTTCTTACGAATGTCACTGAATTAAGTTTCTAATTAATATTCTTCTTTATTTTATATTAATTTAACTTCTAATTTCTTTTCCACATTGTAAGTTTCCTATTACCGTGGCTATCCAGGACCTTTGTTGCTGATGTGCATAACTGCTACCAAGAACCAGTAACAATAACAGGTCACAGAATGAAACACTGAGGAAAACGGTTATCAGTGACCTCTGATTTAAAAATCAGTGGTCTGTGTTCCAATAGAATTCAGATTTCTAATCTGTAAGTGTTACTCATAATTCTTTTCATATTTTCAAAGGAAGACATTGACTTATTATTAAAAAAGTTGTCTTCATTATTGCTGTGACACCCCACAAAAAATATGTATTGTTGGAATTGGGTTAGGAATGAGAGTGAAAGTAATTCCCTGTTCTGTTTGGATTTTTCCTCTCTTTAAAGGTTCTGTTTATTGCTGATGAAATACAGACTGGTTTAGCCAGAACAGGGAAAATGCTGGCTGTTGACCATGAAAATGTGAGACCTGATATAATTCTTCTTGGAAAGGCCCTTTCTGGTGGCTTATACCCTGTGAGTACCAAAGAAATACCAATAATTTAAGGTAATATCAAATGACTCAAACATTTGTTGAATAATATTTTTTTTCCTTAGCCATCAACACTGAAAATCTGCCAGTTGGAAGAACAATAAATCTGATCTTTGTTGTACTTGGAAATTGTTGTTTGCAAGATTATATGATTTATGACCAGACAGTCCAACTTGAGAGAGACATAATAAAATAATGGAATACCTAATACTACCTTTATAGCTGAACAACTGGCATTATTTCATTTGTCTGGCATGCCTGCATGGCTGATTTTTATCCTCTTGGAGTGACTTAAATTCCTGCTGATTAGGCTGGAAATTACAATGCCTTGAACTATTTTGGCCAACTGACAGGATTTCTGAGTTGTTAAACCAAGTATTGAAGCTTAAACTCTTGAAATAATATTCAGTTTGGAGAAACTCCCCTCAGCTGTGATTGAAATTTGTGTTACCACTATAGCTAAGTGTATTTAAGGGATTAATTATAGGATTGTCAGATCTAGCTGGGAATGTAAATGTAAATTATCACCATAGGCTGGAAATTTCCTGAGCTCTGAGGGAAAGTTTGCTTTATATTAAAGATTCCTGTTCTAAATACGTGAATTTGCTGCCTTTCCCATTTTAGGTGTCAGCAGTGCTGTGTGATGATGAAGTTATGCTGACCATTAAACCTGGTGAACATGGATCCACATATGGAGGAAATCCCTTAGCTTGCCGTGTGGCAATGGCAGCACTGGAGGTTTGTGTGTGGGGACAGAGATCTGGAATCCAAATTAAAAAGGGTCTCATGATCTTTGCTTAAATAAATGATACTATTTTTTATGCTATGAGTAGAAATCTAGCTTTAAGTAAGAATGGTAGGTTGGTAAATTGGAAAATCTGTAGCTCCTAAAACAAATTTTAGATTTTTTGTTGGAAATGTGCCCCACTTCCTGTGTTGTTATGATCTTAATGTCTTAAAATAAGATTTCTCTAGGGGAAGCTTCAAAGCAATTATGTAGATTTGGTCAAATACCTTCAGTAATTTCTTGGAGACATTTTGAAATTGGCTTATTTTACTATATCACCAGCAGCTGCTGCTCTGTGATCTTGAGAGCAGGTATGGATCTCAAACAGAAACTACAGTGTCCTGTCCAGAAGGTGCAATTCAATTGTTTTGTGATTGCTTAATTGACCACATTGATGCAGGTCACACAGAAAACCTCATCACTACCCAGTACTCAGACTTGGACAGATTAAGAGCCTTCAGAGGTTTACTGTTCACTTGCAAATCCCAGCAAACAAAGAGCAGTTAATTCAGAATAAAATGTCAAAGACATTCTTGTTTCTTGAATGAGTCAAGGCTCAATACCAACCTGCTGGGACACTGTGGCTGCAACAGCTTTTGTGTCTCAGCAGGGTCAGTGTCATTATCCATCCTTCCCCATGGTACATAAAACAAATGCAGTGCCCTTCAGCTGACTGTAGATCTGACTTCTCTTTAGGTAATTGAAGAGGAAAATCTGGCAAAAAATGCAGAAATAATGGGTAATCTGCTAAGAAGTGAGCTCATGAAGACTCCATCTAATATTGTAACTGCTGTAAGAGGAAAAGGGCTCTTAAATGCAATCGTAATTCGGGAAACCAAAGGTGAGGAAATAAAATCAACTGCACAAATACAGCATGGAGTATTTTTCAGTTTACATTGTAGGTAGGTGATGGCATGTAGGCATGATGTTTATGTTCACGACATGGCTATAGTGCTGTAGTGCCCATTGAAAATTGAGTAAGTTACTGTGTGCCATTAAAAACAGGGGGTTTTAACTAAGAAAAACTGAACAATTGTTTTTAGATTATTTTGAACTCTTTTATGACTTGATAATGTTCAAATCTGATGGTGAATCTGCCTCCCAACAAATACCTTTATCTCTAATCTTTGGAAGAAAACTGTCCACATCTGGAACACCGGTTCCTGCCAGATTATGGGAGCATTGGCTGGGATTGGTTGTTTTCAGAAGAGTTAGAAGAGTACAGTGAATACAGAAGGGTACAAAGAAGAAAAAAGTTAATGGTGGAGAATAAATTTCTAGGGAGTAACACCTTGAATTACATCAGAAATCTGAATATCAAGGTACTTGATCAAGGCTTAAAGTGCTGCAGGAAGGTGGTGTCACTTTGCACGATGACGCGCTGAAATCCGCTGGATTACATAAACATAACCTTGTCTGAAGTCCTGTCCACGTGTTCCCTTACTTCCTCTTCACGTGGCCCCCCTTTTAAAATTTATTTTAAAGTCCAACTGAGTGCCAGACAAGCAGTGAGCTGTGAAGGAGCAGAACTGGATGTGCTGAGGCCAAGGGCAGCCCTGGAGCAGCGTCGCTCTGTGCGGATTCCGCAGAGCCGCTCCCAGTGACCTGTCCCTTTGTGAGCACCTCTCTGGCAGCTGGCAAATAGCCCCATGTGTGCTGCAGTTGTGGCACCTCTTGTCCTCGGTGTCCTGTTTGATGTTGTCCCTCCCTCCCGTTGCAGACTACGATGCCTGGAAGGTGTGTCTGCGGCTGCGCGACAACGGGCTCCTGGCCAAGCCCACGCACGGCGACATCATCCGCCTGGCCCCGCCACTGGTCATCAAGGAGGACGAAATCAGAGAGTCCATCGAAATCATTCACAAAACCATCCTGTCCTTCTGAAAACAGGGCTCTTACACTCCTGGCTGCTGCCTGCTCCAAGGGGGTGTGTTGAAACGCGTGTGTTGAAGGCCTGCTCTTGAAGCAAGCATCTCTCATTCCTTTTGTCTAAGAGGGCTTGCTATTAAAATGTAGCTGTGTCTTTAAATTATAATGGCTCTGTAGAAAATACAGAATGATTTTGAAGACTTTCCAGTCTTGGAACACTTGGAAATAAAGTTCTGTACGTACTGAACAGCTAAATTGGAATACTTGAGGGGAGATACCTATAGAAATCTGCTTAATTGTAAGTCTTGGCCAAAGCTTAAAGTGTGATTTATATGTATATAACTTTAGGTTGCCTTGCACTCTCATATCACTCTCCAAAACATGGCATTTGGCAATTTTTGCCTCTCAGCAAGATGTCTGTAGAATGGAAGCACTTACCATTGTGGGTGAATTTGTGTTTTTCACGTGCAGCTTGAAAAAAAAATTCTTATGCTGAAGGTTTGACAAACTGGGTGTTACGCTGGTGAACCCGAGAAGCATCGAGCTGTGTTTGTGTGTACAATATTTTGATTGTATGACAAGAGATGCTGTTTTCAAGCCTGGTCTCAGTGTTTGGCTTTGCAATCTTGTAAAATAGATCTGAACGTTTAGATCTGTTTTTACTGTTACAAAACTTTCTATCATCTGGATGGCTATATTAAAACATGTTTTGCATTTAAAAAAAATACGTTGATGTGCAATGAAAATACTCTGAGTCTTCAAAAAAGAGCAAATCTCGTAGAAACGTGAAGTTTTAATTTTTGTTAGCTGAACTAAACCCTGATTAATTACACAGTGCAAAATGTTCCCTTTGCTGAGCATAGGGGTTAAATACAGTCACATGCTCATACTGTGAAATGGTAAAAAATCCTTTGGGATTTGGAAGGCACCTTAGTTCATGGCAGTGACCCAGTGTGGTGGTTGGAGGGACAGAACATTTTCCCTTCCTTCCTTTGGGTGAGACAGAAACACCTGTGTCCTGGTTTAGGGCAAATTTTGGGAGGAAACCTCCAAATGGGATTCCTCTAGAAACTAAATTTAAGTGGCCCCTCTCCTAACTGGTTCAGGAAAAAAAATTCCTTTGAGAAAAATGGGAAAAGCTGTTTATTCAACAAGCAAAGCGTTCACAAGCATTTAAAAAATATGAGTAACATTAAACAATAAAACCTCTTGTCGTCCTGAAGAGAGATGGCAACATTGAGAGAGTCCATGCTGTGGATGCAGCTCAGCTCACCCAGTCCCTTGTCATTGACTGTGGCACTGGAAAATGCTGTCCTGGGCCTGGTGGGCTGCAGGTGTGAAAACTGGATGTTTTCTGGGTTTTCAGTCCAGAAGAGGGTTAAACAGCTCCGAGAAAAAGGAAACAGTTCAGGGAACTTCTCTGCCTCAGCTAGCAAAAACTCACTAAAAAGCGAAAGAGCTCTCTCTCGCTGTCTGTCCATATACAGCCCAGTCCAGGAGCACGATGTGGAGGAGCGAGTGCAGTTTCTGACAACAGAGCCCGCGTTTCTTCTTTCTGTCGTTCCACTCTCGGAACCGGTCTGAAAGGTGCAGAACTTATTTCTGGGCTAAACAGACGAATGAGGATACAAACATCATAAAGCCAGCCCGGGACAATGTGTCAGCTGTGGGTGAAGTCAGACTGAGCTCCGTTTGAAAAGCCTCCTCGCTGTACGGGAAGTTTGACGTTTCTGAAAGCTGGGCTTATGTCACCCGATGGGAAAGGAGGGGAATACCCGAGAGAAACCACCGGGTAAACAGCTCTTGCTGGAGACCTTTCAGAGGTCCAAAAGGTAAACCTCCAAAACCCTTGGCGGCACAAAAATTTACTTTGTTTAGAGTTATAAGGCTGGCAAGGACGAGGGGCACGCTCAGGACAGTTTCCCTGCCCCAGCTTTGCCTCTCTTTGTCCAATTGCCAAAAGGGACTGCAAGCAGGAGGTTCCAGTCTGTGTTTTATTTTTAGTGCTTCCCTGTCCTCACTGACAGCAAATTCCCTGCCACGTGTGTTCGTCATGCTGCCGTTGTGCCCCTCAAGCCACAGAGCATTGTTTTCCTAAAGTTTGTAGTTGGTGTTGTTTCGGTTCTTACTCTTTTTTTGGTTAAAATTGTATTTTTTTTCTCGAGAGGTGCTGTTTCCACGAGCCCTTGCTGTCTGCAATTCCCTGCTCCCCCATGCCCTCAATAATGCTGGGAAGAGCCTCTCAAGTTCACATGGTTTGGGTGCTGTCCTGTAGTTTATGCCCAGTATTGTGGAGGATTTTGTTTGTTTGTTTGTTTGTTTGTTTGAAACTGTTTTGAAGTACAGCTTTGAAACTGTTCCCCCCCCCTTTTTAATTTTTTTTTTAAAATTTATGTAATAAAGAAGAATTGTATGTAAAATTCTGCAACTTGCTTTCTTCATTTCCACTCTCTGAGAATATTTCTCTGTCTGTTGATGATCAAATTGAGCTCAGATCTTACCCAACCCACTTTCTGGTTGCAATTTTATTAGGTCAAGTCTTTGCAGAACTTGAGATTTTTTTCATTTTCTCTAGCACACCATTGTTGAACCTCTGAGCTTTTAATTCATCTTTCAGTTGCTTCGTGGGTCCAATTTTTTTTTTTTCTTTTTTTTTTTTTTTGCAAGCTTATGAAAATCAGCGTATGTGTAGCCTTTCCCAAGTCAAGCCATCCTAAATTACCCTTATGTAATGATGGGGTAATTGAGTTTTCTGTTTTAACCTGAAAACTCTCTGGCCCTTTCAGGTAAGCAAGGGCCAGGGTGTGTGTCTGGAACCAGAGCTAGAGCAGAGGGTTTTGATGGTTTGGTTTATTACAGTTCAATGCCAGGACAAGTACAAAATTGTATGTATTACTTCAGAAGTGAAGACAGATACAGGACATCTCTTCCAAGATACTGAGCCCGTCACCAGCCAACCTCCACTTCAGAAACAATAAAAACTGTGTTGGCAGCTGTCTTTGAGTTAGGAGGTGGAGCTGGATGGCCAAAGGGAGTGACAAAGCTCTTCTGTGCAAAGTGACAAAATGACAGGCTATCAAAGCTCGTCTGCCTTTGGAATGGTTTGTCTGTTTTGGGGGTTTGCTTCATCATGGAAAGTGGTTTTTGCGTCTTCTGGCAATCCTAAACTGGGATTTGGCCACTTGTCAGTGACACCGCCTAAACCTCTCAAACTCAGATGCTGCTGCTGCTGCTTGTATAACTAATGTGCTTGTAAAACCTGTCTGTGCTTTTGTTGTCTGGGATCTTAATTAGCCTTAGAAAATTTCTTCAGGGCTTTTATTCCCAAAAGAAATGCAGACAACTGAAGTGCCCTTACCCGCTGAGTGCCAGAAATCCAGTGCTCTGGGGTTTGTACTTGTTCCACCGATTGCTCAAGTGGAGGTAGCTCAGCCAAAGGCTGGTGCTGAGCAAATTTTAATTTGAAGGAGGCCAAACTGAAAAATAATTTACAAATTAGTGTTACACACACGCTGAAATGTGCAAAGGAAAGACATGTTTCATGAAATGAGTTTGGTTTTTGCATCGTAACTTTGTAGGCAGTGAAAAAATGAGAAGTGCCATCTCAGAGAATGCCCTTTCTCAACCTTCCTAGTACTTTTTTTTTTTTTTTTTTTAACTTTGTATTAGGTAGAGATGCAAGTGTGGAAATGGCATTGCTTTTTTTCTGCTGTACTTGAAATTTATCTTTAAAATGGCACTTGAAAGAGATCTGTATTGCCTATCCAGAGGGCTTGGTTTTCTTTAGCAAGAGCTGTACAGCAGTAAAACTTTTCAAAGGCACAAATATGTAACTGCAAAATACTGCTTTTAAGAATTTGGCTGTAAAGGCTTAATCTGTCTCCATCATATCATTTGCTCATATTTTTGTGAAGTAGCTTGTGATGTTTCTTTAAATCAGGTATATGAAATGCTTTTCTAAATGTATAGTGACCCTGCCTTCAGTGCTGTGCAAACACATGGAGGTAATCTAAGCACCCCAGAGCCAAACCAGCATTGCTGGGGCACCCAGGGCAGCCCTTGGCTTCACTGGGAGCTTTGTTTGTGGAAATAATTCCCAATTGTGCTGGCACCTCTGCACTTTGGCAAGGGAGAAGTGTGTGGGGTTTGGCATGAAATCGTTAAATATACATACTGGCATAAAAAGAAAAAAACTACACTGTTTGTGGGTAAATGTAAACCAAGATTTAAGGGTACCATGTGAAACACGGAGAGGCAAGGACCACAACAGTGAACAGGGGGAGATGGGAAAAATTACAGGGTTTTGTTTTAACCCCCTTCCCTCTGGCAATCTTAGCAATCATGCTTATGACATTGTCCTTGACCTGGGTTTTTTTCGGCTACAAAACCCATGAATTTGTGTCATCAGACAGTATTTTCTAAAGTTAAGTAATCTATTTTGGTAATTTTTAATAGGACCCAAGTGCCTGGTGGTCATGACCGAGTAAAGAGCTGCACATCTTGAACCTGTTAGAATTTTCCATGATGAAACAACCTCTGTTTTGTTTGTCTTCTAACAACAATGTTGGGGGAATGAGTTAAGTAGAAAAGCAGGACTTAGTTATTTCCTTGGTTTTTTAATGTTTTGTTTTATCTGCAGCTGCTTCTTTTCCACCCTTCCAGCAGCAGGTGGAGCCAGAAGCTCGGCTTTAAACTGAGAGTTAACCGCTGGATGGAGAGTTTTTGGAACTCCTGGGGGCTTGCTTTTGGGCTTTACTAACACCAAAGTGTGACACAAGCTTAAGAGTTTCAGCTCTGGGCACTGTCTCAGTGCATAACTTGTGCTGTGCACTCCTGTGGCTAATCTTGAGTGAAGGGGATTGTTAGAAGAATTCCTGCACCTCTAGTGTGGCAAATACCCAGCAATTCTGACTGATAGGGATGTAGGGACAGCTGAGAGGGGGGAAAAAAAGGCTTTCCTTCTCACATCGCTGAGGTAGAGCAAATGGGAAGGTGGAGATGCGAGACAAAGTTTTAAGTGGACCTTTAAACTTGTAAACTGCTTTCCCTGGGCGTCGCTGTCGTGTTTCCATCCCGAGTGCGAGGCTTAACCAGTTGGAGCTGCTGTGTTTGTGCGAGTGAAAAGAGGTGTTTTGCTGAACATTCCCTCAGCAGGAAAAGCAGGCAAGGGAAAAAAATGTTCCCCTGGATTAAAAAACCATCGTAGTACCCTGGTGTGAAGCTCATGAGGCTTCTGTGTTGAGTATCACTTGTAAGGGGTCTTGTGGGTCCCCAAATGCTTGAAAGTGGTAAGATGTCATGGAATCATTAAGGTTGTAAAAGACCTCTAGGATCATCAAGTTGGATTGCTCAGGGTTCAAGGAAGAGCAGCTGACTTAGGCCATGGGTTGGAATGCTCCTTTGTTTTTAATTTCCACTTTAAGTTGTGGTGCTTTTCACTTGAGGCAGCCCAGCATGCTGAATGTACCGTGGTGCAGATAAGAGGTGACCATCAGGAATCCTCTTCAGTTGTTGTTTCCCTCTGCTCAGGCTTGCTTGGAGAAATCTGAGCGGAGATTGCGCTATCTGGAAAATCCCCAGGCTGTTATCGGCACTAGTCCAAACAAATATGGGTAGAAAGCAACTCCTACTCATTCCTGTATAAAATCCTAGTAATCTGCTATGATTTAGGCTGCAGAGAAAGCCCCTGCAGAGTATTGACCCTTGGCACAATGCTCAAACCAAACAAAGGCCTGGACTTGGATGAACTCCTAGACCTTCCCTGGGTCTGACACATGGGAGACCTAATCCTCAAACTAATACAGTCATTTGCAAGAGCTGTGAAATGAGAAAGGGGAGTAATTGCCTTCTAAACACTCAGTTCCCTGTCTGCCATAGGTATTTCCAGCAGACACTGAGGCTGCCCTGCCTCAGATGAGCTGTGCTAGAGCCTAGTTTTGTGTAGGGAATAAAATTATGGCTCAGATTTGCTGTCCTGGGAGGAATGACAGTGGTGTACATTCCATCTGGCTCTTGTTGGCAAGATGGCCAATGCCTGGTCAGTGAAGTATTTGGCAATTAGGGCTGTGCTGAAGGAGCTCGGGCTCACACAGATGTGGTGGTAATTTTCAAGTCATTTTCCTCTAGAACTCATCCTAAGACCACTGAGGGAGAAGACATCCAGGAGTGCTTCCTTACATGCACCTGTGTTGGGATAAGAACATCTATTTTCCCAGTATTCCTTAGTAGTTCTTGATCTTTTACCCTTAACAATCAGAAATCATTAAATATTAATTACTTGGTCTTTTGAAAGCATTTCTGAATAACGTGTTAGTGGAACAGAAACATGACTTTCCAACCTGATGGAGGCAGGAAAGCTGAGGAAAGCAAGCTTCTATATATCAGAACACTATAAGGGAAAAGTCAAAAAGGACAGGGAAAATGAGGCTGTTGTATTGAAAACACTGCTGCACTTCTTGCCCCTGCACCAGGCTGCCTGTTCCTTGGGGAGGCTCTGTGTGTGCATGGACCAGAGCCATGTAATTGGGACATTTTGTATTGTCTGCAACAACTATATAAATAGTTGTAATGGACTTCAACAAATGCCAGGCAGTTGCTGTACAAACACAGCCGTGGCCTTGCTGATACAGTCCTTGATTTCTCCCTCTCATTTACAGGAAGAGTTCCTTCATGTCAAGGCTAAAGGCAGTGTGAGAAAGAGACTGGTATTTGCATGCAGTACAGTCTCAGCTGAAGAGCTCGGGTTGGAGCTCCCAGGTCTGAGGTTAACCTCTGAAAGCACAAAAATTAAAACAAGATTAAGGCCAAGTGGGCTGGGTGTTCCTGTGCAGCTGTTGAGTTCAGAGCCGATCATACCTGCATCACTAAAGACATCAGGTGACAACAGAGTGGCCTCTCCAAGCAAAGCTGCTTCTTGCTAGTGAAGGAGCTATTGAAAGAATGTAATTCTGGACAGCCGTGCTCTTTGTGGCCCTGTGGAGATGAACTGGGATCATGTAACAGGGCTGAGGACTGGTACCACTAGTTATGTCCACAGGAATGAGGTACAGCTTGTCATGGGACAGCGTGGATGAACTCGATCCCTGGCAGGGAGGGGCCCTTGTGCTTTCAGACCCTTCATGGGGGCTGGGAAGCCAGGGCACTCAGACATGGATGGTGGCTTTTTCCAAGCTGAAAGTCGCCACTGTGTAATTCACGCAACACGGGTTTGAGAAGGAACATTTTGGTTTGATCTAGTCCTCTGCCCACGCTGTTCTTCAGCAGGCTTGTGTGTGGTCACATAGCTAAACCAATAGCAAGTAAATTAAAAAGGCCTGACAACCATGGTGGTGTTTGGAATCTCCTTACCCACATGGCACAACTTTCCTTGTCTCATTGTGGCTGGGCCAGCTCTGCCCATGCAACCATACCATGCCCTGGTGTGCCTGGAACAGATGAGATCTCCATCCAAAAAGCAAGGTAAAACTACTGAACAGAGGGAGAGCAAGGCCTGGGGTGAAATCCAGCATTGTTAGAGAAGACTGGCGCCTGCCTTGCCTGCCTCATGAGAGAGTCCTGGGGGTCTCCCTTGCCTCACCGCAGCTAAAGTTTGGATCTTTGGAGAATGTGTTCTTGCAGTTTCAGAGAAAGCTGGGATGTGATCAGTATTTATGTAAAGAACAAGTAATGAGAATGTGAAAATCTGGAAGAGCTCAGTAAAAGGAAGCACAGCTCACTGAGGTTGCACTGATGGATGAAGAAGCTTTGCAGAAACAAAAAGAAAGTGCTGGCAGCGGCAACAGGTCACAGAGCTCCTTCCAGCCCCACTTTTCCAGGCTAGTGCTCTCTCCAAAACCTGGGGAGCATTAAAAAAATGCGCTTCCTTTGCCCAAGGAGGTCTGGGCTCTCATCTCCCACTTCATTCCTTCCATGCCTTGATTCCTTGCTCTAATCACCCAGGCCTTGGAATACGCTTTATTCTCTTTTTGAGATGTAGCTCATGCCTCTTCACTCTTTATTAAGGCTAAACAAGCCAGATGTGGAAATGTTTCCACCACCAATGTTGTGTCTTCGTGTGGATTTTGTTTTCAGAGCTTAGGTCTGAGAGCAGCAGCCAGAGCTTTTCCAGTGTGAGGATCCATGAGCCAGCCTGTGCCCAGGTGGCCAAGAAGGCCGATGGCAGCTGAGCCTGTAGCAGCAGTAGTGTTGGCACCAGGAGCAGGGCAGTGTCCATCCCCCGTCCCACAGTGCCAGGTGGCCAGAAAGGCCAGCAGCACAGGGGAAGGTGCTGCCAACCCTAGGGAAGCAGATGCGTGTCCCTTTTGCTAAGAGTGGCCTGGAGGAAGGCTGAGGAAAATGACTGGAAAAGGCGTGTGGGTTCGCCAGTGTAAAAAAACTATTTCTTTTCCATCTCTGTATCTATCTCTGTATCTATCTATCTATAAATCAATCTATCTATCTATCTATCTATCTATCTATCTATCTATCTATCTACCTACTATGGGCTGGCTGACAGTTTGTCCTGCTGTTGTTTCCTGGCCGGCTGTAGGGTTTTTTTGCCCGCTGTTGTTGCCGCCAGACGTGTCTCATGCGAATTGGCCCAGGCTGGGAGCGGTTGTCCCTCGTGAATCCGTGGAAGATCCATGGAGGCCTGTATGGATGTTGTGGCCGTGCTGCTTGACTGTTGGTCGCTGGAGTGACCCCAGCCAGCCCCGACACCACCTGTCTGGAAGTGCTGGGGCCGCTTTCATCAGCGCTCTGCGCTGGCCCGTTGTCAATCCTGCAGCGTTTTTTGGGTGGGCCGTACGATATCCCTGAGTAATTTTCTTCCTCTGGGTAGCCCCGTTTGAAGGCCTGCCGAGGGCAGGAGGAACAGCTGCTGGTCTTGATGGGACACTTTCCCTGGGGCAGCTGTGATGCTGCCTGGCTGGAAGTGCTGGGCTTTGCGGTCTCAGCACTGTGGGCTGGCCCATCCTTGATCCTGCAGCATTTTGCAGGAGGGCCGTATGTTGTCTCTGGCTGTGTTTCTTCCTCAGGGTAGTGGCGCTTCAGGGCCTGCCGAGGGTGAAGGGAGCAGCTTCTGTTGCGGTGAAATGTGTCCTGGGACAGTGTTGCTACCACCTGTGTGGAAGTTCTGGGGCTCACAAGCTCTGGTTTGCCATTGGAGCCTGCAAAGCGGGGCAGCAAGAGCATCGTAAAGACCAGGCCACAGGCAGGAGAGGCCACTGTGGTAGCCAGAGCCCTCCTGAAGCCAAGCCGTGTGCCAAAGGCCCTGCTGCCAGGCCCGGCCTGGCCCCTGGCCCCATTGCATGGCATCAAATGCTTTGGTGCCTACCAGTGTCCGTGCCAGCACAGGTGTTGCACTCCCAGGAGTTGGTGCTTTTCCCCAAAGAGGAGCAGTGTCGGTGGGTGCCCTCGGCAGCGCAGGAGCTGCACAGCCACAGTTGCCAGGGTCTGGAGGAACAAAGGAGATACTGGTTGTGAGGACCAAGTGCTGGAGCAAGGGATGGCCATGCCCGTGGCAGAGCCCTTGTTGTTAGTTCTTCATCCCTGAGCCTGTGGGGAGTCAGGTCCCGTTCAGATCCCTGCATTGCTGCTTTGGCAGCTCACCCATGTGCCTTTGTGTGCTCCCTTCCTCCTGGACAAAGGCACGTTGGGGCATCGCAGCGGCCGTGCCTCTGATCGGCGGGTCTGACCTTTTGGTCACTCTCCCATGACGGCTGTCTGCCGGGAAGGAGGGGAAAGAGTTGAGCCCAGCTGAGCCAGCATCAGGGAGATCCCAGCAGTCGCTGCTCCTCTGCCTGTCCCATTTCCAGCTCCTCGGTGGAGCTGAGGGCAGGAGGCACGGGCCAGGAGGCAGCCAGGCTTGCCGGGGCAGTGCCTAGGCTGGCACTGTGTTTGTGCCTCAGGCCATGTGAGCTGGGAGAAGAAAAGCCAACCTCTTGGAGAGTCGGATCCCCATGGTGAGCATTTCTATCATGAACGGCTCTTGGTTCAGGCAACGCGGGCATCGGAAGCCGATGCCAGCGTGCAGAGCCAGTCTCTGGATGCATTGCCGGTGGAAGCGGGCGTCTTGGCATGCGGGGCACCCCATGGTTTTGTAGGAGATTTTGTCTTCCACGGTGTCCAGGCAGATGGTGCAGATGTTGTCCTGGCTTGGACGTGGCTGCAGTGCCTGCTGTGGGCTGTGCTCCCAGCAGAAGGACCTGTGGGGGAGATGGAAGAGATGGGCAAGGGAAGGCAGGAAGCGCAGAGTCCTTTGCCTGTGCTGGCGATGTGGGTGATGGAGCCGTGAGGGAGCCCCAGCCCCGGTGTGGGTTGTGCCCGTGTGTGTGGCAGGTTGCTGCGAGCTGTCCCTGTGGGCTCCTCCCTCGCGTGGCCGCTGTGGGTGGAACGAGATTAGAGACAAACGTGGGGGCTCCGAGGTGAGGACGGGCAGCCCTTACCTGTAGGTCCCAAAGTACTGGGTGACACATTGGCCATGTGGGGCGCAGGGCAGGTGGAAGGCGCGGTCGCAACCCGTCTGGCAGCAGGTGATGCTGGCCCCCATCTTGTCGCAAATGAAGCAGCTCTGGAAAGAGCACAGCAGCCCCCTGAGTGTCAGGACTGGGGCTTTGTAGTCGGTCTGCATCTCCAGACAGGGGGTGGGATGTGGGCTATGCTGGCTCAGAGCCCCCAGAGCCGCCTGTGCACGAGGCGCCTGTGTGTGCTGGCTCTGGGGCTTCTTTGCTGGGGAGCAGGAGGAGCTGCCGAAGCCTCTCCTGGTACAAAGCTCCCTGCTCCTGCCAGGTTCTCCTCACCTTCTTGGCTGCTTCTCTGATGATGTCCCTGGTGTCTGCAGCGAGAAATTGTCCAGTGTCCTCTGTTGGAAAAAGCCCACTGGCAAGGATCTGCAAAGCAGAGAAGGCCGGGAGATTGTTAGGTCGGGAAGGCAGGGCCCTCGTGGGCAGAAAGCTGGAGGAAGCCCAAGAGAAGTCACCTGGCAGTAGGTATGGACACAGAGCTTGAACCTCACACTCTTGTCCCCACAGATGTTGGTGTCTGCCTGGGTCTGGTGGCAGAGCATGCATTCTGGCGAGAGAGAGCAAGTGCCACGAGCGTGAGCACATCTGTGGGTCTGGGCAGGTGTCCGTGCAGAATCAGCCCCAGGGCCCTGCTGGGTCTGTGCTGTGCTGGCTGAAGGGCAGGGCAGGTCAGGCACGGGTGCCCCAGCAAGTGCCCAGAGCCCAGCCCTGGCATCATTGCTGCCTCCTGGCTGACTGCCCCGGAACCTCCTGTGCCAGTGACCGGGAGCTGTGGGGATGGAGACTTGTGCTGTCACCTTTCTCCTTGGGGACACTTTCTGTCTGTGCCATGCTGGATCCAGACAAGGTTGATGGTGTGTCCCTGGACTGTCTCTTGCACAGCACTGCTGGTATTCTCCTCTTGACACTTGTGCTCCAACCCTGGTCTAGGAGAGAGGTTTGCATGAGCTGCATCAGAGGCACCAGAAGCCTCCAATTTACCCTTGTGCCTGAGCAGCCTGGGGCAAGCTCCTTCTCTGTAATCCTCTCCTTGACTCTGAGGTTTGTGTTGATGCACAGCTACGTTCTTTGGCTTAGGCCAGGGTGATGGTGTCACTGGGGCCACTGTTCTGTGGGCTCCCCCAGTGATGGTGTCACAGTAGTGTCTGGTTCAGAGGGAATGGGATTAACTTCTCCTAGGACTGAGTTTTGTGTTTGTGACCAAACCACCGTTTTATTTGTGATGCAGCATTGAGTAGAGCTGTGGCTGAGCAGTGAGTGCCAAGGCCTGAACTGCTCCTGAGCCCCAACCCCAGGGAGCAGGCTGGGGGCAGCATCTGCTGGCAGGGGACACAGGTGGGACAGCAGATCCCACAGACCCCGGGGTGACCCCACACCTGACACCGTGTCTGCTCAGCTGCACAACTGCAAGTTGCTGCTGCTGCTCTTGGAATGGTAATTCACTGGGCAGCTGGTTGTGAGCTGCTGTGGCCTTTTCATCACCTGTATGGTTATAATTTGTTTTGCTGATTAAAGTGTCACAGTCCACATGTCTTTTTTCCTATCAGCTCCCATGCCAGCTGTGATATCCTAAGCGTTTTGCAGGCCAGGATGTGTTCAATGTCCCTTCAGCATTCTCAGCTCCTGTGACATAATGACCTGCCCAAGCCTGGTGTCTGCCGCTGCCCTGCCAGGCACTCAGCTCCCACTCACAGCAGTCTCAGGCCATGCTGTGGGTGTGGGGAATTGCATCTGGAAAGTTGATGGGTGGAAAAGGATCTGGGCGCCGTGGCTGAGAGCAGCTGAGTGTGAGGTGGAGTGTGCCCATGTGGCCGAGAAGGCCGATGGCAGCTGAGCCTGTAACAGCAGCACTGCTGTGGGCACCAGGAGCAGGGCAGTTCTCAGCCCTCTCTGCTGGGACTGCTGAGGCACCTCAAATTCCAGAGTCAGTTTTGGGCCCCTCACGATGAGAGAGACCTTGAGGTGCTTCTGCGTGTTCAGAGAATGGAACAGAGCTGGGGTAGGATGTGGAGCAGACATTCAAAGATGAGCAGCTGAGGGAGATATGGGGCTCAGCCTCAAAAAAAGGAGGTTTGGAGGGAATCTTACTGTTCTACAACTGATGGGAAGGACGTTGGAGTCATCTGGGGGTTTGTGTCTCGTGTCAGGGAACAGGTTTGTGAATTTATGAAACAAATAGGAAATGTACGAGGTTAGTCCTGAGATGCTAAAATGTAGCACATACTTTTGAATAAATAAGAAGGAGATAGGAATTAAAAGCAGTTCGCAGAGGTGGTCCCTGCCAGAGGTTACTTTGCTGATAAGTGATCTTGTTAGATATTAATATCAGTCAAGAATTTTTTTTTTAAGGCATGCTGGATTTGGAGACTTTCAGGAAAACCTCTGAAGAGCTCTCATACTCTTGGAGGTCAACTCTAGCCCTCATTTTTGCATATTCTGGCTTTCATGCGATTTTATCTTGGGGGTCTGTATTGTTTGGAGCTTGGTATCCCAGGAGACCTGAAGGCAGTGCCTTTGTTCCCTCTTTGGTCAGCTGGGATGTGCTGGGGGAGCTGCACCTGTGTGCCCAGATGGCACCTGTATCCTGGCCAAAGTTTCTGTTTCAAGTGAGGGAAGAGGTTTAGTCATATGAAGGGGTAATGCCATCTATACACGCCTCTGATGTGAGAGACATACACACAAACCCTCAAACAGCGCTTATTTTCCCCGTTCCTCACCCTACTGTGAAGGTGCTCTTGCATATGGAGCTAGAAAAATCCAAGCCTTTTGTTTCTTGCAATGTCCATTCCACGGGGATAAGCTTTCTTCCTTTGCTATATTATCTCATTTTTCCCTCAAATCCTGAATTCCTGACCTGTTTACTGCTGCTGACCTCTTTACTGGTCTGCTGAAAGCAAGGGCTTCCCATGCAGTAATCTGATTTATGTGCCACCTTGCAGTCATGCCTTTATAACTCTGGCAGTACACACCCAGATCTGGATGTGACCAGGTTTTTTCTAGCACAGATAAATAAAAATGTGTTTTGAGTCTGTCTGACACAGTTTCATGGCTGGAAAAAGTAAAGAAAAGAAATAGTGAAAGTTGAGAAGTCATTGGCAGGAATTGTTTTAAAATCTGCATTTCACAGTGAGCTCATCATCAGCACAGGTGATGCAATGGGCATGATTAAATGGTTTAGTCATAGGTAAAAGCAATGGGAACAGTGATCCTTCATGTTATATCCAATTACATCATTCCTTCCAATGAGATTCGGTCTAATTCCCAGTATTTTCCTTTAGGAAATATGGAGCATAAATAAAACATTTTGCTGTGTAGCAAACGGCAACAGCAAATTTTAAAAGAAGATGTAAGAAGGAATGGTTTTTGTAAGGAAATTTGGAGTGAATGTTCTGCTGTTCATTTGTATTTATTCTTTATCCAGGGCAACTGGACTTTCCCAGGATGTTTTTCCTTTCCCAACTCTTTCTGTGCCTCACCTGTTACATTCGCTAAACCTCACTTAAAAGAAAATTTCATTCATTATAATTTCATCACCTTTAATTTCTAAAAGGGTCTGTCTAATTATACCCTTGAAATACCTTGGGAGAGACATCTCAGGCATTTTTGAGGCTATCTGGGAATAGTTTTGGGAGTGTTTTCTGTGTCTATGTAGCATCCAAGGGCCTGCTTTAACAGCTGAACTGGTGACAGGTTTTTGCCTGGGCACAGCAGGGAAGGTGCAGTTCCACCTGAGAAATCCCAAAATACTGAGTGAACGTGGCTGGCATTGGATTTCCTGCCTTCAGACCCAGCAGTGCCAGGTTTTCTCAAGGGCAAAAGGAGCACATTGCTGTGTGTTTTCAATTCTACTCTTCCAAATCTATGAAAGGCATGAGATGAAGGAATATCCCAGGCTATTTTGTTATCTTAGGAAGTTGATCTGTTTGAGGCCACCTGATGGCATTTCATTAAGCAGTGAATTGCTGGACATGGTTTTCCTAAGGCAGCCAGAGGACATCAGAAGCAGTCCATTAGACTGACTTGCCTCCCATTGCCTGACACTCTTCCCAGGTCAAACTTCTCCTCTTTTAAACCAAATGTATTCCAAATATGATTAGAATTACTTGCCTTATGGAAAGTTTACTCCAACATAAGGCTTAAAGGCTTTGAAACAAACCTTTTTCTTCTGTGTAGAAAAAATGTGGCCTTTACTTTAGACTGACAAACCCCAGCAGATTTTTAAATTTTTTTATTTTTTCCCTGAGCTAGAGGTGTGTGTAAATCACAGGGCTGGGATAGGATGGCAGGGAGGGTGTTATGGTTTCTTAGGTCTCTGTAAGAAAATCTGGTTTTTTTCTCCATTGTCTTCTCATCCCAGCTGGTTTGTATCACTTCCAGTGGTTTGGAGGGATTATTTATTTCTACTGCTTGTAAACCATTTTCTTTCGTGCAGATCTTTCCTCTAAATGACCTTTTGTCTTTTCTTTATATACAGATTACTCAGCCCAGCATCCTCTCAGGCCTAGGATGCGCTGTGGCTGCACCCTCTGTTATCATTTCCCAGATCTCATGTGCCTTGGTTTCCTTTCCTGGGGGGAGCCTTGTGATGAAAATCTGGAGTATGGGTATTATAAATGTGTTTTAAGAAATGACCAGAATGAAACTCGCTGCTGCCTGGTGCTGAACACTGCTCTATCTTAGATCTCACAGAATTCTAGAGTGGTTTGTGTGCTGCAGCTGCCTTGGCCAAAGTGTCTCTGCATCCTGCTTCCCAAAGAGACAATCTGGGCTATGCCAAGAGCCCCAGTCCCAGGTAACCAGCTGTACCCCTCCCTAACCTCGACAAACACACGTAACCCAGTAAATGGCACACATTTATGACATTCCTGGTGAATGCCTGGGCTTGCAGGGTCTGACTCAACACAGCAACTCCTTTCTCACCAGCTGCCTGGAGTAGTTGGTATTTACAGACCTACAGGGCAAGAAAAAAAACGAGATTGATGTGCTCGTGTCAGCCTTGCCCTCACAGAAGGTGGGCTGCCAAATGCTACTGAGGCAGTGGTGAAGCAATCTGAAGATAATATGTCTAGTGATAAAGTAATTGCAATTTCAAGTTTGTTGGTTTTCCTTTACAAGTCCCAAAGAAAGCAAGAGGCACTATATATAACACAGATGGTGCCTTGTCAGGCAAGGGAAGAGAATTAAGAAAGCTTGGAAGGACTCAAATCTGGGTGAAGGAAAACCTCTGTCATGGAGCAGAGGTGAGGGGTGGGTACTGAGAGAATCATTAAAAAGTGATGATTTTCTCATTGCTTGTATGTCTGTCTGCTTGTCTCTGGGGACACGAGCTTCTCCCCAGGGGTTTTGTGGAAACCACGCTGAGTTTTGTTTCTTTGGGGAAGAGTTTTCAGTGGATAAACACACTTTTACCCTCACCCCCAATTTATCGCCCGGTCTGTGCATTATCTGAGCGCTCTAATGCTGTAGTGTCTGGGAGTCCAGTCTGTTTGGCTTCTCCTCAAAAATCTGCCCAAAGTACCCAAACAACACCCCCCACATGTGAGTGTGTGTGTGCAGAGCTGTGTGATTTCTCCCTGTGATCATCTCCTGTGATTTCTCCCTGTGATCATCTCCTGGCTGAGGAAGAGGAGAGGCTTGTCACAGCAGGCTCCTCGTGTGCGTCTGCACATGGCCCTGCCAGGAGTCAGCTTTCCCTCAGAGCCACAAATCATGCTGAGCCTGGGAGCCAGCAGAAGCTCAGATACTCATAATTAAGGCACTCTTAATTCAGGGGGAGGGTTTTCCCTCCCTGTAACCTTCCAGCAGAGTGAATGTTGCATATCCCTGCATATCCCATTGCTTCTGTCCTCCCTTAAAACATCTGACTTGTGGGGCACCTCACAAAGAGTGACCTTTCATTTTCCAGTAGGTGTTTTCAACAAAACCAGAGATTTAATTTACTACATTCAGGGACTCCTTGAACAGTGACCACCCCATCTAGTCCCAGGGTGACAGAATCCTGAAATATTAGTGTCTTAAATTCTTCTAGTAATTTCTCTACAAATCTTAATTCCTTCCCTCTCAGCGTACCCCTAAGAGGGTGAGGAGTGCTGCTACCCTTCTACAAATAGGTTGTTGGAGGCACAGGGGAGCTGAACTGCTTCTTGTCAGACACAAAGTCTGCTCCAGAGTATGGAGACTTGGCTTTGATTTGCAAACCCCAGCCCTCTGCACTAAGCAGGGCACAATATTTCCTTGTTCTTCTGCCTTCTGAAAGGGCCACTGAGGGTTTGGCTAAGAGCCCTTTTTAATAAATGGGGGCAAAAAGAGAAAAGGGAATGAACACTTTGGCTTATCAAGTGTTGTTTGCTGAAACTGAGCACTGGATTGCGGCTCCCAGATCAGAGGTTGGCTCTGTTGAGTGTTTGTATGTTGTCTAACACAGTGGATAATTAGTCCCAGTTGGGATACTTTGGATGTGCAAATTATGCAAATATATTTACTACAAATAATAAAAACGGTTAAAAAAAATGGGCATTTTAGACATCCTGCTGTCTAAAATGGTTTTTCATTTGTGCCTCAGCACTTTCAGTTATAATTCAAATCATTCATTCCTTAGAGCAGCTTTTGCCTTCAGGTTCCCTAATCATCTCCTCTGGGAAAGTGATAAAATACATTTTCCCAGTTATTTCCATTTCAGTTTTTCTAGATAAAAGAGGGCTTATTCCCAGTCTTGATCTATCAATTGTTGCTTGATCTCCTCAAAACCCATTCTCATTCTGCTCAGGGCTGGTGTGTAATCAGTTGTGAACAGAAGTGTTGCTCATGAGTGACGAGGCCAGTTAAAAATGAGCAGTCAAGAAGAGACTTCGATGTTAAAAAATATTTGGTTTGATCTTTGCTGCCAATGACCTGATGATGGGATCAGGTTTAGGCCAGTGACATATAAATTTTGAAAGTCCAAAGCCCCTCTTGAGCTCTCTTGGAGCCCTTCTAGGCCGTGGAAGGGGCTCTGAGGTGTCCCTGGATCCTTTTCCATGTGAACACCTCCCAGCCTACCTTTGTAGCAGAGATGCTTCATCCTTTGGAGCATCTTCATGGCCTCCTCTGGTTGCTTTTACGAGGTCATTGTAAATAAAGAGAATTACCACAGCATGAAGATAACTTCCTTAAGATTTCTGGGAAACATGGCAGCCAGCTAAAAAGCAAGTGAGACTTTTTTTCTTTATTCCTATTTTTTTTTTTTTTTTCTGGGCAAATCCGACCCAAAGCTGGAGTTGTGTGTCTCTGGTCTGACTGGAAAAGTAACGTCATGGATAACAATCAGGGGACTGACAAATAACATTTTATCAGGAATAATGTTTTTATTATTACAGGACATTGTGCCTTACACAGTGTGGTTTATTTAGTCAAAATAATTACTGACATTCCAGTGTCCTCCTGGACATATATATTTTGACTAAATAATACTGGTGTCACTTCACAGGACTCTTCCCTTAGCTCAATGCATGGTCATTTCTGTGAATGCTTTAATGAATGAGTATCTCATTAGGAACAGTTGAATGATATCCACAATAAATTAATACCAAATATCTAATGGAAAATATTCCCACTGGAAGCCATGACACTAAGAAGTGAATGAAAAAGTAGTGTTAAGTGAAAAACAGCAACAAAGGACAGCTTGGTTTTGAAGAGCTACTGAAGAATTAGTCACAGAAATTTATTTATTAAAGTTTCAGTCCGTTCCCAGGCCACCATGAACACCATGATGCCTTTCACACTGCAGTCTTCTCACAAGCTGATTTATAATTTCCCATCTACTTTTTCTCCAGGGCCCCATATTTTCCCTTTTTTTCAGGAGCACTGACAGCAGCCACTTCCAAACTTCTAACATCAAAATGACACGGATACAAATAGAGCACATCAGTCTCACGACCCTCAATGTCAGGGAGCAGAAATGCTGGATAGCTCTTCTTTGAAAGCACCAGAGCTGCTGTTGTCCTGCAGAGTTCTGGAGACCCTCATATCACTTATGGTGAGCTGGAGGTCTCCTAACACACCCCAGGGGAGGAGAGGAGTTTGTCCTGGCATATCCACAAAAAACAGACATGGCTTCACCTGTCACCCGCTCTCCTTGGGAGCTTCCCAGGAAAACCTGGACTTCAAGGCTGGACAAGGTTTGGAGCAACCAGGTTCAGTGGAAGGTGTCCCTGCCCATGGCAGAGGGTGGAAATGAGATGAGCTTTAAAGTCCCTTTGAACCAAGACCATTTTATGACTTTTTGAACGTACCCCCACCGAATATTGCTGCCAAAACCAAGGGGGTTTGTCCTTGCTTGCTGCTTTGAGCTGCTTGTTCTGGACTGTGATTGGCACAATTTAACAGTTTGCCGTGGAAATCAGACTCTCATCCCTAGTCCCTCGTATACAGAGCTTATAAGGAGACTGTTGTTGTCACCTAAACAGAAGCACAGTTTGCTCTAAAGCCGCTTGTGAAGCCAGCTCTGCTGTCTCCACACATGGCACAACGATGTTGTTTTCAGTCTAAAAGACTTCTTATTACCCTTCAGGGAGAAGAATAATAAGAAACACAGCAAAAGTCAATGCTTTTAGGGAAGACACGTGTTCGGATTTGTGTCTGCTCCCTGACAGCCTCCCTTGACATGAATGCAAAGAGGCTGCCAGGCGTGGTCGTGAATGAGGGGACGCCTTGGAGATTTAAGGCTGCAATGTACCAAAATAAAGACATAACAATTCCACAGAGCACACACCACAAAGCTCTCTAAGGGTAATTACACGGCAATCTGTAGGAATCCATAAATACCCACTGTCACACGTTATTTGTTAGCGAAATCTACCAATTTTCAGAATAATTAAAGCATAAGTTACATGATATCTGTGCCCAGTGACTCAATAAAACCACTTTCACAGCTGTTTTGACATAACATTCACCTTATTTACAAAGAAATTGTTATGCTGAAACAGCTGGGAAATTGCTTTTAATGTTGCCTGACTTTACATCCATTCATAATCAAGACACTAATAGAAATCCTGCTTATCCAAGATTCTCTGTGTGTTGAACAAACTGCAGAGAACATTTTGGGAGTGCTATCTCAGGGCTCTGTCAGTGAAAGCACTCATTGCTTTAAGTTCCACAGTTCTTCCTAGTTCTCCCTGATACTTTCCCCTGTATAAGAAAAAGGTCTTTTAGGTCAGAGAATGTTCTCCATTATTTAAAGAGGAGCCACCTCACTGAGTCTTAAGTACAAACCTGAAGCACCACTCAATGCCACTGCTGTGAGCCAGGAAAACGCTGTCCCTTAATAAGAAACACTGAGAAAAGAAGATAGAATTGTCAAGAGAAGCGCTCACATGACCAGGAGTTTAAAAGTGGACTAAGGTGACACTTTGATTTTGTCTGTTCTGCAGGGGTTTTCATGCAGGACGATGGGGAGATGCTGAATTTCCCAATCCCGTGCAATAAGCCATCATCCAGGCTCGCTGTTGTGTCTCCTTTGGAGGAGAGATCTGGCAAGAGGAGCAGGGGCAGAGCGAAGCTTCGGGGCTGACATGGCATTTTTAAGGAACTTTAAGTCTCCGAAGTGATTTCTTGGACATTGAGTGGGGTATAAATTAATCCATTTTAACTGAGATTGCAAAGAGAGACATTTAAAAAAAGCCCAGCATGCCGGGGTGAGGAACGCAGCCATGTAACAGGGTGAAAACATCATGATGCTCAGAGCGCTCCTGGAGCTGTGTCTGCATATTCATCAGGAGGCACATTTGCCTGATCAGCAGCGATCAATAACCCATTACCTTTGGAAAGCGAGTGGAGGGCACGGAGCAGCCTTTGAGGTGACGCAGGAACATGATTTCTGTCTGAAAACCCAAATTCTGTTTCCTGGTTCTAACAGGCTGCCCTGCTCAGCCTGGCTCTGAGGTGTTGGCGAGGCTCAGGAGCTGTGAGAGGTTCGTTCCTGCAAATCCTCCCCACTCCTGGTGGAGTTTTACGAACTGATGTTTGCAGGGGGATCATTATGCTGTGTTTCAGAACAGGAAGGCAGCACACTGAAGGCAGTCACAGCAAGGTGCCTGTGCTGTGCATCTCAACTCAGGGCTCCAGGTGCCTCGGGAAGAGATTCCCAGCTCATGCATTATTCATCTTGCTGTAGCTATCTTTTAAATTGTAAGAGGTAACAATAATCAGTGCTCATTTACCACCAACATCACTACCCTTAACAAGGACCAGCCCCTTAATTTTCACTGCGCAAGAAGATTCCTGGAATCTCTCTCCTTCTCAGGCTCTTACAAAAATGCAGTGAACAGTGAAAAAATCGGGCTGGTTATGAGTATCCTTGCCCTGGAACTTCCCCAGCATCATGACTGGTTCCAGTGGTGGAATCTGCTGAAAACTTTGTGAGCTGAACTGCTGCAGTTAGAGAACTGTTAAGTCAAAACTGCAGAAATATAAACTCCCTTCCATTTGTGATGTATGATGGACATTTGTCTGCTTTTCTTTCTGCTTGGTATATTGTACAAGCTAATTTCTGAGGATAAACACAATTATCTGTGGAAATAGTGGGAAATGGATATAGGCCATGTGCTTTTGTCGTTTAGTTTAATGATTTTGAGGTACGTGTCACATTGTGAAAGGCTGCATTTCCTTTTTGGATTGTATTTTGTCAGCTAGACCCATTGCTTCTGGCACAGATACGAGTGTTACACCAAAAATGTCATGAAAGATCAGAAGGAATCACAGCCAGGAGCTGTGAGACATCCATTAACCCAATATCACACTGGCGAGAAGTCATTTTTTTCTCTTTCCTAACTGGAATAAAGAAAATCATGTACAACACCACTTGGAGAGTTAATAATCCTGTGTGAGGCAGCTGGACTCAACTCTGTTGAGGTGTTGGTTTATTTGATTTTGACTTTGAATGTGGATGATACACTTTGGTTTGCAAAGCTGTTTTCTTTATGTGAAGATAAGTGAGGTGCTGCTGGGATACAGCATTTTCCCCACGTGCTCTCGAATCTTTCACAAAGGCTCAGTCGTAATCATTGTCCCCCAGTTATATAAGCAAGTGTCCCTCAGTTCATCAAGCACAGAGAAATATTGCCTGTGCCACTGCCATTGTTAAAATGGATTGCAAGAGGAAGGCATAAAACAAGATTTTGACAGCGAGGGAGACAAAAGAAATGAAAAAGAAAATGTGATTTTCTCCGGAACATGCAGATTATTTTCTAAATCCTAAAAGAGTCACTCTATAAGAGTGACTATTTCTGGGGAATACAAATCAGGCAGCACAAAGGAAGAAAAATAAATTAGATGCACAGCCAGGTGAATCTGGTTAACTGAGTACTTTAGCTGAGTGCAGGTGCCTCTTGTTCTCTCAATTCTGCATTCATCCACGCTTTTCCGTGCACACCTCCAGTCAGGGGTGAGGGCTGTAACTCCAGGCTTGAGGCTGCTGTAATTTGCACCTGTAACACCTTCAAAGTCATCCCAGTTCGATTATGGGCTCTGCAGTGTTTTTCTTCATCCTTTTCTCAGTAACATTGGCTTAAATTCGAGCAATTTTCCCTGAGCTGCAGAGTAAAGAGGCTGCTCCGAAGGGCTGCAGATGTGCAGCTACGTGGGGAGTGGGATGGGGTCAGGGGTGGCAAGTGAAGCTCAGCAGGGGTAGAATCAGAATATTTAGGGCTGGAAGGAACTTTTAAAACCATGGAGTTCAGCCATTAACCCAGCAGTGCCAAATCCACCACGCCTTCCATCCCCTTAGCATTCAGTGGGGTCTGTGAGTGACAAAGTTATGAGCAATTCTGAGCACTGGCTGCCGCTGAAGAAGAGATTAAATAAGATTTTCATTCTGTTAAACACGAGATTCTGAGGAATCTAACCAGCTGAAAACCTGTTTTATTTTAAAGCATTTGTTTTCACCTTTCCCTCTGCTAATGCTTCATCACAGAAATTTTGGTGACTCAGGGAGTCTAAGCTCATCTGCAGCTTGGTGAAGAAGCGGTGCAGACTGCTCCAAAATGCAGCTGTGCAGACTGAGCAGCTTGCACATGGATTTGGGGGCTGTAATGAGGAGCAGAAGAAGAGTTTCTGTTCCTCCAGACAGGGATATGATAAATTCTTCCTCAAGGTACAGAAAGGAATATCCTTGAGTCCTGCTGGGACCACTCATGGTCACAGCTCATCATCTCAGCAAGGCAGGTGACTCGCTGCCTTGAGGAGCACATTTTGAGGGGCATTAAGGGATAAAAGCTTATGACCACTGAGTCAGATTGAATTTCTTCAAGAGAAGCAATATATCTTCAAGAATTAATGTTGAAGCTGCAATTCTAGAGCTGTGAGTTAATTTTCCAGCAGAGTTACAGTGCAAGAGCAGGTGAACAAACCCACACTTCACACTCTGCGTCTGCTTGAACTTTGCCCTCCTGATTTTTCCTCCAGAAAGCTTTGAAAGAAGCTGTTTGCAGCACTCCTTCAGTGTTTGTAAAACACTGCTTATAGTCTACCTTTTATTTTTTTTGATACCTGAAGGTCTTTGCACACACACTTGCAGAGAGTAGAGGGCTGGAAGGCACCTTAGGGATCATCTCATTCCACCCCCTGTCCTGGGCAGGGACACCTCCCACTATCTCAGGTTGCTCCAAGCCCCATCCAGCCTGGCCTGGAACACTTCCAGGCGTGGGGAGTCCACCTGATTTTGAATGCCTTGCCCAGTATTTCATGTGAATAAACATTGCACAGGGTAGCTATAAGGAGGTGGACTCCTGACCCTGATGAAGTCAATATTGCCCCCCACTCAGTCTGTGCAGGATCGTTTTTGCTGTGAAGATAATATTGCTTGTGGTGTGCTTCTGTAACTTGACAAAATGAAAATGCCTTCCGTTTTAGTTAAAAGCCTTGATGCCAATGCCACTGGGGGAAAAGGAAGGCACAGTCTCACTCATTTGTTGGTGGAGAGCTCGTATCCTGCACTGCCAAGTGAAGTATTTCCTGTCCTGTTGGGTTCATGGCTTTGGAGTCTGTTCAGGTGCCAGCTGACGTGATGATAGAGGTTCAGCTCGTTTCCTACGTGTCCCCAGAATAAATGTCCAAGAAAATGGAATTTAATAGATCAAGGGAAGATTAATGTTGCAGTAAATGGGCAGGGGCAGAGGAATGTCTTAGCAAGCTGCTGTTCCCTCATCTTGACTCTCTCATCAATACTTTTCAATCTACTGTGCTGAGAGGAATATCACTTTTAATGCCCTAAGGTCACTAAAACCTCACACGAAATCTGTAATCCCTGAGCTGACAGCACAGCAAATGATTTCTCTATTGGTCTTTATAACTGTAATTGCCACTGAACAGAATCTTTATATATTTCTCACTCTAAATCGTGTGACTGATGACACGGATGGTCTCTGTACAAAGATAAACCTGATGGTTTCTGATGCTGTGAAGCTGATGAACAGTGCTATCTGTTGGCTTTTATGTCTTTCAAAAACAATTTCTTGCCAGATGGTCTTCTGAGATTGTACAATCTTCTCCTCTATAGTTGAGGTAACATTGACATTGTAGCATAAACCTTAATTTCCTAGGTATTGTAACCCATAACCACATAATGTAAAAAAAAAAAAAAAAAACAGCCTAAGAAAAAATCCCTAAAAAAGAATTTCCCGTAGTAGTATAAAACAGAAAAGATTGCAATGCTGAAGAGTTGTGCAGGTTTGTAAAGCTACTGATCTGTGGAGTAAACACGGCTTAGGGCATAATTAACAAGATACTGCGATTTTTATTAATTTATGTCCTCAGTTCATACGTGCTCATTCCTGTCTGCTGAAGAACTGTGGGGTCTAACTGCTGCTTACTCATTTCTCTCAGGTCATGGAGACTTCAGGGATGGGGCAGCCACAGCTTCTCTGGGCACCCTGTGCCAGGGCCTCACCACCCTCACAGGGAAGAATTTCTTCCCAATGTTTAATCTAAATCTCTCCTCCTTTGGTTTAAAACCATTGCCTCTTGTCCTGTCGCTGTCTGCCCATTTTTCCCCCTCTTCACTGGATATTCTGGCTTGGCAGTGCTCCTGGTGTCATGAGTGCAGCCACTTTTTAGCTGCTTTTTTAACAGAGGAACAGAAATGTTCATTTTAATTAGGAGCAAGTGAGATATGACTTTTCCTGGGTGCCCTCTGCAGTGCTGAGCTCAGCAGCAGCAGGACAGCTTTCCTTTATGGATAAAAAACGCCAGCCTTTGAACAGCTTGTCAGGTAGCAGAACTTTAATGCTGTCAAAAGACATTTTTTCCTCTGTTCTTTGTTCCCAGCATTGTCTTCCCATAATTCTCAAAGAGATGTGAAAGCAGTGAGCTGGATTCTGGGCTGGTTGAGCTGCTACATTTGACTCAATAAAGATATATTGATTTATAGCCCGCTGAGAATCTGGTTTTATACAAAACTTATTAGCAACTAAACCCCGCCAAAATTGCTGAGTCTGATCCTACTGATCCTTGGTCGCTTCAGTGAAACAAAGTAGTTTTATTGTCAATAGCTTTATGCATCTCACCTGCCTGTGTGCCCACAGTTTTGTGAAAAACTTTCTCTTTAAATTATCTTCCATTGAGGACCAGCCTGTTTTACCCCCTGGTAACTAGAGCAAACCAAATTAATGCACTTCCTACAAAACAACACTCCAAATGTTTTAGATAAAAAGTGGTTTGGGGTGGAAGGCACATAATTTTCCAAAGGAGACAACCACCAGTCCAGAGCAGCACTGAGCTAACAGAAAATATGGTTGTTTTTAGAGCAAATACCATCTGTCATAAAGCCATGGGAAAACTCTCAGCAACATCATAAATGTGACCGTGGATGAACTTGGAGGATTTCTCCAGAACCTTCCCAACCTGAGGAGAAAAACCATTCCAGGGAAATCTCTCATCTTTGAACCCGTGTGGAAACTATGCAAGGAAGTATTAATTTCAGGAAAAAATGTTCAAAGCAGTTGAAAAAGGAGAAAGGAAAACAGCATATGGGGATGAAGCAACTCCATGGATTTAAACACCAAACAGGAACAGAGGTAACTCCACAGTCAACACACGACTGACACAGCAACCAGCCAGGAAGCCAGATGCTGTGGCTATAGAAAATATCTTCCTCCATTGGCATTTGACTCCTCTAGCTGCCAAGGACAATGGAAAAAATTCGCACGTGGGAAGTCGCGCCACAGGATCCAGAAGGCAATTGCATGTGAAGAGAGCTGCGTTTGAAAAAGGCCCTGGAAAAGGCAGAGGAGCTTTTGTGCAGGGGAAATGACCCTCCAGTGTTTGCTCTTGTCATTCCCAGTCAGGGTGATGGGTTTGGGTGCTTAGGTGGCAGCCCCAGTGCAAGGCTGGACACGTGACGGGTTGCCACCACTGTTGGGCACCCATGGGTGGTGGCACCCGAGGTGCAAAATCAGCTGGAGGCAGTTGTTTTGGTGTGTGTGTGTTGGTTTTTTTTTTGTTTTTGTTTTTGGTTTTTTTGTGTGTGTCTGTTGTTTTTTTTTTTTTGGGGGGGGGTGTTTTGTTTTTTGTTTTCTTTTCTTTGTTTGTTTGTTTGGAATGAAAACACAGCATTTCCTGGAAGAGTCCAGCTCTCCTGTCCTGTGTGCAGACAGACACCCAAGGCTTGCTTTTACAGGGGGAGGCTGGGGGTGTCAGAGCCACTGAAAGTGCAGCAGGGTTTAGGCAGAGGATTGGGCTACACCTGTGTAAACCGAGGCTTTGTCTTAATCTTCAGAGAGATTCAGCTAGTACTCTAGCTGCCCCAAGAAGGTCAGGCAAGAATCCCTTGTTTTCTGAGCTAAGACTATGATTAACTCTTTTTTAAAGTAGATATTCCCAAAGAAAGGGTGGCCTGAGGTTTGGAAGAGTCTGTTTTCCAAAGATGCAGGACAGCCCTTTTTATGCTCTCACACATGCTCCCATCTGCCTGCAATTTCTTTTTTTTTTAATGAAAGAGGAAGCCAAAAAAAAACTTTTGATGACTTTTCCTGCCCAAAACAAAAACTCAGTTTTGTGATTTGCATTTGATTCTGCCCCCTCTGTGGGTCAGAGGCTGGACAGCTGAGCTCAGTGGGGGTCACATGCCTTGTCTGTCTGTCCAGCAGCACCACCTGAGCTTGGGCAGCATCACTCCAGGTGGTTCCTGGAGAAAGCCTGAGAGACAACTCAGCTAAAATAAACCCATCCTATTTGCTCATTGTCTCTGGTTTTGAAGTCTTCCCCACTTAACTCCCAGCTTTGCAGGAGGATGCTTATTCCCGTGACTCAGTGAAGGGTTTTGCTTTACTGTCATAAAGTATAAAAGCTTAGCACCTTTGTTTCTGTGATCCCACTTGGATCATGTGGCTTTAATTGCTGGTCTGCATTAATGGAGAATGGCTAAATCTGGTCTTTCAGTCACCAAAGAAGGAGAAGCTTGGCAAGGAGACTTTATACTGGCAAGTCCCCTGCTCCTACTGGGCAAACTCTAGCAGGAGGACGTGTCCTTTAGACCACTTTAAATGAAGGCTCTATCTTAATCTGCAGAGGGATTCATATTTGAGCTTTATCTGCCAGGAGAGGGTCAAGAATGAATCCCTTATTTTCTGGGATAAGAGTGACTTGCAAAGCCCCTGCTGTGGGCTGGGATTAAATCCAGTGTGGATTGTCTACTGTGCCCAGCTTTGGCTATCTAAAGACTACAAAGGGATCACGCGCTCCCCTCCCATGAACAATTATGAACCAAAGGCAGAAAAAACGTGTCCAGTATAATCAAAAAACCTGAACTCTCCCAGCCTGAGGCCTCGTCCCTGGATGATTCTCAGCCAGGTTTTGGTGGTCAGAGCAAACTGGGCTTTTTGTGGCTAGGAGAGAGATAGATCCATGGAATTTCCTCCTGGGAGAAGGGAGATGGGAAAAGATAGGAAATGCTTTGGGACCATGGTGTCCATGGTAGCTGGGGTCCTCTGAGCCCAGGGAAGAGCATTTTAAGGAGTTTATTCAGCTGTAAAACTCACCAGCACGTACTGGAACCACAGAATTATGAAGACACTCATAGGTAGGGAAAAAGGAAGAAAGGAGGGGCAGATCTCTCATGGATGTTTTTCCACAGTTGATCTGTGTCCACAAAAATGGCCGGAAACCAGCTGGAGATTTAAATTGGAAATGTTTGGCATCTTGTTTGCACTGGATATTTCCTGCCTTTTGCTGTGCTTTCCCACCCTGAATGGATGTTTTTTTGGCACAGGCAAACTAAAACACAGAGTAAAAAATTAGCATTGCTATGTGGTCTTTTAATCTCCTTTTATTTTTCCCATATAAGGAGATAAATGCTTTTAAGAAAATACCATTCTCTCTTGGTTATTTTATTCAATATTTACCTGGATTAACAGAATTGAAACTTGTATCCAGTGCCTCTCTGTGGGCTCTGATGTCAGTCCCTGTGATCTCACTGGCACCATTCACCAGTCAACCCATGGCCTGTCCTGGGAGCTTCCAGAGCAGTGGCTTCATTAGCTGCACTAATCAATCTCTCACCTAATTTATTACAGGTTTGTGCTGCAAAGAGAGGCTGCTATGAGGTGCTTGGCAGGTCTGCGAGCCCAGGGCTCTGAGGCTTCTCCCACGGGTCCATCCTGTGTCTCCACCTGAGAGATGCCTCCGGCACAGGCTCTGGACCTCTGCTCATCCCCTCTGCTCTTTCCTGCCAGGAAAAAGAGCTACAGAGGTGATGTCCAGCAAGAGGAGCAGCAGTGCCACCACACCTCTGGAGTGCTTCTTTCCCACCCTCTAGCACTGAGCAGGGACTTGTCTGAGATTTAAAGCCCTAATTGATGATTTTGCACAAGTTTCCAATCTTTTTCCCTTAAGAATGAAGTAATATTCTGTTAATTGCTAGTCACTGGAGAATTTTGTGATCCTTTCATCACTACCTGTCACAGTTACTCAGACACCTTCCTTGTGACCTGGTGCCAAGACAAGCTGAAAGACTTTCCCAATGCAATTAAAGCTCAAACTTTACAGTCACAGCCCTATCAAAAATTCTGTTTGCTCCTCACAATTTCAGCCAAGCAGCAGCTTGACATGTGTGTAACCTGGTTTTTGAGCAGGTTTTCCAGAGAGGGAAAGATGTCCTGTAGAAATATGCAGGGATCCATCCCCAGCAGTGAAAGAGAAGGTGGTTATGTCCTCAGGAGTTCCACACAGATTTACTCAGCCAAAAGCTGGTAAAAACCAACAAATAACTCCAGGAGGGAGAGTATAAAAGCCAAACCACACGAGAGCAGAATTACAAGCCAGCTGGGCCTGAAGTTTGGTGTCACCAGCACCCTGACAAGTGTCACTGCCCCGTTCCTGTGCAGCTGTTTCCTGGCTCACACGTGAGCTGTCAGCAGCAGACGGGAGCCACGAGCCAGCTGCAGACCCTGGCTGGGTTTGCATTTCCTTCTTTTATCCCAGGCTGAAAAGCACCGAGTGTTTCTGCTCCCTAATGCGGTACCTGTCAGTGACTTCACTCGGTGCATCAAGGAAGAAAAATGGTGTTTATAGTCCCTCAGGACAGGAAAGTGGGGGTTTAGATAATTTTGCTTCTTTTAACTCCTCTGGTTTCTCCAGCAAAGATGAAAGAAAAACAACCCATCGAATATTAATAAGAGAAAGACTTTTGAATAGTTCTCCCACTCCATGTGCTCCTGAAATGACTTGACACTTCCCTGTCCACCATCAGAGTCCTGTTGCTTCCAGAACAGCCATAACCCATACAGTGCATGTGGGAGTTGTTCTGACAGGAGTGCCCCTGAAACATGAACATCCTTTTTATTTGGATGCCAGGAAGCATGTAAATAGCAGACAGCTCTGCCTGTGTTGTATAAACGTGTATGGCCACAGAGAAATTAGATAATTCCAAACAAGCATTAAAATTTCTTCACAGGAAGGGTTGTCCAGCCCTGGCACAGCTGCTCAGGGCAGTAGTGCAGTCCCCATCCCTGGAGGGGTTTGAAAGCCCCGTGGATGTGGCCCTTGGGGACATGGGGCAGTGCTGGGGAATGGCTGCACTTGATCATCTTAGAGATCTTTTCCAAGTTAAATGATTCTATATTCTGTGATAACAGCTAGTGCTGGGAAACGTGACGCTACTGGGAACTGGACAATGTCTTGGAACATGAAAAATAAGATTTTGGAAGCTGGCCTCTTAGCAGTTCAAGGGCATGCCAGAATGAGGGTGGGCAATAAACTTGTTTTGGGAAGTGCAGGGTGCTGCTGAGGAGGGGCAGGTGGGAGGAAAACGGAGTGAGGTTTGCTGAGGAGGGCAGGAGGTGCTGGGTATGAGCTCAACCATTTGTGCCCTTGATTTGTGCCACGGCATGAGGTGAGAAACCATCTGCAGGTGCCATCAGGGCACCCTCTGCTGGGCCTGGGGCTGCCCATGGGAGCTGCAAATACATCACATTCCTGATGGAAAATACTCACCCAGTTCCCAGTTCAGCCTTTAGGTTCGGGATTGCGAGATCCTGGTAACAATGGGGATGTGCAGTGGTTGATGAGGGATGCTTCTAGGACTTTTGTTGAGATTTACGGTGTGTACTGAATTCATTTCACCACAGCACAGTTCATGTGGTTTTCTACTGCATTTAGCTCAAAGCTGTGGTTGTGACTGATGAAGGATGCAGGCTGTGAACTGGGAGAGATGTGAGGAAGCAGAGAGATGCAGGGAAAAAATGGCATTGAAAGGGGCAGAGCACTTTGTTAGGTATCACCGGGAATCAGTAATTTTACAGCAAAAAACCCTCATAAAAAGGGAAGAGTGAAAAAGAAGAGTAAATAAAAAGAAGGGAAGAGCCCCTGAGCTGTGCAGGAAGCCCATGTTCCGTGCCTGTGAACAGCCTCTGATAAATCACCTGCATTTCCTGCCCAGGCTCTGGCCAGCTGTGCAAGAGACATAAATAAGTTGTTCTCTCCAGCAGCGTCCTTTGGAAGGAGTTAGTCATTTCCACCTGAAAGAACAAGAATAAAATGGGAAAACAAATGAGAAGGAGGTGGTGGGAACAGAGCCGGTGGCCCGTGGGGCTGTCCACGCAGAAAGGACGTGCAGATCCCGGTGTCCCCACGGCATCCCAGTGTCCCTACAAGGAGCAAAACGTGCTGATGAGCTTCCTCAGCTCCCACAGGACAGACAGAGAGGAACAGCAATTTCTGCCTGGCAGTCCCTGGTTCCCTTCCCTGTCTGCACGATAATCTGTGCATTGGAGCGCACGGCTGACAAGGAGCCATGGATCAGAGGACGTGTGTGCCTGATTTACCCCATGGAGCCTCCAGCTCCAAACCTCAACTGCTGCCCAATTTCCCTCCTCCAAGCAAGGGAGATGGATGGTTTATCATCACACAGTTCTCTGCTCCCTGTCATCGTCAGCTGGAAATGAATTTTTCTGACAACATGGGAAGCCAGCCCTCCAACCTCCTGGGTATCCATTTGCTAAAGTGAAAGAAGAATAACATTTTATCCCGGGATGGTGCTTTTGGCTGCTGTAAAGAGCGCTTGGAATTTATTGGGAGAGGCAAACAGTGGCCTTGTCACTGATGGCAATGGCAGCTCCTGTTGCTGGACTTTAGGTGTGGAATGTGCAGCAGACTTGTGGTTAATGTACAGAAATCCCCACAAGAGATGGGGATTTCTGTACGCACATCCCCACGCTGCTGAATTTGAAGCACAAAAATACACGGTCCTCTACCAAGCCTGGAATTCTTTTCAGCAATCTTGTTTTTAACACATTTACCATAAACAGGCTGGCAAAGTCTTCTGTTCTACCTTCCCAGCAGACAGGGCAGGTACTTTGGGGCAAGAAGGAGATAAAAACAGTGTTTTCAAATATATTTTGGATCATGCATATGCAAGCTTTCCTCTTCATGAAGATGTTCTGTAAAATCAAGGAATAGCTTTAGTTCAGGCTAACTGGTTAAGAGGTGGGGTTTTTTTTATCAAAAGTAGGAGGTACAATGACAACCCCCAACCTATCATGGAAGTCAGTGAAAGTAATTCACTTTATTAAATGGGTCGTGGAGAACATCGTAGGTCCAGGGGCTTTACACAGATATTGGAATGGAAACTATTGCATGAAGATCCTGCTAATGATTCCAGGTGTAGGAAGCCAAAATCTTAGCAATTAGAGAATCTAATTAATGAGGATCTTTACATAATTAAATTAATGCCCTGATTGTGGTAAAATGTCACATTAACATTTCATTGACATTCATATTTACTAATAGGACAAGTGTTAAGTAGTGACGCATCATCAGGACACTTTCAGGAAGAAGTGGTGCAGGAATTTGCTTTTCCATCGTCACCTCGGTGGGCAGGGCACACAGTGACAGATGTGAATGGCCACGGCTTTGTCCTGGGAGTAATTTTGGTTTGCTCTTTGACTTTAGCCAAGTCATTACACTCTCTGTGTACAGCCAAGGCGTTCCAGCCTATTGCAATACCCAACTTTCACTGTGCAGCACTGAAGATTTTATATATATATATATATATATATATATATATATATATATATATATATATATATATATATATATATTAGCAGCTGGAGGAAATGAGAGTATATGGTTAATCAGACTTTTATTTTGTTGCTGCAAAGTGACTTAAAGACCTTATTCCCTCTTTTGCTTTTATGTCATGAATTTCGCTGGTGACCAACGTGGAGGAGAAATATTTTCGCTATTTCAGTAATTTCTAAAGAACGTGCTCTTGTTTTCTGGGGAGATTAAAATCTGCAGTGAATGAAAGCTAAACAAGCATTTCTAAATCCACCTGAAGGGAGCAGGAAAAAGACTCTGATGTTACAATAAATGTAATCCCTCCTTTGATATTCATATGTTTCATCACTGGGATCTTTCAGGATTAGATGCAACACCCAGAACAATTGTAACAGGCTTTGGGAAAAAAAAAAAAAAAAAAAAAAAAAAAAAAGCTTTTGGCTTTTGGAGAGCCGAAGTGACACAACTTTATCACACAGCCCTGTCTTTGCACCCAGTTTTCTCTGAACAAGTGGGATGCTATTGATTTAGAAACTGATGTTTCAACATTCAGATAAGGAGCAGAGATGCTTGCAAGCATCTCTGGGCACCTCTTTCCTCTTTCTGGGGTAGAAAACTTTACTGTTTTATTTATCATCTAATCCTATAGCACAGTGCATCACGAAGAGCAGGTCTCAGCTGTAGTAGCAGAGGCTCAAATTGGAGCTGCATCTCTCTGGTCTCCCTTCTGATAACAGGACAAAATCTGATTTCAGGTCCATAGGTAAAGGCCCAAATTCTGAACTAGAAAGTATACGCCTAATCCAGGAACCTGGCATCAGTTTTAACATGGTATGTTTGATGCAGAATCAAATCTGTTCTAAATTTTATTTGATTTCCAACATCTCCATCACAGATTTGAGGGGCAGATAGTGAAGTAATTAAAAAAACAACAACAAACAAACAAACAAAAAAAAACACCCAAAAAAAAACCCCCCAAAAACCCCAAACCCAACACTTTATTATATCGATTTTAATGCACAGATTGATGATTTTCAAGGTCACTGGCTATGTCAGGCACAGATTATTGGAGGGAATCCAGCTCTCATGTGGTTGGGGCTGGTGTATGTGCAGATGGTGTGGTTCATAAATCTCATGTGTAAAGCGTGTGACAAGTGCCGAAACTTTAATTTTCCTGCTTTTCCTCCTACCTTGGGCTACCTTTAAAAGGAAAATGATGCAGGTTGCCCGGAGAAGCTGTGGCTGCCCCATCCCTGGAATTGTTCAAAACTGACCTGTGATTTTATTGCTGAACCTATGCAAAAAATCCTCATGGTTTCTGAGTAATGTGGGACTTTCTAAGTGGAGGCTGAAGATGCTGATATAAATGAAATCTGCGAAGGAGTGGCTCTATGACCTGATTCAGGAACTTCAGCAGACTGAACTTAGCAGAAACCTTGCTGAGCATGGATCCCACACTCCAGTGAGATTTCCACAAGCTTCTGCGTTTGTGTGACAAAAATCTGGTTGCTTCTGGCTGGCTGGGCACCTGCATGAGGGTATCATTACTGTTAGTAAGAAGGATTTAGAGGAGGTGCAGGAGGACTGAGTCTGCCCAGGGGTGCAGTGTTCACTGATGTGCCTTTCCCTGTGCCTTCTCCATTTCATGCCTTCAGTGATAACTCATCCATCTCTTTTCCTTAAGAAACCCCTTGGAACCACTGGAAGCACCCACTGTCAGGAAATCCCCCTTGATATTCAGCCTTAACATTTTTCTCTGAAACACCATCTCATTATTTTTATTTATAACCTTGAACAGTTCCTTCCCATTCTTTCCATTTTCAGACACGGGCAGGCAGATACTCACATTCCTCTCGGCATTTACGCAGCCAGGCTCTTCAGAACTTTCCTTTAAACTTTCTTCAAAAGCTTCTGCTTCTGCAAGTCCCGTCTCCTTCATCTTCAGCAGGGTTTTGGGTGGGGAAGAAAGTCTGGGAGTGAAGCTGTGCAGTAAAAAGAGAGCACAAACCAAGTGTCTTTTGGGGAAAGAGGGAGAAAATAGAAGAGAGCATCCAGCAAGAAGTGGTCTGTGCTCTTTCTTTAATAAAAGCTTGTGTTAGAAAAGAACTTTTCGGTTCTGTCGTGCTTTTTTGAAACCCTGGCACGGGCAGGTTCCCCACAGAGCAGTGGCTGCAGGAGCTTCATGCCTCACTCAGCTCCTCTGCTTGATGGTGGGGAAGTTTTTTGGTGCTGCTAAGCCCCAGCATCTGCACTCACTTCCCAGCACGTCCTTTCTCCCACCATGAGATGGCATTTCCGTACCGGCAGCTGGCTTTATCTGCTTCTTACAAATTGACCTTCCAAAAGCTCATTTAAGGAGCTGCAGTGGAAAAGCCGAAGGTTTCAGCCAAATGGTGGTTGGCCTTTGTGACTGAACAAAGGAGCCGGCCAGGTTTTTTGTTGTTCGAATGCCCTTGTCTGAGTTCACAACTTGTAAACCCATTTCCCTCTTCCAAACTAATTCTTCCTGCAGGGGCTCGCACTCAAAAGCTTTTGTTCCGACTGCTGGGGAGTGGGAAGGCTGAGGTACCACCGAGGTACCTAAGTGCCTAATTGCCACCAATTTCAATGGGAGCTGCCCTAAACGTACCTCGAGGGATGCATATCAAAGACAAACTTTCTAAAGGGGATTGCTCTCTATCTGAGTTGATAATCTCCTTAGTTCCTGCCAGCCGTTCTTTTTTTTTTTTTTTTTTTTTTTTTTTTCCCGGTTTCAAAATACTTAATTCGTTCTTTTTCCCTGCTGCCTGGAGAAGCTGAAATGCAGAGGGGAGGAGAACGGTGAGGTTGGGACAAAACCCGGCTTCAAAACCTGAATCCTGGAAAGGAGAGGGTTTGCAGGGGCAGTTTGCTGCAGCGGTTGCATTGCCCACTGGTTTAGAAGGTCCCTGCACATCTAACACACGCTCAGCTTCCTCGGAAAGAATTCCCTCTTGTCCTCTGCTCTCAGCCCGTTCTGTCCCAGCCTTCAGAGCGCATCAGCTGCATTTTCAAAGTGCCTCGAATTAGTTTCCCCTGTCAAAGAGGTATGAGAATAGCAGGGAATCCCGGTGATCCCCTTGCAGCGTTTAGCAAGCAGTGTGTCACTACGGCTCGTTTCTCGAATTTCGCACAGAGGATGCCGGGCGCTGCTTGTGCCCATATGTTACAGCTATAAGGCAGCAGCTCCTTGACCCAGAGTTCTTCTCGTCTAGGTACAGCAAAGCCAGGAGAGGATCAGAAGGAATTCAGTGCTGGTTAACGCATCTCCAGAAGCAGGACATGACGGTGTCAGCCAGGCTGCTCCCGTGGCTCCGCAGATGCTCCGAGGCACCGTGAGGATGTGTCTGCATGGCAGCGCCGCTTGCTGCGCTGGGAGATGTGCCAAGTGCCACGTTATTTATAAAAACCCCACTCTCAGATGTAGAGCTGTTACGGCAAGTCCCTGACACTCAAGGTACGTGACTGTAATTACCTCAGAGTGATTCCCCTCTTTGCTGAGGCGGAACTTCCACCCTGTTAATTTATCTGTACTCCAAATAGCCCAGAAGGCATCACGCACTGAGAAGCCGGTGCTTGTTGCTTTGTTAGGGGCTGCTCTGACTTCAAATTCAAAGCAAAAGCATCTCTTTGGAAGCAAGTGGAATAGTGGGGATATTTTAAAATATCTGGCTTGCATCCACCTTCTGGTAAGTGCGCTGATCAATTAGAAATGCAATTACCTAATCTGACTCGGGCTAGTGTATAGTTAATTTACCTGATAAAGTCAGACAGTCAACATCCATCTCCAACACAGAGTAAATCACATCTGTACATAAACTACTTCACATCCCCCTTGCCCTCGCTGAGCCTTGAGTGATGTCAGACTTAGATGGATTTTCAAAATCATTTTTCCACTTGTGTTTTGGTAAACACTTGACAAAAATAACAATGTTCTGCTTGAAACAGTTTCCCTCTTCTTTCTGTTTCAGTGACTTTTCCAATTTGCTGAAGTGCCTCGTTGTTCCCAATTTGCAGCGTCTACAGATGAAAGCACGGCCGGTGAGGTCGCCCAGAGACAATTTTTTATTTATGAATTTATTTTTGCAGACCATGTAAAAAAGGCTGGAGCTTCCCCACCTCCTGCATCTTCCTGTCCTTTACAATCCTGCTGCTCTCAACTGTTCTTCATCCACGAGAGCAGATAAAGCCCTGTCCTGTGGTCCTCTGTGATGCCTGGTGGGATTTTCTGCAGCATTTCGTGGCTGTCCTGCTTTGTAAAAGAGCATTTTCTGTACATCCATCAGGGAGAAGGTTCTGTCCTTTGCTGGCCTTTGTGCCAAACTCCACGAGCTCAAGGTAGCCCTGAGAGTTTCATGACTTTGCATATTTTATTGCAGCTGCCAGCATCATAAAAAAGGCTAAAACAGCATCCAGCAAAAAAAGAGGGAAATCAATGGAGGATGCATTTGGGGGGTTTGACAGCTCCAGAGGGATGCAGCAGGATTTAAAGCTGGACACAGACAGCCAAAGTGGAGCAAAGAAGGGGGAAAACACATTTTTGGAGCCATGAATTTTTTGTTTACATGAATTTCCTCCCAGGGATCAATACCAAGGCCAGGTTGGATGTGGTTTGGTGGGAAGTGTCCCTGCCCATAACAGGGAGTTGGGACAAGATGATCTCTAAGGTCCCTTCCAACCCAAACCATTCTATGGTTCTGTGGTTGGAAGGACGTGTCATGATTTCGGCTTTCAATCCAAGGAAGAAGAGTTCCTTCCCACCTTGTGTTTTCCAGTAATTATGTGCAATTTCTTAGATGCCAACCAAGGAAGGGTGACAGAATCAGCTCCTTGGATAAATATGCTCACCTTGGCCACTGCTGAAATTTAGAACAATATGTGGAGCATAAATAAATGCATTTGCTGAACTAGCCTGACGTTTTCACTGCAAATTCCCAAGGAAGGTGCTCTTTTAACTGGGTTTTGTTGCTGTAATTCAGTCAGGGTTGCTCTGCAGCTGATGAAAATGATTTTTACAAGTTGGTCTTTACTGAACTATTAAAAAAAAAAAAAAAACAAAAAAACCTGCCACCATTTACCAAATCCAAAATATTTTTCCCATCTCTAGTTCCCAACGTTTTTTTGTCATTGTGCCTGGAATGAAATAATGATTTTTTTTTAATGCACAGGATTTTGAAAGAATTTTCCTAAGGAATCCTTGGAAGCCTTCCACATACCCTTTATTATTTTGACTTTTTTTTAAATATTTTTGCTTTGGTGCAATTTTCATGATGTGTTTGAGTTTATTGAATACTTTCAGGAGAAGAGCAAAAATAGATAGGCTGGGCTTTACTGCCTAAGCACGACTAAATCCAGAGGGCTGCTTTTGAGATAATGTGGACTTTTATGAGTGGGAGTGGGATTACTCAAGTGGAATAAAGTATCCTTAGTCCCTGGCTAAAATACCTGCTGAAGGATTTTTGCTTTTAGAGAGTCAGTTTAGGGAAAGAACAGAGCTTACAATCATATTTTATGATTTAGCCCAGCCCTGCTGGTGGGAGCCAGCCTGCAAATCCCTCTCATGAAGAGGCAGTTTTTGCAGAGGATTATGTTCCAGCAGGACTCCTTGTGCTAACAGCTTTCCAAGATGACTTAAAGTATCATCACCTACCCCTATGAAATATAAATCAAAACTTCAGCCCTTCCTGTGGCAGGGAGCAAGGGAGGCTAAAATGCAGCATGATTTGTAAAGGAATGAGGACCCGCTGAAAACGTATCCAGCTTTCAGTTAGGAAAATACAGGGTTTTTGCAAGAGGCAGAAGATGTAAAATCCCGTTTTCCCATGGGGAACAAAAATAAAACTCCATTTTAGAGAGTTTTCTGCTGGTCTCTTCAAATTTGTTGAGTTTCTCTGGGAGACAGGAATTCCTGGCAGGGACAAGGCCTTTGATTCTTCACCTCTCTGGAAACCGAGCTGATGTTTTATTTTTCCATGGTGCAGCCTGTTCCTGCTTTGTTGACCTGGATATTCCTCCTTGTTTAGAGAACTTTTGTGTTAGGCTGGAAAAACAAAAACCATGGCCTTTTGCTCATTTTTCATCAAGCTAAAATGAAATACAAAAACCCCAAGAAGGCTTTTGGGTTTCCAGAGGCATTTCGGATATGTTAAAAGTATTAAAAATTCCAAGTCTGACAACTGGAGCAAAGGAACTTCAGTTGATGTTTATTTCTTTTGGTCTTTTAAAAGCCTTCCCCTCCCTTGTTTTGTTGGGTTTTTGTGGGTTTCTTTTTTGGGGGGGGAGGGGACTTTTTGGTTTTGGTTGGGTTTTTGCTTTTTTCCCCCCCTACAATGGTGAAAAATAATTCAGGAAACTACAACAGAAAAGGACCCTTTACCTCACTCTTTCTCCCAATATTTTGACTACGAAACTCCCCAGGGGCTTGGAAGGGAGTGATGCATCTCCCATAGCAGGACACTCATCGCCCCTGTTGTGGAGGATACTGCAGTGATGGGAATAGCAGCAGGAGGAATGGTTTTATGGCGTCCTCCTTCTCCTGAGGGCATTTCTAGTCCCGTTTGTACCTCCACCACCAAGCCATGGGAAGGCTGTAAAGCCTCCCCAGCCTGGAGTGTTTGTGGAGGAGCAGGGCCAGAAGAAGGAGGAAACAAACAGCAGGATGGGATAAAACAGCCTCCAAGTATTCCCCTTGCTTTCTCTCTCCGTTCTTGGCTACAAAAACTTGTGGGAGGCTGTGCTTTCCCTGTCCGAGGCCCCCTCAGCAGCCATGGGATCACAAGGACAAAGTGTGGAACAGAAAAAGGAGAGGATTCTGACAACCGATCAGGAAACGAGCATTGAGAAACACAATGTGCTGCCATTCGGGCTGGTGACACCTGAAAGCCTGCTAAAAACTGCAAAAGGTAAAAAAATATAAACTAGAAAATGATCTCATCCTTGATTCTTACAGGATGGGTGGATTCAAGGAGACTGAGATGAAGCGTGGCCCAGGGCAGTGACTCGCTTGCAGTCAGCATCTGCCTGGGGATGGCTTCGCTTCCAACGCTGAGCATTCAGATATTAAATGGGCTGAATGCTTCAATCAACCCCAAATTGAGTCAGCTCCTAGTCAGGGTCTAATAAAGCCTTGATCATTCCAGAAGAAGCTGAAGCTGCAGCACAGCAATCGTCTGACATCCCTTGGGAACGCTGACACACGTCATCGGCAGGAGCAGCTCGGCAGATGAACCAAAAATGTCAAAATGTCACCAGAGGAGCTGAGATGGGAGCTGGGACGGAGGGGCAGGGTGGGTTAAAGCATCCCTGGATGATGCAGGGCTTTGACAAGGGGCTGAACTGGCAAAGAGAGGAGCTGCTGCATCTCGTGCTGCAGGCATGGGCTGGCAGGAAGCTGGAAGGGAGGCTCTGGGAGCTGTGGATGCAGAGGGAACGCGAGCAGAGCACCCTTCCCTGCCTCGGGAGTGCTGGGCACTGCCAGGTGCCTCCAAAGCACAGACTGAGAAATCATCAGCTCAGGCTCAGAAATGAGCTTTGGGCACAGGCTGCAGATACGTGTGGAGGACAGAAAACCAGTGCTGTAAATTAAAGATACGAACAAAATGAGGGGAAATGCCAGCTCCTGCCACAAATGGACAAAAGCAATGTTAATTTTAAAAGGTGATGTGCTACAAGGGAAGAGGCATTAATTACATGCATGGCGATGCATGCATTAACCTTTCACTGTGTTGAAAATATTTCAGCAACAGGCAAGGAGAAGTCTGTGCTCTGATTACCTTGGCTTTGGGTTCACATGGTACAAATGTGAGTGGTGACAGTTTCCTGCTTGACGGGACAAGTTTTGTGTCATTGCTTTAAGGCACAGCTGCCATGCCACGGTGGCACCACAGACCGCATCCTGCAGCACAGGGAGGGCAGAGGGTGCTCCCAAAAAGCCATCCCTGAGGAGAACACGCCATTGGCACCGTCCCAGTGCGGTGCTGCTGTTCATAACACATTTGCCACATTCATCACTGCTGCATCTCTAGCGTGAATCATCGCGAAGCAGTCAAATCCTGACCTGTGTGCACAAGTCAGGAGCCCGCTGCTGACACAGGATAATTTCCCTGAGTGAGAGCTTGAAGATGAACTCTTGATTACTTGATACCTGGCATTAGCAACATTACAGGGCTGATCCTGGTTTCACAATTAGGAGAGCGGGGTTGGAAATCATAGATCACTTGACATCCAGGAAAAATGTGCTCCACCTGTGGGTAAAGATCTTTTAAAAGGTGAGAATAGTACCATCCCTTCTTTCCCACCAGGAGCAATGACATACACTGCCTGCATTCCATTTTGCTCTGCACTGCCTGCCTGGATTTTTGTTTTAATTCTGACAGAGTGCATGGAATTGCAACAGAACTCCCCATGGCACAGGGATAAAAGGAAATCAATCATGTTTTTGACACTTCCTGAAGGAAAGTGTTTAACATACAGGAGATCCATCACAACCGCTTGTCAGATAAGCCACCCTGTGCTTGTGGTAACCTGAATATGTGGCATGCCTTAAGTGAAATTAAGCTGTTATTAAAGGACGCAAAAAATCCAGCTCTGCACCAGACTCCTTGTAAAGCATTCTGCCAATTTCTGCCTGTCTTTTTATAAGCACACCCTTCCTATAACAGGGTACAAATGCATTTAACTTCTGCTGCAGCTCTTGGTTCAACACTAGCAAACTCGCCATTAATCATTGATCTGGCTTGTCAAGTTCCAGCATCAATTATTGCAGTCCTGGCACATGGGGCTTTGGAATTAAAAGCATCCATAACCTTTGTGTGGAAAGGGCCTTCCTCTTTTTGGCTTAGGAATCCCATTTTTCTTCCACATCGCACTCATGACTTCCATACAGGTGGCTGTTTCCCAGTGCAGGCTAAACCTCTGGGGTGTTTAAATGGCAGCAGTAAATGGCACCAGACAGATCCCTCCATAAGCAGAAGGTGGTTTTGATTTTTGTTTGTTTGTTTGTTTGTTTGTTTGCTTTTTTTCTGGAGCTGATGCTCTGTTCCCTCCCCAGAATTCAGAACTCTGTCCCACTCCCTCTGGGGAGAATGGAAACCTCTGTACCCCTCTGGGTGTTTTTGTTGTTTGTTTTTTTTTTTTTCTCCTCAGTATGAATGCCTTTCAGTTTTAGGTTTGTGAGAATATCTCTGCTTTTCATCCATTCTGGCTGTGACAGATATTTGATAGGTAGGAATGGAAGTTAGGGGTGGGAGATGAATCAGTTGACATTCCCCTGGAGTAACAGGATTCAGATTGGCTCCTGGAGGATGGGAAAATGGCTCTGACAGGGAATCCTGAAATCCTGAGCTGGGGAAAGATGGTTTTGTAATTACGCTTGTTGATGAGGAAAGGATAAGCAAAGGATGGAGCAGTATTTCTTTTCTGACTGATCCAAGAAATATTAGCGTGCCAATTTTAGAAATCTATGAAAAATCACCTTGTAGTTATTAGGGCTGGGAGTTACAATGAATTACAGAATCCTTAGAGCAATATTTCTGAGAGGTTTTATATAGACACATTTCTTAGCACTGAAAAACAGGGAAATAATACCACACATGGGATTTGTGGGTTGGTAAATGAAAGCAACACTTGCTCTTAGCAACATGAGTGCATAAAAGAGCTGAGTCTTCACTCTGACCTCGGTGGATTTTGCAATCCACAAATTAATGCTCCCATTCTACCTGCTCCTGGGATGCTGCTCCAAAATGGGCATTTCAGAGGGATCTTCACTTCCAGAAGTGTTGTTTGGTCTTAGGTGTGGGCAGGCAGCTGCCAGGCTGTTTTGTCACCATTTCCTCTCGTGTTTAATGGTTGGATTGGGAATTTCTCTGCCTTCCATGGTTTACATAGCACTTATTTCAAGGCAATTTTCATCCCGCAGTGGCTCCATATACTAAGGTGGATGTGTTTATGGAATGTTAAGATTAAGAAGAAATTGTAGGGTATGAGAATGGGAAGAAGTGCAACCTGCAGCACTTTTTGTTTATTTATTTTTTTCCTCTTCAGGATTTTCCAGCTAAAGTAAATCACCAAAATGTTACTGTTTAGAGCCTCACATGGAGCTCTGTCTCTGGCTGGAAGAGAAGCCGTGGCTGCCCCATCCCTGGGAGTGTCCGAGAACCAGGTTGGATGGGGTTTGGAACAGCCTGGGACAGTGGAAGCTGTCCCCACCCATGGCAGGGGGTGGCACTGGGTAACCTTTAAAGATCCCTTTCAACACAAACCATTCCATGAATCCTCTGAAGTGCATCCAGGTGAATGAGACAAAACTAAAAATCTCATTTATTTCAGAGAGAAAAGCCACGGGCATTTGCACGAAATACTTTGAGGCAAATGTTTCCTTTTCATTTATCTGCTTTATTAGACAGGAAAAATTGATCTCTGGACCTTACCAAAACACATGCCTTAAATCAACTCAAGCAGCTAAGGACATTAGGCCGGTGAGCTCATCACATCCTTTGTTTCATGCCTGACCTGGAAGCTAAATTAGTAAACAGATTTCTGCCTTGTCTGGCCAGTCAGGTGTGGGCACAGTGAAGGTTTGTCCTTCAGAGGTGGGCAGTAAACTGGGACTGCTGGAGGGGTGCAGGGCACATCAGTGTCCAGACACGTCTCCATGGCTTCACTTGGAACCAGCTGGCAGGAATTGCTCAGATAAACTCCGAGGCCGTGGGAGCTGGTTGAACTGCAGTCCAGCATGATGGAAATTCAGGATTAATGACTTCATCCCGACCTATGAGTAAAGCTCTGGCCTTTCTGGTGGGGAGCTGAGTCACTGCACAGCAGAGCAGCCCTCGGTGTCTCACAGACCCACTGCTGCTGGAACAGAGACCCTCCAGGAGCCGGCAGTGCCTTGAAAACCAGGAGCAGCCTTCAGCTGCTGACCCAATGCTCTGCCAGAGGCTGCTCTTGGAGGCCTCAGAGGGTGGAGGTGCTCAGGTGGTATTTGGGGAAGCCTTTGTGCAGTACCTTCCTCCTCCTGCCTGTTCGCAGCAACCAGCACTCCCTTGGTCAGTTGAGATTCCCCAGGAAAAATGACACATAAAGGGCTCTCCGCTCATGCTAAAAGCTGACAGGGAAGGTTGAAGAGGTCGAGGGGCCACAGATGTCTTTCTTCTGAAGAGATATAAAGTTGCTACTTCCTGTTGTTTGATTACGAATTTAGGGGAAATTAAATTAACATCAGTCATTGCCAGGTTGTTTGGGGCCCTGAGCAAGCTGATCTCATGGGTGGCATCCCTGTCCATGGCAGGGGGTTGGAACTGCAGGATCTTTAAGGTCCTTTCCAACCCAAACCATTCCATGATTCTATGATTGCACCTTTCTGGAACGCTCCAAAACCCCATATCCTGGCCTAACCTAAAACAAGCCCGTGGCTTTGGCCGTGTCTTGGCAGTGAAATAGAAGGGATGGAAGGTTTAAATGGTTTGCCATTTCCTCCCCGAAACAAACAGACTCACTCCAAAAACCATGGAAGAGTTTGGGGAGCTTGGAGATAGGGAACAAAGTAGATCCCACTCATCCTCTTGCCATTTCCAGCCCCACGGATGTATGGAAATGCAGAGTTTTCTGCCAGGAATTTATTTCCACAATTGATTTTGTCAATCCACTCGTTTCCCCATCTGAGCTGATGGTCCCACGTGACTCTGAGCTGATTGTGGATGCAGGATCACTCGCTCAAGTGGGGTGTCAGCCCCACATCCAGTGGGGAGCCTTTGCCAGAGCATCCCTGCTCCTGTCACAAGGAGGGCTACGCTGGGAAGAGCGTGTGTGCCAAAAACGGATTAGTGAAACCGCTTATGCCCCGTAACAAGCCGGATTAAAAATAATAAGTCTCATCAGGAGGCTCAGTTTAATTGCTAGGATTATGCCAGCAGAAGAGAGGAAAGCTAATGGGAGATGGGTCTGGAGAAGCGCATTCCCTTGACTTCCCTCACAAACTGGAGGAGAAAACTGGCCCGTGATTCAGTTTTGCCTCTGATTCCACATAATGACTAAATCCTGGGAAGATAATTGGTGTTATGACCATTTGTGCTGGCAGCTGTACTCCAGTACTTTTTAAAATCATTATCTGTTAAGACATTTGCAAATATACAGTGAGCCTTGCAATGCCTCATTAAAGCACCGAGGAAGACAGTCATAAATTTTATTGCCTCAGCATTACATGTTGGAGTCATAATAGTGCAGATCTGTTCTGAATATATAAATTCCCTTATCGCTTCAGCAAAATCTCTTGCTTTTCTGCTTTGGAGAAGGGCATAAAAATGAAAAATGCCATCAGCATTCAAACAGAGAAGTCTGACTGGCTCCATTTTTTTTCATTTAAGGAAAATGCTTGCTCTAGCCACACAGAGAATGTATTTTAGAATGTAACCATACAAAAACATCAGACAAATGCCATTCCTGCAGCAATTTTAGGCAATAGATTGGTCAATGTTGTTTCACTTCCAGCTCGCTGTTTCTCCTGATACACATTAGCTTTTAATTCACGGTCTCTATCCAAGTTTATTGAGGTCAGTGGAAAGATTATCACTGGTTTCTTTCACTTTTGCTTCAAGCCCTTGATCAGGGCATCTCAATTTTTAGTAAGAGAGAATAGAATAAATTTGCTAGTGGTTTAGAAAAATTATTTTGCCATCGGGTTAGAAAAATGGGGTGTTATTAAATGGAGCTGAAACACAGAAATTCATGTGATATAATCCTGTATTCTAGGGACAAATCTCCAGTCCATCTTCAAGAATTTGCTGTTTGCTGTTGTAAATTTGTACGTATAAAAAAGAAACTTTAGAGTGAAAGTTTAGTGCTGTGAGCTTTCCAGACGTTTAATGGTGTTTAATAGTGTTTAATAGTGTTTAATAGAGTTAGTAATCCCATCAAGTGAGTCACCTGTGTCTTATTCCACATAAACCTGGTGGATAAATGAGCACAGATAAATATTATTTAGCCTGATGCAATCCTCATGGGCTGGGATCAGCTTCTTGCTGTTCCTCCTTCCTCTCTGCAGGCCTTTGGATGTGGGGAGGGACTTTTCAGGGTGTGTTTTCTCCCTGATGCGCACACCAGTCCCCTTGCTGTGCAGCTGTGTATTTACATGCATACGCAGGGAAAATAAATCCCCTCAGAAGGAGTTAATCTGTTTAGGATGGAGCCATCCATCCTGTGAGACCAGAGACAGTGGCATTAAGTGACAGGGATGCTGGAACATCCACAATGGACTTTCACTGCCACACTGACATGGGGAAGGAGACGCAGAGCAGGGACAATCAGGTGACACCATCAATATAAAGCCAGCTTTACCATCATCGTCCCCAGTGATTTAATTCAAGGGGATGAGATCATTCACTTTGAGTTAATGCAGAAATACAGCCTTGTGCTTGAAGGTCTGAGCATTTCCATAGAGATAAAAATACCGCTCGTCACAAACCATTCAAAGCCTTCACTTGCTTCTTTGGAGCTGGATTGGCACGAAGCAATCTTTCAATGTTCTCCTAAACTCTGCAGGAGAATGGAATTCCTGCCCTGCACTGTGAAATGGAGCTGGGACAGCATCAGCTGGGATGGAGGAGCACAAAAGGGAAACCCCATTGTCCTTCAGCCTCCAAAAAATGTTCACCTGTGCCCTGAATGATGGAACCAAACTTTAGACTGGTCCATAGTCAGGATCCTTGACATCACACAGCAACTGATCCCTCCACAGCCTCTTCCATCCTCCTGCATCTCTTTGCTACCCTTGTTAAGAGCAGTTTTAAAAGGACAGAAATAAAGCAAACACATTTAGGGTTTGTCATTTCACAGGCAAGACAAAAATCTATAAAAAGAAAACTAAACAAGGAACTGTAGGAAAATCTTACCAATAAATGAGAGGCCTCAGAGTGTTTTGATCGCTGAAACTGTCCAGAGGTGCTGCCAGATTTTTTTTTTTTCCCAGCATGCTGGAAAAACTCTTCCCTGGGATAGATCTGCTTTGTCAAGTGTTGGGAGAATTGGTCTGGCCTTGCTGAAGCTGAGGGTGGAGTTGGGAATGAAGCCTGGCTCTTGGTTGAACCTGGCTTTGAGCTGGATTGCAGAGACAGGAGCCCTTCTTGCTATAGTTTAGGAACTGCCACAAATGTTTAAGCTTCAGACTTTTTTCCCTTCCTTTGCCTTTTCCTGAGCTTTAGGTTTCTTCCTTCCCCTCTTGGACGGTCTCACAATTTTGGGAGCTTGACCTCTGAGCAATGCTGGCAGCTGTGCATGCCAGTGTTGACATCTCAGCCCCGTGCAGCTGCACAGCCTGCAAACCTCCGTGGGCAGCAGGTCACAACACCCCTGGAAAAACAATGAAACTGAGAACCAATGATTGGCCTATGCCCACGCCTTCAGCCTGACCATCTGAATGCAGCTGGGAGCACAACTGGCACCTTTCTAAGGGCTGGCACTGCTACTTCTCACTCAGAGTGGGCAGATTAGGAGGGACAAAGGCTTGGCTTAGCTCCCCGGAATCCCAGACAGCTTCCTAAAACACACCAAGGCAAGGGAGCTGGCTCAGGCTGATTCCTGTCTGCACCAAGAAGTCCTTCAAATCTGAGTCAGATCCTCGTTCTTGCCTTGTGTAGGATGTTGTACAGCTGAGTGCTTGGTGAGGGAACATCCCAGCCCTTGGTGAGCTTCAAAGTACTGTCAAATGTGTTCTTGCTGAACCTCCTCCAGGCCATAAAGAGAGTATTCAGCATCTGCAGGAAATAATTTTAGGATTAAACACAGGAAAGGACTTTCCTTTCTACCCTCTTCCCCCCCCCCCCCCCCCCCCCCCCAACTTGGAAATTAATATATTGTCCCTAGTTGCATAGTTAAGGGATATTGATGAAAGAGAGGCTGATTTTTATCAGATCCCAAACATCTCTGGTGCAGCACCTTTATTTCTTTTAAGGTATCCCACAAGAATATGAGGGTACAGGACAGCAGAGCAATCTGCAGCATGACATTAAAAAAATGGATAATTTCACCAGCACCCAGTGCTGATATTACAGTTTTCATTACATTCCTATTACAGCAGCACATTTCAGTGCCTCCTTTTCAACTCAGCCAGAGACTTCTGTAGGAATTCCTGTGCGTTCTCCCTCAGGCTCAGTGCACTTTGAGGATGTGAGGCTGCCCCAAGGAGAAACCGTGAGAATTGTGTCCTCAGCACAGCTGATGTGCAGCTCCACGTGGGACAATGGGCAGATGTACAAGGCTGCTGTGGCACTGCTGTGAGGTGACCTGCCCTGAACTTTATGCTGGTGGGAACCAAGCAGCTCCAAATGTTTTGCAAATTGACCCTCCTGCCCAGGGAAACCAAAGGCAAATTTAATTTAGGGTTAAGGGGAGAGGTCAAATGTTCTCACTGCAAGGTGAAGGACTGAAAAGAAGCCTGGGCTTTTCAAGGTTCAAACTTGCTGCAATGTACGACAGGCCTCTGCTCCTTGGATCCATACCAGGAAAAGCTCTTGTTTATGTTGGTGTCAAGGATAGCAGCATCTGGCCCAAGACAAGAGGCTCATCCACTCAAGCCCTTTAATAATACCAGACATGGTGCTTATCACTTCTCATTAAAACATAAAAGGGAAGCCAAAAAAGGAAGAGCACAGTTTGTTCCATTTCTACTCCAATTAGATGCACTTTGTTGCTTTCTAGATCGTTCACCCCTGGTTCAGTTTAAGTTTGTTTCAAGGAAGGCTAATCAGCCTTTTAACCAGAGAATCCTGGGCCTCCCGCTGCTCTCTTGCAGTGGTGCCTAATCAGGTAGAAGGAACATTTCTGCTTTGTGTAAAGGCTGATGCTGACCTGAAGAAGTGACCAGCCAGTAAATCACCACTGAAGGCTGTCATGATGCTCTCAGTGATGTGGCACAAATAAACGAGACATTACATGTCCAAGAAAGAGGCCAAGAATCTGGAAATATGTGAGTAAAATGTACATCCACGTCCTTCTTGCTTTCCTCACATTTAATTCTTTTCAAGCAAGGGCCAAAGGAAATTCCTCCTGTGACCAAATGTAGGCTGAAAATAGGCCTTGTGATGAACAATTCAATTTTTCCTCAGTTTTTCAGCAAAGCAGAATACAAGTGGTACCTGTGGAAGAGGGAAGGCTAAGCACACATGGATGTTCCCATGCAGGCAATACTGTGAGGAAACCCACTCTGGGATTAAATTAATTAACCCCTCATTTCTGTCCTGGTGCTCCATTTGCTTTTCATCTGGGCATGTAGAGCATAGAGGAAAGCAGCCAACTCTGATTAAGAGTAAAAAAGAAAAAAAGAAAAAAAAAAAAAAAAGGATCATTAATAGCAAAATCAATAACTTGTTCAATTTGCAAACATCAAAGAAATCTCCTAAGAAGTCCTCTTAAAGAGGACAAGATAATAGACTCTCTTTTACTGTCTATTATCACAGTCCATTTGTATCATGAGCACAAGAGCTCTCCAGGTAACCAAAGCCTTTGCTCTTGATCTTTACTTCCCAGTTTTTCTGAAGTGGTAATGGAAATGAGGCAGACATGATGGTGGTTGGGATTCTGCACTGGAAGAGAGGGAAATTCTTTGCATGTTTAACTCTGCTAACTTCACCAGGGATGATGTTGGGCTATTGTCTTGGTACAAGATGTTTTTATATTTTTATGAATGGGCTATTTATGCAGCTTCTATGGAAGATCTTCATTTGGTGGAAAACAATGGGGAGTGATGAGGATCTGCTTCACAGGGTTACAGATCTGACAATCAAGGGCCCCAGTGAGCCCAGTAAAGATAAAATCCATTGTATTTAGAATTGAATAGAAGGAATGCTCAGACTTGAGGGAAGCATTGCTTGATACCCTGAAGGAGCTTCCCCAGTGCTTTGGTTCTGGGTGAGAGGAGGACAGGTAGCTCCAGTTTCTTCTCCCTGAGAGAAATGAGCCTCTTACTGGGATCAAATAATTTGAGGCAAACGTCTTCTCCAACACCTTATTACAGGGCTGTGCCTGAGCTTGGCTCACTGCTCATAGTGGGACTGTCTTTACTGCAGCAGGACCTTAATTCCCACCTTTTCCACCTCTCTGCTGGCAAATTTCTAAGTAGTGCAATGGCAATTTACTTTTGAGTGGAAACATTAACAGCGTGAATATGTTTATACTCTCACCAGGAGATCTGGCATGGAATAAACTATGCATAGTTTTCTTACATAATTACTCTCAAACAAATTTCGCACTTGGAAAGCTGTCAGGTTTTTTTCCCCCTATTATTTCCATTTTTTTCTCTGTGTCACTTTTTTTGTCTGTTTACCATCTTTGTGACTTCTTGGGTGGCAAACATTGGTTATTTATGTTGGATTTGTGACATTGGCGTTGGTCAGGTTCCTAGAATACAATTGCAATCACCTTCTTTGATCTCCTGCACAACGCAGGCTAAAGGAACCAAGTCAATAATTCTGTCTTCAGCTCATAAAGCACACTTGAAGTATAGCCTATCTCTCAGGGAGTTATTGTCTTGATGCATTGGAACACAGACCTCAAAAAAAGGGAGACTCCACCACATTTTCCTTTCTCATAGACTTCAAATAAAAAACTGGTGAGCCACCATCCCCTAGGCCTAATGTTTTCTGCATACAGCACTGGCAGAGACAACAAGTGGGAAAATAACTTCAATAGGCTACAAAAATAATCGCTTTGAAATTAAGATATCCCTGTCTGATGTAGCATGATAAACTCACCCTTTTACACTTAACCAGCAGTCAGAACTGTGTCCTCGCACCACCTTTGAGACTTGATGACATCCCTGGTTTCCACTGGGCTCGGCTGGAAGTCCTCACAGCAGGAGGAGACGTGGTGGCCCTGTCCCATCCTCTGCGGTGACAGCGTGTGACAGCACGGCTCCGCGCCACGCTCTGGGCCGCGACACGGCACAGCAGAGAGAATGGAAATGCAGGAATTAAAGCTTGGGGGAAAGCGACATTTTCCATCCCTGTGAAGTGCCATTTGTGACCAGCTTCCCCTCCTGACTCCCTGTCCTCGGGCAGGGGAGAAGGCCGGAGTCGCAGCCTCCCCTTGAGCTCCCCGCCCCTCACAGCGGGGTAACAATTAACCAGGGTGGAAACACGAGGGGGGACCAGGCCTCTCCTCCAACCAAACGTGCTGGGCTCCATCTACCACAGAATCCGGGAATGGTTTGAGTTGGAAGTGGCCTCAAAGATCACCTGGTTCCATCCCTGCCATGGGACACCTTCCCACTGTCCCAGGCTGCTCCAAGCCCCAGTGTCCAACCTGGCCTTGGGCACTGCCAGGGATCCAGGGGCAGCCACAGCTGCTCTGGGCACCCTGTGCCAGGGCCTCACTTCCCTTCCAGGGAATAATTCCTTCCCAATATCCCATCTAAACTGACCCTCTGTCAGTGTGAATCCATCCCCCCCTTGTCCTGTCACTCCTGGCCTTTGTCCAAAGTCTCTCCCCATCTTTCCTGTTGGCTCCTTCAGCTACTGGAAGGCCTCAGTTAGGTCACCCTGAAGCTTCTCCTTTCTAGGCTGAGCAATCCCAATTCTCCCAGCCTTTCCTCATGGCAGAGCTGCTCCATCCCTCTGATCAACCTGGTGGTTTCCTCTGGACTCATTCCAGCAGGTTCTTGTCCTTCCTGTGCTGGGGACCCAGAGCTGGAGGCAGAACTCCAGCTGGGGTAGCAGGGTAGAAGGGCAGGCATGAGTCTCCCTGCACAGTTTGCTCCCTAAGATTATCTATTCACGAATGCTCAGAGCAAGAACAGGCAAATTTGTGATTCCTCTATTCATGAATGCTGAGAGCAAGAACAGGCAAATTTGTGATTCCTCTATTCACGAATGCTCAGAGCAAGAACAGGCAAATTTGTGATTCCTGGGGTATAAAATAACACCATCTCCATGTGATGCAGCAGGAATCCTCTTGTTTCTGACAGATTCACGTCTCTTTTGCAGCTCAAAGTACAGCATTGCTTTCTGACTCTTTTATTTTTAATAACCATAGATGTTTAGCTGTCTGTTAAGCTCAATGAGAATAATTAGACTGGATCTGGGGGAACAAAGTAGACACAGTGTTGGTTTAGCACCATGCTATTCCCCGGGGGTGCTGTTCTGGTGGCTGAGAGACTGGAAGAAATCATCTTCAACAATGAAAAAAGACTTGGTGAGTCATTCCAGCTATGAAAGGGATTAAAATATTTTTAAACAGAAGAGCAGTTATTAATAAAGTGCAGGAAATGACAGGGAGTTGTTGAACTTTGAGCAAAAAGACAAACACGACTCCCTCCCACGTAGTACCTACTTTGATGAAACTCTCCCTCCCTCTTAAATCTTATTTTTATTCCCCCTCAACTTTCTTTCAAAACTTGTTTACTGCAGTGGCCATGATGTTATCCTTCCTCTGGGTGGATACTCCTCTGCAGTAAATGATTTCTACTTCTCAGTCTCTGAAACGGGGAAAAATATCTCCACTCTTTGTTCAAAATGACAGAACATCAGTAGCCAGTGCAAGTGTCCCAGACCTCCTGAATCCTCCTGAGGCTCCTTCTTCACAGATTTCTTACTAATGCAGGAAGTTTCACCTGTGACATGTATTCATGCAAAGAAAACTGCCAGTAATTTTGGTCATACTACATAGGAATGGCTGCAGAATATGGTCCCAGTGCTGTTCTGACTGCAAAATTACAACAAGGGGGAAAAAAAAAAAAAGTGATAATTATATTTTCAATGTCCCCCACCAGACAAAACGTACTCTACACCCATTTAACCCATGGCTTTCAGAGATGTCACCTGGCATCTAGGACACAACATTTTCTTCATTCGCTATGTTAACCTTTGACTTCTTTTTTGAAGATAAATTTAATAAATTCAATTACTGCACGAGTCCTTTCACGTGCTGACATTTTCCTTCCCTGCAGATATCATAACACACCTTATTTTTCTCAGTAAGTTTATGAATTTACTGTAACTTCTTGAAGTGTTTTGGCTGTTTCCCAAGGAAATTCAAAGCAATCCACCCAACTTCTGCTGAAGTGCAAAGTCCTGTTAGTTTGAGTGTTTTTTGACAGGAAAGCGTTTTCCCCAGAACCTTTGCATCAGCTCCCTTCTTAACTCGCTGATGCTCCAAATCAAAATGTTCAAACTGTCCCCCACCTCATGCAGAAGGTTGTGCACAGCTCTGGTTTCTGGCTGCAGGAATAACTTTGTTCTGATTTACTCCGCTCCCTTCCTTTCATCGCCAGTAATTGGATCCCACCGCTGGAAACCAGCCCAAACCTCAAGTTTAATTTTAGTCCATGATGCTTTACTTTTGTGATAGCCACTTTGCAAAGCACAACTCCCCTCAGCTACCAGCCCGTATTTATTGTTATAAGTCCTATGAAGCACGGGAGCACAAGGGAAAAATGTCCTTCTTCATCTTGAAAACATAATACTCAGTGGCTGGAATGTGCCAAAATGGAAAAAACCCAATTATTTTATGATGTATTTGGTCCACATCTAGTGCTGTGGAGGGAAGATGCGATCCAGAAAGTTACAACCCACAAAATAGATGTTTCAGAGGAAATAAACAAAAACAAAGACTTATTTTTCTCTTTTCTTTTTTCTTTTTTTTTTTTTTTTCCCCTCTTCTCTTTAAACTGATGCTTCTATTGTCATAACACCTCAAGCCCTTTATAAGAAAACCACAAAGTTAAGGCTCATTCCCTCTCATTCTCTCTGAGTTGAAAGATGAGGCTCTGGGGCATTGAGTTTAATATCCCTATTTAATATCCCTTTAGTCTATCCTTGCTTCCCTGTTTTAACATTTGTGACCCAGGCTCATATTTCCTTTCTGGATGTCTTCTGAACAGTGAGATGAATCTTTGTTTAATTTTGGCTTTCTTCCCCACTGCTGAGATTGTTTTATTTCTTGATCAGCTGTTATAGCAATGATTTTCTGCAATGTTTCTCTTTTTTTTTTTCTTTTGGAAACTGTACATCTGCTCTTGGCATCTGTTCCATATCCTTTATGAACACTGAAGCAGGGAATTTATTTAATTTTTTTTTTCTTGCTGAAGCCGAGTCTATTGTCTAGAAATTATTTTCTTTGCCTTGAAAAGCCAACCGTCTCCTTCATCAACATTTTGCTCTTCTCGTGTTGGAAACACTTCCTATTGCTCATCTTCTGGTGGAATTACATTTTATTCCATGCCATTACTTTCCATGTTATTTCTTTAATTGCATTCAGTAACCATTCCAGCCCTTCCCCCTTATCTATCTTTTTATTTTTCCTTGTTGCTTCTTGCACATTTTTTTTTTTTAAGTGCTACCAGTGTATGTTTAATGACATCCACTCTCTCTGAACCGACTAAAAGCTGCCTTCAAAGCTGTGGCTTTTCTACTTTGTGTCATTTTGACCTCTTTATTCCACAGGATTTCATTGCATTTCCTCTGTTTGAATGCAAACATCTCTTTTTTATCATTTATCCTCCCTCTCAGTATGAAGGAAACCACTCATGCTGAAGAGTTTTATTCTCATTGAAATATTTTGCTCTTGATAGGTTCAGCTCAAGTGGAGGATCCCTCTCTGTGTAGTTTTTTTGCATTGGATTTAGCACTAAAAAACCCTTGTGCACCTCAGCAAAGTGCTTGACTAATGCATTTATTGCTCCAACTTGTTTGTGTCTGCGAAATTACCATCTTTCATCTTGAAGTATTATTACGCACTGCTGGCCAGTAAACTGAAAATGGACAAACACACAGCTTGGTTTATAACAGATCTTTAAACAAATCTTTTAATGCTTTGCTGAAAAATTACCAAGAGAGGCTTTGCTCTCTGGAGATGCCAAGAACTCCCAAAGCTGAACAATTACAAGGCACAGGGAATGTGAACCCAGCTCAGACCAAGCATTTCTAAACTCCAGGGGCTGTGGGATGTGCAAATTCCCTGCAGCTGAACCAGCGACCCTGCTCAGTTTAGAGTGAGGAAAGGGCTCAGAGCTCCTCTTGGGCAGTGTCACCACCGCACCCACCACTCCAAGACTCAAATATCAGGGCTTCAGCACAGGTTGTACCTCTTCTTCTGGCTCTTCTGCAGAGAAGGGAGTGCCTGCCTCTTTCAGCACCCTCTCAAAACAAAACTCGACTGTGGGAAAGTTTGTTTTCTTTCCTACGTGTGAGCAAGAGAAGCCCTGGAGCAGGAGATTTGTACAATCCAGGTGTGATGCAAACCCTCATCATCAGCAAATACACGAGGAATTCAAAACTAGCCCAAAAAAGACACCCAAGATGTAAAAATAAAAAATAAGTTAGAAATTCAGGAAAAGGGGCTAAGTCCAAAAATGGATTTTTAAATCCTTACTAGCTAACAGAAAGAAGGACTCTTAACTTTTTTTTTTTTTTTTTTCCCCCCACTAGGAATTCTGTTGGGAAATTCTATTTATGAATTAGAATTATGAAATTCTAATAATGAAAATTCTGTTTCATTAGGAAATATTTTCTCCTTAGATCACTCTGGAACTTGAGATGCCGGCCTACTCTTGAAATTGACTTCCTAAGTTCTATTTTGAGATGATTATTTAAAACCAAAAATCAGTAAGATGTAACCATCTGCAAATGCTTGCAGAGCCCAGTGGATCAAAGTTTTCCTGACTTTGTGCAGTAAGAGATTCACTTATCCTTCATGTTTTGGTAGATCATATATTCCTCCTTTGGAATATATTTAAAGATTGGAATGGCATCAGAGAACTCATGTCACAGAGAAAACTTTGCAAAATTGTCTGATGTTAGTTCCCCTGAATTCCACATTTCCCATTGTCCTTGGGGATGTGGAACAGATCCATCGCACCGATGCTAAAAAGGTTTATTGCAGTGAACGGAAAGAGCTGGAACTCCTCACCCCGCTGGCGTTTATGGCTGGTGGTGGAAAAGAAACACCTCCTTTGGGGGAAAGGCTGGAGGAGAACTGTGCTGGGAAATCAGCCACGTGCAGACAAAGGGATTTCCATTGGTATTTTAATGAAAAAAAAAAAAAAAAAAAAGGCGAGAACAGCATCCGAACGTTCCTTTGGACAGCACAAACAATCAAAGGGAACCAAAGCAAAAAAGCAAAGACAGTTTGTTGGCAGATGGAAAAGGATTGGGAAGTTAATGGCTTTGGGAAGGGCTGCCCTGTGCTGGAGTACAGCACATCTGGTTGGAGCTCTGTCCTAAAAGGAACAATGTAATTATTGTGAACTGAGCTGGCTTTAGAGTCTCTCACTGAAAAATCTTCAAATAAAAGCTATAGTGTGGATGAGATCAAACTACCATTTCTGCAGAGTAAGGAAATCCACATCAAAACCAACTGCAGCCAAGTCTGACAACATGTATTTTATGAGCAGAAAAAAAAAAAAAAAAAAATCCCCATTCATATCTTCCAGAAATTAGTAGGAAAAGGTGGTTGTTTTTTTGGTTTTTTTTTTTTTTTTTTAATAGAAAAACCTGCTGCAAAGTCTCCAGCTGAGATCAGATCCCTCACAGATTTGGACACTATATTTCACCTCATTTTTAGCTTTTTATTTGTTGCAAATATAGATGTTCCATGCATCTATAATTTTAAACCTTTCACACTAGAATGCAAATTACTTAAACAGTACACTACACTCACTTCTATATAATTTTTGGAGATACGCTGACAAGTACTGTGGCATTTTCTCCATTATACTAATGAAAAATTGGTTTTCAGAGCCTGGCCATTGAAATGAAATTTGCTGTTTATAATAAGCGTGATCTCGTTAACTTGTTGAGGTGGCTGCAAATGAAAACGAATGAATAATCTCAGCACGTGGTACAGAAGGCAAGAAGAAGTTGTGCACGGGAATTATTGGTGACCCGCCCAAAGTAACTCATTGCCGTGTGAGGAAGTCTCTCAACTCCACTGAGGAGGAATAAGGAGTTTAATGATGCCATTGCTGGTGCATCCTTGACAGTCCCCCCTGGCCTCTGCCTCGCTCACCAGGTGACACCTGTGGCCAGCAAAAGCCACCTGTGATGAGGAGAGATGGTGCTACCAAGCAGGAAATCATCCAGACGGCCCAAAGGCCTCCGTGATTTAATTTATTCTCATTTTTTTAAAGCATCATCGGTGCTGCACATTAAGTTAGCTGAGCTATTATCATCATGCCTGTGCCGGGTTGCTCCTCATAAATCAGCCACTGGTTCAGCGCAAACATAACCAGCAGAAAAACACTAAATACCCACATTTCCTGAGCTTCTCTCTTTGATTAATTTTCCTAAAACTTTCATTAAGCAACAGAATAGTTTTCTCAAACTAGCAGCATCACACAACACAACCCCTTCTTTTTCTCAAAGCAATGCACGCCACATATAAGTGCATGGCCACTCACTTTTTAAATTAAAAGTTTCCAGATTTCTCTGCTGCTGCAATGGAAGAAGAAAAGGAGATTTATCCACGTCCTTCCCTTCTGACCATGCCTGCGTTGAAGCTGAGGCTGGGGACCACACTGAAAATCTGGTTTGATTTATAGCATTCCAGTCTACAGTCTGCAGCGTTCTTCAGCCACCAGGAAGACGAAGACAGCTCTGCGGATATTTAACTTTATCACTCTGAGTTGTTAATTAACATGAGTAAACACTTTGCCTGCAGAGGACAGGATAATGAGGTGAAGAAGTTTGTAAAGTGACTCACAAGAGCCATAAGGACAGAGCCACGAGAGCTGGGGGAAGCTTCCAGGAGCATCTCTACCTCCTTTGATTATGTGTTCCTGGAGCAGGTGTTTTCTGTGATTCTGATTTCTAAAGAGCTCATGTATTTTTTCATCTTGGTTACTGAAGTTCTGAGTATAAACAACACTGAAATCATCAGCTATTTATTTTGCGTTTGGGGACTGTCAAGAGGAGTAAAGTGATCTGCATACACAGCTCAAATCAGCATTATTTGGCATTTTGATGCACTCAGGGCACTTAGCCATGAAAATCCTGCAGTGTTGAATAGGCAATTTTACAGCTGGGAGACTTTTTAAACTTTTGTTTATGATTGAAGCTACAAGTCACAGCCTATCCTAGCAGAAAGGCTGGACTAAAGCCAGAGTTTTGAAGTTTTCTGAAGTGGGCCACAGCATAAAAAAAGGTGGCACGTTTTTATTATAGCCTTAGTTTTCATGGGGCAAAAAGAAGTGAGTACCAAGTCTTCTCTCAATCCCTACACCACATTTAAAACACCTTTTCTGAAGTTTTACAGTTAAGGGCCTTATACTTGTTACAGACTGCCCAGGTAGCAGCTATTTCCTGGAACAGTCTAATGCTTGTCATTGTAACAATCTCTTTTCAATTGTAGGAATTAAGGAGATACGTGGTGGAAAAAAACCGTACCCCCTGAGCCTGTAATCAGCAGCTGCCTCCAAGGAGCGGCCTCAAATCCTGACATTTTTTAGCTTTGCTGTGTGAAACGCACCCATTTCAGTCAGGGTTTGCAATTCAGCTGCATCACTCTGCCTGGGCTTCTCCAGCTTTCCAGGGTAAGGGCTTTAATCAGTAAGGGCTTTAATCCCCTGGCTGATGGGACAGAGGGGCACTCCTGAAATCACTGGGCAGACAAGAGAGCCCCAGCTGAGAGATGTGAGGTTCCTTCACCTGCCTGCATGCGGGAGAAAAGCCAGTTTTTTTCTGTGCAAGTGGAGCTGACAGAAGTTATCTCGCTCTGCCAGCCCAAAGCAGGCACCAGCTGGCCCTTGCTGCACCTGGGATGGTGCCAGCAGCAGCTCTGGGCAGGCTGTGAGACGCCGTGGGCATCCCTCACCCACCACAGCAGCTGCTGGGGCAGGGGATGGCAGGGAACGAGAGGAACTCGGTCATGGATGGGCTGTGCAGAGAGAGGAGCTGGAGAACTGGTGAGCTCATCCTCTGCAAGGAGACTCCGTGGAGAGGGAGCTTGAAAAACAACGTGAAGGTGTGAAGTGGCATGAGCGCCCCAAAAACTGAGTCCCGGGCAAGATGGCAATTTTAGCGTTCCTCTCCTTGCTGTGGGGTTACATTACCCAGCAGGCATTTGTTGGAGTCCAGGGCATTCCTTTGGCTGCCCTGGAGGGTCAGAGACCTGGACAGGGGGGTCTGGGACCCTGGCCCAGAGCCCAGAGGGACACTGGCTTTGATCCCTGTCCATGGAAAAGGCTTCCTGCACTGCAGGAAGGATTGCAAGCCACAAGAGTGTGAAAGATTGGAGTTTGGCTTATCACAGGGTGAGAAAACAGTAGGTTTGTGTTTTTAGTATGGAGGTGAATGGGAGCAAGATGGAGGATTTGGGGCGTTGTCTCCTGCTTCTTCTTTCTTCTTCCCTCACTCCATTTTCTGCAGTGATGGTGGCACAAGGTAGTTTAAAGAGATTGGGTCAAAGTAGGGATGACCTGTTTAGTATAAATGATAGGTATTGGCAAATAATTATAAATAAAGAACACGTAACAATTAGTATAAGAGGCAGTGACAGCCCAATGAGGGGGAGTCGTCAGATGCCCGAGCAGATGCACAGATCTCAGCTGGGCACTGAGAGAATTGTAAGATAAGAAACAATAAACAAAGCGCGCAGCCTTGAAAATCAGAACCTGAAGACTCCATCTCTTTTTTACATCTGGCTCAGGGCTTTGCAGAAGGCAAAAAGACTCTAAAACCACCTGAATCTTGGAACTAAAAACCAAGAGGCATTGTCCCTGCTCATCGCAAGGGGGGTTGGAATGAGGATTTCTGGGGGTCCTTTCTCACCCAAGCTGTTCCATGAGCCTCAGTCATCCCTGTGCAACATCAGGGACAGCCTCACATCTCAGCTGGTGCTCTCTCACCTGCTCTTCAAGGATAAACTCCTTCCAGTAATTAACTATTCTTTTTATTAGACTTTTCTTGATACTTAACTTGCCTCTTCTGTTGTATCCTTTATGTTTACTGCATCCTTTATGTTTATTGCCCTTTCTCCTCTAGGCATAAGCATTTATTCCCTCCCTCTTTACTGCTGCTTTTACTTATTTGCCAATATTTGTCCCGACAGGCTTGTCTTGGCTGAACACACCACAGACTCTTCAAATGCTCCCACTTTTCTTAGCTGTGTGATCATTCCCACTCCATTCACCTGCAGAGCAAGGCCAGGTGGGGCCATTCTCAGCACCCAAAACAGAGGAGCCCAAAGCTTTGCTAGACTCACAGAAAGAAAGAAAGAAGGACTCAATACCTGAGGTGAACAGCCAGATAAAATCTCAGCTCGCTTTGATTCACTGTGGAATCAGCTCAATCAGCTTTTACCTAGAAGTGTAAAATAATGGCGATCCCCTCTCTTGAAAGGTTTGACTCACCTCCCCAGCACCTGGCACTGCTGCCCAGATTCCCTCTTCTCCACTTTTCATGACAACAATCATTTATCAACTTTCTCAAGCAAAACAGCTTAAGCTGGGCTGCTGCTGCTCATCCTAATGAGCCAAAACCTCTTCATATCTTTAAAAGGATTTTGGCTGTGGGAAGGTCAGAGGTAAACAATCCACTGTGTCAGGCTAGATTAGATTTCATTTTAAGGTATGACACCCTTTTCTGTTATTAATGCTGCCAGGCACTGAGGAGATTCATTAACTGCCTACAGCAAAGCCAACATGATTTTTTTTTTTTTTTTTTTTTTTTGAACAACAGAACAGCCAGTAACATGCAACAAATATTTGTGTTATAAAAGGAGGTTACCTTGAACTCCTCAATAAACTTTGGGGGTTTTTTGTTGTCTGCTTGCTCCTCCTGATTTGCTCTGGAGGTAGCCTACCTTACTTAGTGTCCTTCACAAATGTTGATGCCTTTTTCCTCTTGGGGTGGCGGTCAGTGTCCGTTGCCATCTCGGGGAACTGCAGCAGCTCCCCCAGACTCCAGGAGAAGATTCATTTCTTATTCTAGTCCTTAGTTATTCTTTAGGCCATCACAGTCCATTAATTTACACCTTGTGCCTCCTTTCATTTGCAAAACCTTTTCTTGAGTGGGTTTATCCATGGCTTTTCTAAGACCCCAATAAAGGCCCCCTGGTTCCATCTTGAATCTGGCCAGGGTTAAGGGAGTGTGACAAGCATTTCCTGGAGTTATGGATTATAACACTTAATTAAAATGTACTTCCACGTTCCTTCACTTGCTCTGAGCAGTAACTCACCTCCTTCAACAACCTCTGAAGATGAACAGCTTCCTTTAAGTGTTGCCTCTGAATAAAGGAATTCTTGTGAAAACAGCAGAAGCACCCATTATATAATTAAAACTTCCCTGTTTACATGGAAAATCACTGAGACTAAAGCTGCAGGAAGACGACTTTAAAGGGGAGAACCTTGACTTTCAAGTCCTGCTGAAGAACATGAGTCATCTTTGGGAATGGGATTAAAGTAAATTTCTGCTTCTGCAGCAGGCTTTACTTTGTGACACTCCTTTTCTCTGCTTTTCTGGCTGCTTGATGTCTGTGCTCAGAGTCAAGGTAGGAAGGGGAGAAAATTAATGCCATCAAGGCAGCAGCCTCTCAGTTGAAATTGGGGATGGGAGATCTGCATCACCTCCAACAAGATTATCTTGGCTTCTCCAGGTCTCCCTATTCCGTGCACTGATCTGGTGTCCCCAAAGCCCTGTGGTGGTGATCCCAAAACCAGTCATGTTTTGGGATGGGATGTTCTCATTCTGAACTAACTGGTGTGGAGAGAGAAGAAGAAAGTTCATGAAGAGCTTTGATAAAGGAGACTCTGCTGGAACTTTTACTCGGCGCTGTTTTTCTGGTGTTGCTTTTTATTACCGCTTGTTTTTGAGGTGGTGGTTGAATTATCTATTCTTTTAAAGGTCATAGGCAATAAAAAAGGTAGTGCCAGCAGTTCACTGCCTAGGATAAGATACTCTCAACAACACAGTTAAAATAGAAAGGAAATATGAGTTATTTTATTGATCCCTTAGGAGGAAGCAAAGCCAAACAGCGAAAAAAAAAATTCTGCAGTCTTTGACCTTTATAACATAGGTAGCTATAGAATAGGGGCTTGATCGTGCATCTCTAGATGAACTTCTACAATTCATACCTCATTTAAGGCGTTAAAAATGACATTTTTAAAAGCATGCTGACCTTTGCTGTTTGTCAGTGTGTTTAGAGTTTCCATCATCCCTGAAGGTGGAGGAGGCAACTCTTACTTCAAGGGCTTGTTGAGGTGGCACTCTCTCCCAAGAAATCTCTGAAAGACCAGGGAGAAACTCCTTGGTGAAAGAGGAAGCTATTCCAGAGAAAAGAGAGGGATAGGAGGGACAAGAGATGGGAAAAGAAGTTGCAGATGACTTCTCAGAGAGTCCCTTTTGTGAAGTCTGTGAGGGATCACAGTTATCCCACTGGCCCTTGGAGAACCCTCAGGGCCAGGATTCCTGGTGAAGGAACTTCTGCTCACCACATAAGTGATACAGAACAAAGTGCAACATTTCTGAGAAGCTGTCAGAACGGATTCTGAGTTCATCTAGCAATTCCCACACCTCTGTGGGAGCAGTTCTGTCACAGTGAGGGGAACCACTTGAGGCAGTGCAGTAAAACATCCAGGGAAAGGTGTGGGGAGGACTTGCACTGCCTGCAGCAAATCCATATTGCCAGATGTGGTAGCCCACACTGGAGTAGGGGAATTGGGGGGATTTGGAAGACATCAGCTGAGAAAATTAGACAAGGATCAGAGGAAAGCAATTCCAGGAGCTGTGTGGACACAGAATGATCCTTTAGGAATATGGTGAATATAAGAAACCTGAACCTAAAATGTTTTGATGAGCATCGCTTTGAAAACAACATATTAAAAACCAGAGTTACTGAAGTCTGGTTTAAGGTGAAATAGGGACACTTGGTGGAGAAATATTAACACTTAACCCAAGAACACCTTCCAGCAGAACGTGTCCTTCAGGACACACCTGAGCTCTGAGAATCTTCTGCAGGTGTATTCCCCAAAGAGGTGACACTGCTTTGGAAAGGCTAAATTCCAAAATCAATTAAATACTGACAAATGTGGGAGACCAGGGGGGTGTGGCAACCCCTCTGCGTGGAGATACTGTTGTGGAATATTATTGGAGTGCATGGATGTGATTTGAAAACTACTAAAGGAATAAATTCCCTGGCAGTGTTGTGTCATCCCACTGACGTCTTGCTGGTGTTTATGGGACATGCCTGCTTCCAGGGTAACCTGAATTCTGCTTTATCTTGTAAATAATGATTTTTATTCTTATTTTTATTCCTATTTTAAGCCAACCAGGCTGGTCAGTTGACAAACAATGGATTTCTAGTTTCAGATTTTAACTGTACAAGCAGTTATTAAGAAATATCAAAGGATTTACCTGTTCTTTCAGAGACTGGTAGCAGGTGACCTTTGTTTGAGATGATCAAAAATGTTATTCTTGGGTTAGGGTTAGAATTTCTGGTGAAAACAAAACTAAGTGAGAGAATAGGAAAGGTAAGGAGTTGGTAAAATCTACTTTTTTGGAAGGGAAAAGGTCTGAGGGCAAATCCCAAGAAGGGTTGTGGTGGTGTGAGCAGGAAAAAGACATGTTGTTATTTTCATGGAGGCTTCCATCCCTGGGTGAAGGGCTGCTTGGTGTGTTATTCACAGAGAAAATGCCAGCTGGAGATGAGTTATGTTACACTCAGCCCCAAAACCGTGCTCGAGAATGAATCAATTCTGAGTTACAAAGTGTAAGAAAAGCACATAATATTTATGTGGTGTCAAGTTTATGCCCTTGAAAGTGCAGCTCCCAGGACTGGGGGCTGAGAGGCTCCACAGGTTTCAGGGAAGATCTATGGACGCAGCCCAGCTGAGCCACAGAAAATGCTTGTTCCCTGATGAAGTAAGTGCCATTTATCTTTCCAAAGTTACAATCAAACCTAGAGGAGGCAGCCAAGGCAAAATAGGCAGGCTTAATTTTTTTTTTTTTTTAAATCTTTTAACCCATTTTAGATTCTGTTAATAAAATAGTTTTCAACTGTGGCCTTGCATGGGTGTTAGGAACTCTATTTATTTTTTCTGAGTAGTGATTTAATACTTTTTGATGGGCCCATATTGCAAATGGGTGCTATAAATCTGAACTCCTCTTTTCGGCACACTTGATCACCACCCTGATTATACAGAATGGCAGATTTTGGGGTAACATTGCTGGAAAATGGTCTGCAGGAATAAATTTGGTTGTTTTTTTTTTTTTTTTTCCTCAAAATAGCCTGACAACACAGCCTGACAGTCTTTATGCCTGTATAGAACAAACTTTCCCATAATTGTCAGAGGCTGGATAGGTTTCTGGGGCTGGTTTTCAATGGAAATCAAAATAAATAAATATTTCACTCAAAGTGCAACACATTTACAAGTTTCTGCATGCCTGGGGAATTTAGGTTTTATTTTTGCATAAATGGTCAGGTCGGGTGCCCACAAAGAAATGGGTTCTGCCACCCTTAATTCCTGTCCCACTCACTTTACTGTGGTAAACGGTTGCCTTACTTTCTATGATGAAATTCTGCTTTATGTCTAATTTTCTGTTGCTGAGCTTTGTCACTATTGAACAGGTAAGTGTGAGACTGAAATCCAGGATGGATTCAGGAGCTGATGAGCTCCCACTTGTTCCTCCAAAAATATTTATCCACACTCCTGGGCTTGTTTCATCCCTGAGGTTTATTTGGGAGATGGGGAATGAGGGATTCATGCTGTCTTGGGTCGAAAGGGATTTTAAACCCACATCACCCTGTGCTAATTAACAGCTCAAGAAGACAAATCTACTGCCTCTTCTTCCAGAAGCTCAACCATGCCCCAGCACCCGCAGCTGGGAGTTGGCTCAGGGCCATGGATGGTGGGGCAGGCACAAGCCCAGCTGTTTGAAGGGACTTTAATACCTGCTCCCCATCCTGCTGCTCAGCCAGCAATGTCAAATGTGTGTCAGCACTCCTGTTTGCATCGTCTTTTTCAGGCATTTAATTATTTCCATCTATTTTAGGAGTCGCCGGTGCGCTCTTGCATGTCTGGCCCCTGAAGCTGATGTGTAACTGCCTCTTCTTTGGTAAATTTAAACAGATGCATTATCTGACGAAGTGCTTTGTGTGATTTAGAAGCAGCAGTGGGACTGAGCGCAGCCATCAATCAATATTGATCATCGCACTTTTTCCTGGGCTGGAGAAAAGTGTTCTGCAAGGAGGGAGTGCTTCAGCTCTGCTTCAGCCTTATCCCTGAGAGAAATCAAAGTGAGGGTAATTAATGCTGCTGGCATGAACATTAATTCTGGACTGGTGATGATAGGGCCATTTAGAGGAGTGTGCAGCCTCTCCCATAATGTATTGCACAAAGAGGGTGAATGTATATTTGGCTGGATTGAGGTTGATGAATTATCTACCTCGGTCCTGCCGCCGATATTTTTCTAAAGCTCGTTAAACACAAAGTGGTGGCGAAGCCCCGGGTTTTGCCTGCTGCTCCTGGGCCACTCGGAGCATGCCTTCCTGAGCCAATGTGTGTTTTCTCTCCAGCTGTGTAGGAAGAGCAATTGAGGCTCCTAAGTGCTGCATGCAATAAAGAGCTGTGTTAAAAAGAAATAGCGTTACCTCAGTCTTCTCCGGGTAAACAGCGCTGGATGGTTCCTGCGGCGCTTGGGATGTGAGGGGGGATGGAGAGGGTGTGATTTTCTGAAACAGCCCTTTGCTTCTGTGTGTCCTTGATGTCAGTCCCACCCCAGCCTCTCCCTGCCTTGCACTGGGGGAATTGCTGGGCATTCTGTGCCCCCCTGGCCTGGGGTGAACTCGCCTTCTCTGCTCTCTTTTGTCCAGGGTCCAGCCACAGAGGCAGGTTCAGATCTCTCGCAAATCATCCTCTGAGCTCTGGTGGCTTTTGTGTGTGAAGATCTCACAGCAGAATGGGTTGCCACATCGTGGTGACAGCCTCCCTCTTCTCCATATCTCCCTTTTGAAACTGTAAAAGCTCGTTTGTGCCTTTAAAAATAATAACTTCCATAGATTACGGCCTCAACTGCATGCCAGCCTGTGTGGCTGCAGTATCTGAACCCTCTTTTATTCCAGAGACTTAATATAAAACTCTTCTGATTCATTGTAATGCCCTGGAAAAATCTTGCTTTGAGTGGGTTTAAGGTGCCCCTATTGCTCTTTAAAGCAGTAATCCTTGTACCTGCAGCTCCCTGGGCAAAGCTCCTGGGATGCTGAGTAAATGCTCCTGGCACACCCCTCGGCTGGGTGCCAGCCTGGGGAAAGCTCTGGAATCAGGGGATCCTAAATCTAGAGAGCTGCCAGCTGTTTTGGGAGCTGCTCTGCCTGGAGGGGTTACAAACTCTAGAGTGGGAGTGGGAGAAGTGGGAGAAGATTTTAAACTCTGGGGGTTCCCACTCCTGAGGTGCAAACTCTGCTCGTGGGTGATGATGGGGACACTTGGGGACAGCTCTGTGGGTCCCTGTGACCTGCTCCAGCTGTGCCCTCGTGGTGCTTTGGATGGGAGGTGTTCAGGAGAAGGCATCCCTGGCACCAGCAGGCTGTAATTAGTTATTTGTAGGAGTTCTCCAGCAATCTTGCTTTCATCCATGGCCAATGGTAATATTCCAAAGTGGAAATGCAGAAATAACTTGGAGCACAAAGCAGCTTTTGTTCATTTACCGATAGAGAAACTCCCTTTTTCGCCTGACACACTCCAGGCACTGAGCAGGAGTTATATTTTCATTTTCCCTACAAGTATCTACATCAGCTGAGCTCATGGTATTCTATAGGTATCCTCCAAAAGGCCAAGTGGTTACAAAAAAGAAAGCTGATGCACGCTGTCCACGCAGGTCTCAAACCTTTTCCTCTGTTCAAGATGAAGCCAGTGGAGTTGAGCTCTGTCCACCCACAAATAATGAGAGTTCTGCATCTATAAAATTTGTTGCTGATATGAAAATAATCTCATCAGTTTCACCCTAACCCTCACCTTTTCCAAAAGTAACATGTCTGGGGACAAAATACTGACTCACACAACTGCTGAGGCTTTCTGATCTGTGTTTGAATGAATTCTAAAGTTCTAAGCTGGAATTTATTTATATTTTTAGTGTTGCTTTATCAAAATGCCTGTCTCCAGCTAGCTCGTGGTTGCTCAATCTGCATTCAAAGCCTCTTATTAGCTTGATACTATCAAATTTATTTAACGATTCTTTGCTTGCATATCAAAGACAAATACTACACGGCTTGCTCAGAAAGCTAGATCTGATCTCGAATCTTGTGTTAATTCTTTGATCTGTGTGCTTGCAGCGCAGTGTAAAACAACAAACCGCAGCATTTTGATTAGGATACGCAAGTGATACCATTTCCTGAGAAAATAAGATTTTATTGCCCGATCTTCTTGCGGGGGTGAGCGAACACGAGGCCTGTTCGTGTAGTGCACGAAGAGGTCGGAGACACGACAAGGCTGTTTATGAAAGAGCACATTCACCACTTGAGAAAACAAGGAGGGAAGCAGAGCTACCTCTGTGTGCAACCCCACGGGGACGGAGGGGACACGGGGCAGGGACCACCCAGGGCAGCGCCTTGCAGGGAGCTGGGGAGGGGCACAGGTAAAAGGGAGGGGGAGGGAAGCATTTCCAATCATGGGTCGTATAAAAAATTCGGTTAAACCTGCTAAACTGCCCCAAATCTGGTTTGGTGCAGTAGGGAGTTTGTTAAACCTGCTGAACTTCCCCAAATCTGCCCCAAATCTGGTTTGGTGCAGTACAGTGTCTGTTAAACCTGCTAAGCTGCCCCAAATCTGCCCCAAATCTGGTTTGGTGCAGTAGAGTGTTTGTTAAGAATTAGGGTTTATAGATTGTCTTGGTTTGGTGCTCCTGATGAGGAGATCTGAGCAAGGGCATAAAGAAAAGAGTAGCAGCAATGCATGGGTGCAGTCCAAGTCGTGCCTCACAGCACAGAGCTTGTAGACAAGACTTTCCCCCTCTCCCTAAGAGAGGACTTTAGCAGATACTGAATTTTTCCCAACCATTAGCCTAACTATGCACAGCCATTCATAACCCTGCTCTGAGGGAGAAGTCTATAAATGCTTTCAGCATCTGAAGAAAGGCCTGTGATCACCCCAGCGCTGCTGTAATTCCTTCTGCAATATCTGTACCGCTGGCAGAAGCCACAAATCCTCACATCTGTGCTGTGGTGCTGGTCCAGCGCCTCGCGGTGCCCAAACTGGTGATTGATGGTGACTAGCAACACAGCGCGGAGGAAGGAAACCTTCAATTGCTGTCATCCTGTGCCCCCCTGGAGAGCGGAGGGGCAGGAGGGGCTTTTGAGGAGGAATTCTTTGAAGTTTTCCATCAATGGCTGCAGACAAAGGGCAGGACGTGCCCGTCAGCTGTGGGTTGCAGGGTGGGATGGCAGACTGGGAGGGAGCCCACGTCTGGCAGCGAAGACTGAGCGGTTCCTTAGTGGCGCTTGAAAATCCCATGTAAATGTGATTACCTTTTATTTCGCTGCTGTAATGGCTGTGGCTGGAGCCTGGAGGAGCAATAAACCCCCTGTCACTTGGGAGCCAGGCAGGGATGGAGCTGCTGCGATGCAATTGCCTAATGGCAGCAAATGGGGTGGTGGCCTTCCCTTGGCAGCTGCCAGAGGACCGCAAATCCCTTCCCTTCCCTTCCCTTCCCTTCCCTTCCCTTCCCTTCCCTTCCCTTCCCTTCCCTTCCCTTCCCTTCCCTTCCCTTCCCTTTGCCTTTGGGGCCATTTCTGATGCCTTTGGGGATGAAGGATCCTCCACAGGAATAGGGCACAGACTGCATTCACAGCCCAGGCGCCTTGCCCAGATCTTGGTGAGCCATTAAGGAGCTTTTCTCCTTGAAGGCTGGGAAATGCCAGCAGTGGATGGGGATGTTGGAGCCCTGACTTTTGAGAGCCAGATTCAAAATTGTTTCTTTTATTTATTTTTTTTTCCCCTTAATCTGAAGTTCACAATCAGTACTCTAGCTAGGCCATGCCTCAGCAAAAACTCTCATTCCAAAACCTTCAGAAAGGGACGTTAGATTCAAATTTTGGGACTAAGCTGAAATTTCTCTAGGTATGCTGCAAATCTCTTCCATTTTTTGTCAGATTCTTGAGTTCTGCTTTTCCTAAAAAGCCTATTTTTTACATGAAGCTGGTATTTAATGAGCTTAAAGTGCATTAGGCAAGCCTGAGGATGCTGCATTCATTGTTATTTCGGAGCCAGCAGAGGAGAGGAGGTGCCTGCATTAAAAAGGGAGTGGGACAATTTGCCATTTGGGGCTTGCTTAAACTAATCAATGACATGGGATTATGAGCAAGATTTGCCCCAGGCTGAGGATTTCATTAGAACACTTGCAAATGATATTAAAGTGAGACCTCCAACAACGCTCTTGATGTAATTTAGCCTTTCTTAACTAAGGAGCTGTGATGCATTTCATCCCAGAAATCCCCTGGATGCCAAGGAGCTGATTTCTGCAGCCTGGAGAGGAGATCAAGTCCCTGACATACACCAGCATGGCTCTGGTCACATAAACTGAGAGCTCTTACCTGTACTGCTCTGCTGATGTGATTTTTCTTGCAAACGTCTCTGTGTACAGAAAATCCAGCCCTTCCTTTTCTTTAACACCAGTCATCTTGGACAGGCATGAAAGCATTCCTGTGTTTCACTGAGCAAACTGCAGCAAAGATGTGTCTACAGCAGGTGGTTGTGGTCTGGTTTTATTGTCAGGATGTGGCTTCTGGTGGGAAGGTGTGCAAGGTGCTGATGAGAAAGGGAGGGAAGAAACGGAGCCATGGAAAAGCAGGGGAGAGTTACTTGCACCTCCATCATCTTGGGCCAGCTCGACTTTCCATCGCTCTTACAGAGTGCTCATAACAGAATTAAGGGAATTGTATCTTGGCTAATCAAAGAAAAGGAAAAGGAGGGTGTGCGGGCTGAGCGACCTCCCAGGATTGTGTAGGAGGCTGCTGTCAGATGGGAGCCAAGTTCAGTATTTTTAGCATTTGGTTTTTTTCTCCTTTATTGTGTTCTGGGGTGTTTATTTTGTCTTTTTGTTGCTGTTGTTGTTTTGCTTTGCGCTTTCTTTTTAACCATCCCCAGAGGAGGAAGGAGAGGTCTGACAAGTCATTTGAAGGCTCCCTGAGAGCTCTGCAGGAGCAGCTCCAGCAGAGCAGGTGCAGCCTCAGCTGCAGGTGTTGGGGAGGATCCTCCCACCCCAGATGGCAGCTGATTGTTCCCTTCCCTGCCCTCTTTGCTCCTGCTCTCACCTGATCCAGCCGGAGAAGCTGATGTCACCTGGCAGCGACGGTCACCACGGCCCTGTGTCACTCATTGGTGCTGTACAGCAACAGGGAGCTGGGAGCAGCTTCTAAGAGAAATTCTGAGATAAATTCCTGTCCCAGAAATTTGTGTGTCATTCCCCCCCTCCTCCTATTTTAAAATATAATGCCTTTGGGAATAATTCCATACCCACAGAAAGGAGGTTGGCTCCGTTTAAAGCTGAGCTTGTCCCTAATTATCCTTTCTGAGATTTGAAGTGTTTTGAGAATACTAAAAACATAAGATTAGTCTTTTTAGGGAAGGAATCTCTTTTCCTCTTGCCACTTTGCCCTGAAATCCTTCTAAAATGATTGAAATGCCTCCCTCAGAGTGCTATTTCATCTTTGCTTCTCTTTTGTGTCCCCTTATTTTTTATGGAAGCAGCTTTGCTTTCTCAATAAACAAGAGCTGCATATTTTCTTGATTTCATCAGGCTACCAGCATGAGCTGCTCAGGACTCAAGACTCAGTTCTGATTTGCTGCAGACTCCACCAAAACAGCAAATCAGTTAAAGGGATGAGGTGTAGATCTGATGCTACTGTGGGCACAGGCAACGGGGATGAGATTTGCTATCAAATATTTTTTTTTTTTAAATTGCTGAAATATGATAAACTATCTGAGATTAAAGTGAAACGACAGGAAGGATTTTTGACAACTACAGATATTTTTTAGCTGCATCTCCCCAAATCCAGCTCTGATTTTCTGACAGCAATGTACCTTCAAGCTCAGAAGTAAGGCCATCCTGAAAGCCACTGGAATAACTCCTGACTTTGTAACAATCACCCCTGGAAGTGTTCAAGGCTGGGATGAAGGGGGTTGGAGCAACCTGGGATGGTGAAAGGTGTCCTTGCCTGTGTCAGGGGCTGGAATGGGATGAGATTTAAGGTCCATTCCAACCCAGATCATTTTAGGGCTCCATGAACTACTGTCAGGACTGAGCCCTGATGCCCAGGTGCAGATGAACTCCAGTCCCTTTACCTGGAATTTGCCTGTGGTTCATCCTCATTTGAAACCTAAACCCAGCAGAAAACACTGGAAGAATGTGGGAAAATTTTAGGCCCCCAGAATTTAGGTTTGTTTTGTTGTTGTTTTTTTTTTTCCCTGCATTCCTCTCTGCTCTAAGGAGGCAGCAAAATCCAGCACACTGTGTCACTCTTTGGTCTACCTCGTTGCCCAAGTGGGAATTTTTAGCAGCACAGAGCAGAAATTGCCCTCTAGAATCCAGGGAGCACCAAAGAGCTCTTTCCACAGGAGATATCTGGCTGAGGACTTTGGCCAGGATCTGTTGGGTCACTCACAAACACGGGCTGTGATTCTCTTTGAATTACCTCATGAGTTTTACAAGGTCAAGAAACACCAAACCCACAGTGTTTTATAGTACCTAACAGATTTCCCCCCCTCCTTTCTAACACTGATATGTCACATCAGCTTGTCTGTTGGCAACCCTCCCCAGGTTCACAGCCAGATCAGCAGAACTCCATTTATTCCAGGGGAAGGATGCCAGGTGATGCAGCAAGGCCCTGGCTCTCTCATCTGAGCTGGAGCTATCGTGCTTAGCTCAGCTTATTGGCCATTTTTTGCCTGAAGATTTTGTGAGAATCAGTTTTCTCACACACAGATTCAGGTATTTCTTGTTCCAGGACGGTCTGGAAATACCCCATAGCAGATGTTCTGGTGCCTCAAATTACACTTTCATTCCAAGTCTGGCCTGACCTTGAAAGAGCCAAACATAAAACAATAAAATCACAGAATGGTTTGGGATGGAAGGGACCTTAAAGACCATCTCATTCCACCCTCTGCCACGGGCAGGGACACCTTCCACTAGACCAGGTTGCTCAGAGCTTCATCCAGCCTGGCCCTGGACACTTCCAGGGATGGGGCATCTACCACCTCTGTGGATAACATCAGTGGGGTTGGCCATCAGCTTCAACAGCAGCAAAATCCACTCAAATGTTTCTCCGCCCTCGTTTCCCGTCTCTTTCATGTGATGTTAGCTCTTGAGCCCTGCTGCTCTGGTTTGTATCCCACTCCCACCGTGGATGGTGGTCCTGAGGTAGCAGAGCTGCCCTGTCCTTTTCTCCCCTCCCCTCCATGTAAGCTTTCCTGTGCTTAGTGATGTCCCACATGGAAATCCTTGTTAGCCTCGCTAATTACTGTTGTACTATTTAAAATCACTTTATCCTTTTTATTTTGGCCGCCAGGACAGGCTTTTATCCTTGGGCCAGCCTGATTTCCATCGTGTGGGTTTATGGGACTGCAGTGCAAGGCTCTGCCTGGCTGGGCTTGCTGGTGCTCCGAGTTCTGGAATCACAAGTGAAAAACCAGTCCCTGCTCGATCCTGGAGTCTGAATGCGTGTTCCACAAAGCACACGAGGAACGTTCCAAGCAAGGGCTCCTTAGAACAGTCATCAGTTGGGATTTGGAAAGTGGTGCTGGCTGTGGGAAGGGTTCCCTTGTGCAGATGTAATGTAAAGCACGTGTACATTCGTGTCTGCTCGTGTTTAACAGTGTGTTTGCCAATAATGAAAAACACACATGTCCAGCACACAGTCGTGGTTAACTGCTAAAGCTGCAAGGCCCCGTTTGTTCTCTATGCACAATTACCACTTCATAAGATTTAAAGCTTTGTTTTTCTTCTTCTAATGTGTTTTGTTTGGTTTTTTTGTAACCTGTACTAGCAGAAAGCTCATCTATTCAAAAAAAAAAATCTGTTCTTTTAATGCTCAGGTATCTCACAGTATTCATGGATCAACTTTTCATGGTTTTATAGGGGTGGTTATCACTCCCCTGTAAAACATTTGTAGCATGTAAATGGGACAGACAATCTGGCGTGATAATATGGTGATAAAATATTTACTTTTAATGTAGCATGTTTACTATTAGATATCAAAACATTTTATGTGAAAAATAAAGCAACAAACCTTTACTTTCCCTAAAGAGAAACAAGCCAGAAAGTTTAAATTATTTATGCCAAATCCATTACCAGCTCAGTGGCAGGATCGGAAACTGATGCTAGTTTTATGATGTTTGCCAACCCTGTACAATGCTCAGAATATTTCAGTTAATGAAACATAAACCAATAAATAATAAACCATTAGCAAGTCCTAGGCCTGCCCTGGGATTTCAGTGGGAAGAGACTCGGGCTGTTATTGTGAATTGTAGCAGCTGCTTCAGAAACCTGTGCTGTCCTTGAATACCTGGCTGAATTTTGGTGCCCCATCCTTGTCACTGAAGCACAGTTTATTTAATCCATGAAATGCCATTTGCAAATAGTCCCTCAAACAGTTTTGCTCCTAAGTTATTGCATTTTTCTACATTTTTGATGGATGTGTTTATAGCTGTTCTCCAGGTCTGCAGGTAATCTTGTGGGTGATGAAATGATTGAAATCCCCTTTTTCTTAACACCCTGCTGTGTTGTTCTGCTGAATCTAATCCAAATCACTCCCCTCCTTTTGTGTCTGGGCTTTCTTGGATTGTAGAATCATGGAATGGTTTGGGTTAGAAGGAAATTTAAAGGTTCCAACCCCCTGCCATTGTCAGGGAAAAGCCCTATCCAACCTGGCCCTGGATGCTTCCAGGGATCCAGGGGCAGCCACAGCTGCTCTGGGTACCCTGTGCCAGGGCCTGCCCGCCCTCCCAGGGAACAATTCCATCCCAATATCCCATCTCACCCTGCCCTTTGTCAGTTTGAATCCATTCTCCTGTTACCCTGGTTTTTCTGAGCCTTTTGATTTTCTTAAATGGAGTCAGATATTTTTAGTTATTGTACAATATTAGAGCACTTTTCTACCTTTTCCCTCAGATGTAACATAAACAAATCCTTTGTTTTTCATTCTCTGTCCTTTGTTTGCATATTTCAAACCTGAGAACAATTGTAACTGACAATTGGTCTGGCCACTGAGGCTGAGGGGTAGAAACCCCAAAAAGCCAATCTTCTGCTGGACCCACAAATGTATAAAAAGTAAGAAATAAACAAAAGGGTCTCTTCTCTCCGCTCTCTAAGCTGTGAGCTGGAATCGGAAGGACCTCTGCCTTGCGAAAATCTCTTGTCTGCGTGTGACTGCTTAGTGTGTCTCGGTGACATTCTCCCTTGTCCTGGCACTCCAGGCCCTTGTCCAAAGTCCCTCTCCATCTTCCTTGTCAGCTCCTCCAGGTACTGGAAGCCCTTGATTTTATCGCTCTGAAGCCAAGGTGACAAATTCTTCTCCAGGCTGAACAATCCCAATTCTCCCAGCCTTTCCTCATTGGAGAGGGTCTCCATCCCTCTGATCAGCCTGCTGGCCTCCTCTGGACCTGTTCCCCTTCTCTTCCACCCTAGGTTTGGGGTGGGTGGTGGAGCAGAGCCCACCTGGGTGATCCTTCCCTGGGCGCTGGGGATGTCCCCAGGGCCACACTGGGGCAGGAAGGGCAGCAGAGCCCTGCTCCCACTCACGTTTGCCAGCATCATCCCTCCACCCCAGCTTTCATGGGCCAAGAAATGCTGTGATCAGGCTTCCCTTGCAGCCTGGCAGCGAGGGAGTAGCACATTCAATCTTGACATCTGCTCAGAAAAGCGCCTTATCCCATGCTCCAGCAGCAGAGCAAACGCAGCCATGGCACGCGGGAGCTGTGCCTGAGAGGACGTGTGCTCCAGGAAATGTGTCTGTGCCTCAGTGAAAAGGCATGCTTTCCATTCCTGTCATCCTGAGGTTTTCTTTACATTGCATGCAGCAGCTCTTAGCTCATAATTGCAGGCCAGCGGTTATTTAAGGCAGCGCAGCCTGTTTCTTTTCACCTAAAATAACTTGAGAACGTGCGTTTATCCCCTCAGAATGGGTGGGATTGTGTTACAAGTGGAGCCCTGAATAACCCCACTGAAACACAGCTCAGAGCCACGCTGAGACACTGTAATCGAAGAATAAACTCTCTGTAACCTTCCCAGAGCCACCTTCCTTGGAAGCTGCCGGGAAAGGTCAAGCCTGCTCTTTGCCCAGAACCTCCCTAAAAACCAGGAGGAGATGTTTTGTGGCAGCTTCCTGCAACTGCAGTTGTGAAAAGGCAGCGAATTCCCAATCTTGGTCGCTGTTCTTGCAACAAAACATTTGTTTCCACCCCGTCCGCCACTGAATTTATTTTCTCGGTAGAAAACCATTCCCTGGGTAGTTCCAACCACATGTGAGATTTTTTTTCCATAACAATTTCTGCAAGCATCCCTTGAAACACCCACAGTAATTTTCGTTCCCGCTTCTGAATTGGGGCTTTACATCTCACAAAATGCCGCTTCCATTTGCTTTAATGCTTGGAATTCAATTTATGGCTGGAGCTTGGATCTCACGTTTGCCCGCCTGGCCTGAAAATTCTGCCAGGCTTTTTCCTTGGGTTGCCCTTCAGAGGCCACCATGGGAGGGAAGGAAGAAGAAGCAGCTTTTCCATGCTGCTCTCCTGCTCTTCCCAACTTCCCAGCACTCTCCACCACAACCCTGAGGTGTCCTTATCCTCCACAAATCCACAAAAAAGTTGCTTTATGGGCTTTGATGTCTTCCCACGGAGAATGAAATGTGAAGAAAGAAAATTAGCTTAGATGGAAGGGAGAAATCCATGAGGGCAGGATCAGTGTGGGGCTGGGACAATGTCTCAGGAAGTCGAGGCAATTCTGTGCCTTGGCTGGATCTTGCTGAGCTTCATGGACAATTGTCATTGCCTTTCATCAGCTGGGTCAGGGATTTCTGGACAAGGGCCTGGAGTGAAGGAACAAGGGGCAATAGCTTCAGACTGACAGAGGAGAGGGTTAGGTGGGATTTTGGGAAGGAATTCCTCCCAGTGAGGATGGGCAGGCCCTGGCACAGGGTGCCCAGAGCAGCTGTGGTTGCCTCTGGATCCCTGGAAGTGTCCCAGGCCAGGTTGGACACTGGGGCTTGGAGCAGCCTGGGACAGTGGGAGGTGTCCCTGCCATGGCAGGGGTGGAACAAGATCTTTGAGTCCCTTCCAGCTCAAACCATCCTGTGATCCTGTGCTTCAGGCTTCCCAAGCAGAGATTTTCCAGCAGAGCTGCTCTCCTGGCTCACCAGCAAATCCCAAAGGCAAATGTCAGAGCTGCCTTTCCCCTTTAGGATTTCACACCTTGCCAAGGGGAGGACAAATTGGCCATTTCACGCTGTGCTGCACTACAGAGGCTGCTCAGCTGAGCATCCGGGCGTGCTGGACCAGCCTGGAATGCTCCTCTGCCGTGTCACCAGCCGTGCTGTGCATGTCCTGTGTGCGCTCAGCTCTGGGAACCACGAGATGGAGGAGCCAGAGGAAGGGAAAAATCCCTGAGGTACCCTGGGAGAGCTGCAGGGCACAAATTTTTTCAAAAAGCCACCAACAAACGACTTCTACCTTTGTGCTGTGCAATCAATTGAAGCTGCTTTTTAAATATTTCTAATAGAAAGTTGGGGTTTTTTTCCCTCTAATTAGCATTTTACACTTCTCTTAGGTATGGTCATAGATGGAAAGGAAACCTCGGGTAGTATTTTAATTCTTCGGTTGCAAAGGAGGGCATTAAAAGAAAGACTTGCTTTCTCTTCTGAATACATTTATGGCATGTAACACAAAATTCAGAAGGGAAAAAGGCAGAAACCAGTTGTAAAATCTTTTGAAACGATATTTATAATTCTGGAGGGCTAAATAGTCTGGGACTCACTGGATGTGTCTTTTCTTAGGCAGCAGAAAAGCACTGGAAAGAAAAACCAAACTCTTCAAAACTTTATTTTCATAACAGGGCAGTCTAACTACCATAAGAACCATCTGCTAAAACTGGGCTTTTTTTTTTTTTTTTTTTTTTTTTTTTTTTTTCCCCCCTTTTTTTTTTTTGACAGAAACAAATGTGACACTGGATCTGGTTTGAACAATGCACAGTTTTAAAAATATTTTTTGTCCTTAACAAAAGGAGAGTTATGACTCAAGGCAACATGTTCCCACAAAACCCAAAGGCTGGGCCTTGCTAAATCACAACACTTTCGGTTTTAAATCACCTCCTTGATGAGGACATAGCATTCTATTGGGCAATATTCCACAAGAGCTTGCCTTGTAGGTGATGTGGTCAGAGGGAGAAGATGTAGTGAGGCAGGAGGGGTGGCAGGGTATTGTTAACCCTGAGAGTTTTCGTGTGAATAGTCCCGGTGAACAATTTAAAAATAGGATTTGTAAGAGCGAGGGTAAATCAGCGTCTCCTCTGTCCGTGTCTTCCTCCTGTAAACTGCGACGTGCTGGAGTGGCCTCTTTGCCCCCTTCCTTCCTGCACTGCTGCTGTCACAGGGCTGCTCTTGGCAAAGAACACCCCAGATTGGGAGCATTTTAGACTTTTAAGTAATTGCAGGAGCCTGCACAGCCAGGTAATCAATGAACTATGTAAATGCCAATACTAAAATGAAATGGTTAATTGAATTTAATTTCCCCGGGCTGCTGCTTCTGCATTCTCCCAGTGTGCTGCCCTAGGACAGACAACCCTTTCAGGAACAAAGAGGGTCTTTGCATCCAGTGGAATAGCATGAAACCCATTAAAATCCCTGGGAGTCTTTCCATGCTATTTAACAGGTTTGGCTCATCCCATTTATGAGCTCTAGGGGAGAGTGTTGCTCTTGGACCTTTCTGCAGAGGCCCCTCTCAGGGGTCAGCATCTCATCCCGCGTGTCTGGCTTGGGGGGAAGTACCCTTGGAAGGAATTACGGTGCAGGCAAGTGGCCACAACACTTTTTCTCAGGTGTTTTTATGCCTCCTGAGAGCCATGTGCTGGGCAACTCTGATTTATTGCAGCGGGAGTTGGCACCGCGCATAAAACACCCAATGTTGTGCTCAAAACAATTCTCACAACTGGTCTCTCTGAGGCAGTGTTCCTGTTTGCTGGCAGCTCGGGGTAATTCCGATGACAAATTAGTGTGAATTTGTGCCTGCTGAAATCTCCCCTCGCCCCGGCACAGCCTGGGAACAGCTCAGAGCAGAGCCAGCTCTATCAGAAGTGATTTGTCACAAATCGTTGGACATCTAGAGGTGAAGGAGACCTGCAGGCTTCAGCATCCTCGTCCTCAGCCTCTGCTCCTTGTGCCAGCACTTCCCAAGGGACTCTCAGCGTTATCCAAAGGCTACCCCTGGTGTCCCTGGGGATGGAGGTGGCCCTGATCCTGATGGGGTGACGCTGGAGGGTCACAGCTGCAGGGGCTCTGGCATTAGTGCCTCTACTTCCCTTGAAGCTTGTCGTGCACGGCCTTCAACAGTCTTTGTTCTCTTTGGACTTCAAATTTTTGGTAGTGGAGTTCTCCATCTGTAAGTAAAGTAAGTGTCATCTTTACCTCCCCTTGCCTCCTCTGGAGCATCTTTGATGTGTTTGGGCAGGAAAACATCGAGCTGGAAGAGCAGCAAGGCCTGTCCTGGTTGTTCTTGTGTTTTGTGTCCTCTGCTGCTTTTTGGGGGCTCTCTGGCACTCCCACACAGCCCCTGCTCTGTTCCCAGTCCCTCTGATAACCCACACCCCCTGCTCACTCCCATTTTTTGCTCCGTGTCACTTTTCCTTCCTCACCCTCCCCGTTCTCACTGGATATCCATGGCATAAATCCTTCTCTCCCCAGCAGTCAGGCTTTTAGGGATTTACTGCTTTGCTCATCATTTCCCTTCTCTTCAAATCTGACATTTTAAAATACCCTATTGCAGCAGGCTTTTGTCAAAAAAAATCTATGATAACCTAAAGCTTTAAGGTCCATCTGGACACATTCAGCCCTAGATTTTGGTGATTCCCCAGTCTAGGAGTGCTGAAGCTTTTCTTCACTTGGAGAGTGTGAGGCTCAGAGAAGCTGTGGCTGCCCCTGGATCCCTGGAAGTGTCCAAGGCCGGGTTGGATGGGGCTTGGAGTAATCTGGGATAGTGGAAGGTGTCCCTGCCCATGGCAGGGGGTGGCACTTTGAGTCCCTTCCAACCCAAACCATTCCAGGATTCTTTAATCCTAAGGCTTTGCTGTGGTTCATTGTACAGATAGGAACACCCTGCCAGCTTCAGCCTGAGGGACAAAGAGTGCTGGGGGAGAATTAGGAGGTGGATTTGGGGGTTGACTAGCTGGAGTGTTTGGCTTTGGCTTGCTCAGGGTGCAAGGTGAGTGTAACTGAGCCCATCTGCAGGTTTATCACACCCCCAGCCTTTGCTGTGCACAAAATCTCCCCATGGCACAGAGTGACTCACAGCACATCTTCAGCTCCCTTCCACGAGCTCTGCATATTCTAAAACTCCCTGAGAAGCCACCTCCATCCCCACAGCTGCTCTTGTCAGCTCCTTCCAATCTATTTTCAGGCTCTACCACTGCAGGCTGTACCTGCTGGCTCCCCTTCCAGAAGGGATGAGCTCTAATTGTTCCAGTTCCTTCTGAGTCTCTCAAAAGGCTGAGCCATGACTTCTCCAAGTCGCTGCAGCCTTGAGCTCCCCACGGCCATCAGGTATGCAAAATGCATTTCCTCCTGC